>NW_027526295.1:66114286-66553897 GCF_048455015.1 Haemaphysalis longicornis
GGCTAGTGAATGCTACGATTCCAAGCCGTCCTGGGAGGCTTATCTTATGCATTTTACAGCCGACAACATGGCAGAAGCGCGGTACGATGATTACCGAGATATTGAGGATGCCCATCCAACAACGCCATCGGTTGTGTTTTACAGAAACGAAACCGAAACCGAAACTTGTTTGATTGCTAACCTTGGGCATCGTCCAATCACGGTGCCCCCTCCTCCCAACGTCACAGCCTTAGTTGGTGCGGCCGCCGCAAACCGCGCATGGTAGTTTTTCTTCTTTCGCGCTTTGTAAAATAATTACATATTTGTCAAACGATAAACGATGAAAAGTGTGCTAATTTGAGCCAGTCTACGCAGTGCAAGCAAAAACGGGAGCTTGACAAATTCACTTTAGTGTCCCTTTAAGGCGGAAAGCAGCTTTAGTGCATACAATAAATGGATTGTTTTGTGTAAGGTAATGGCATAATTCTTGCGTTTGTTTCTCTACGTGGGAATGACACGGGGGGTCACGCGTATTGCGAAGTCGTAACAAGAAAATTCGTTGTAGACGGGTTCGGCTATATCGAACTATTGGATGTATCGAACTAATCGCGGTGCATATTACAATTCGCTATAACCGAGTTTGACTGCAGTCGTCGTTCTCCGTACAGCCAGCGCATACGTCTTAACGTATTCTCTTGCGAACGGTTTTCTAAATAATGCAAGGTATGCATATAACCAGAATTAACCTTTTTTGCTCGTGACAAAAATTGTTTGAGATGCGTCCTAGGCGGTTTTCTTTGTAATTTCTCAAATAGCCGTCCATTGGAATTTTGCATACCCTGTAACATGCGGGCATATAATTCTGTTTACGCTCAGGAAAAGCGAATGCTCGTGAAAATGCAGTTTTATACTCGTTAGCCGCGGTTATTTTCTGCGCCGAGTTAGTCGTGCATTTTGGAAGTCTTCGCACAAGCTCGAAACAAATGTGTTGAACGGGGGTCCTAGGTGCACGCGCTATTGCAGCCAAATAAAAAAAAAATTAGGGCAAGTTGCCGAGAAATAATGTCGCGTTTGTGACAGCTCGCAATCCGCAACAATATTTTGCGAAACACTTCGCTACAAACTTTTTTGCACCAAAATTAGGACGATTCGCAGGAGTTTTTGTTTGAGTGGCGAATTTATATTCGCGGCTTTCAGAGTTGGTGTGCCTGGCGTTGATGTCGACGACCACTAAGCGTAAAGCTATCATATAATCAGCGTTGAGTGTTTCAAGGTCGTTGGTATACGGCACGCGCGACACGATACAGCACGCGATAACAGAAGACGTGGCATTAAATTAACATTTCATGCCAAAAGCGATGGGTATAGCTTTGCACAGTACTCCTGTTCCGGGCTGTAGGCAGGAGGAATGGGTTGGAATTCTTCTCCGTTGGAACATTTATTCAAGGTGGATAAAAAAAGAAACGCCCGTGAGGAAATATCAGAGGCATTAAATATTTATTGACTGATTATTTTAAATGCAGAGCATTTCAGTAACTCACGATGTCACCCGCGTTGACGTCCGTAGTCGTAGTCCGCACCCCTCCCCTACACTATATATATAAAAAAATACTATCCGGCGCCTGGTTTCGATCCCTCGACCCTGCGGGCGGAACGCAATGTACATGGTGCTCTACCCACGGCGCCACAAAGCCGACACAGTATGGGAGGCTACGAACGCGCCTTATATCCTTGACTCATTCAAACTACGTCAAGAAGCTGCTGATACAACGCATTCACTACCACCAACTCCCCAAACACTAAACGTTAACGCAATACACCCACCCCCTATGCGACGCATTTACTCGAGTCCCCCTCGCGGGGAGATGGGCCCAATTTTACGATAGTAAGCGAAAACAAAAGTGGCAGTGCAATGCCGGCACGTGCAGGTGGAAAAGCAAGCACAAAAAGAACAGAACTCCCGCTGGCGCAGTTTCAGGCAGGGGGCGCGCGAGTACTACTAAGGCGGGAAATTTGAAATGCGTTGGGTGGTAGCAGTGAGCGGATAAGGGTGCTGCAGCCCATTATGGCAAATCACTGCTCTGCACTTCCGACAGCTTTCACGTTGAGTGGAGCGGCTTTAATTTTTTTGAGGTACCCTCCCCTGCGACGCGTCTATCATAGCCCAAGGGCAGCTTAGGCGTGTAAGACCGCATTTTTAACTCGGCGGGACCTCTTTACTATCACAAGGGGATACCAGTCACGGGTGCAATAGCAGTTTTTCGTCGAAAAGGCAACTCAGTCCCACGTGTTGAAATATCGGCGTATGTGAAAAAATATAAATTAATCCATCTCCTTACAGTTCGGTGAGGCTCAAGGCGAAGGTGTTGCTTTTGGACGCACGACTCCAACGTGAACTTGAGCTAACTTGAGAGGAGTTGAGCGTTCTTGGTATTGCTCGCATGAGCCCCACGCAACTTGAGAGCTCGGCCGGTGCTAATCTTGCAGGGGTCCGTCCAAAGTGCCAAAGGGAAAAGTTAGCTCAAGGCTGTCAAGGTTACGTTGCTACATGGCTGAAAAAGCAAAAAAAAAAAAAAAAACACAGTGCTCTTCCACTTGGTAAAGAAGGATGGCCAGAGAAAGTGGGTGCAGTCCAAGGAGTGCTCGAAGTGTCGTCACAGCTGACGTCATCAAAACGACAAAACGGTCGGTGACCGTAAAGTCACCAGAAATTCGTGTAACCACTGGTGCCGAATGTTTCGCATGGACAGTGCACCATCGACGACTTTCGTGGCCACACTCATCACCAGAACCTGAACTTTAGGCAAAATGCCTATTGTTTTTCTTCAGTTCGTATCAAGCCTATTTAACATATAAGGACGAACTAATTAAACCTTAAATTTTAAATTTAAATTAAAACTAAATAAATTTTAAACAATATTTTATTGTGCCTATAGTGCCTATTATGACTATATCGGCTTTTTAGTGCCTATTTTTATTATATGGACTTTTTGGCGCCTATAAATGCCCTTTTTGTGTTATACATGCTTTTTTCTGGATAGTTTGAGTCGGTGTTCTGCAGGGACTGTTCTCACTTCAGAAGCCCGCAACGGGGTGTTTGTTTGACGCCGTTTGCACAAAAAATCCGCGCGTCGTGCCACAGACGCCGAGAAGCGCAAACCATGCCTAAACTGCAACCACCTCATACTTGCCACCTCGGACGAGCCGCTAGAAAAACCCGAGTGGCAGCTACACCGCAGCCAAGCTCACCGACGTGACCCCTTTCCGCAGGAGGAGGAGGAGGAAACAACTTTATTGAGACCTGCAGATGAGACGTGGCCTAAACGTCGCGTCGGTCTGCCGCACGTCGCCTGCTACCTCTTCATGCTGAACCTCCGAAGGAGGTAGCACTTTCGGGTCGCTGGCGTTCGAGGGCAGCCACCACCTGCTGGACGGCCAGAAATTGGATGTTGTAGTCCTTGCTTCTCGCCGCGTCCATAAATTGCGGCGGGATCACTGTGGCTGCGTTGGCCTTGCTTGGATTCACTTCGCAGTTCCATAGGATATGAGCCGCAGTGGCTCTCTCCTTTTTACACAATACACAGTTATCACTTACATACACTTCAGGGCACATGTGCTTGGCTAACACCGGGGTTAATAGCGAGTTCGTTTGTAGCTGTCTAAATGTCACTGATTCTTCTCTTGTCAATTTCTGCCGCGGCGCGCTTGATAGTCCGGCCTCCTCCCCTAAGTCGACCCAGCCTGTGGAGACGGAGCCACTCATCACATACGGGGACATCCTCGAGTGGTACCGCATTAATCGCCGGACTCTCCCGCCACCCCTTTCCGCAGGAAACCTTTTGGTCTTTGTGCTTCTGACGCGCTGTGTCCGCAAGCCAACAGCGAAAACTTGTGCCGTTTGCCCTATCTATTGCTAACGGAATAGAAAAAACAGCAGCCCCCCCCCCCCCCCCCCAAAAAAAAAAAAAAAAAAAACACGACACAGCCGCGCACACACCGGTCAAGGGAAAAGACGCCTCCTGGGGGAATCCACGGACACAAAATCTCGGACACAAAAGTTTTAAGGTGACGCCACGAACACGTGCACTGTCAGCCGCCGGCAACAGGTACACCACTGGCTGGCAAGATGCAGTGCGTGTAGCACGAAGAATGAACGAGAAACGGAGCTTAGGAATGGGGATATCAGCACTTTACAAGTAATCTAGTAGTGACGCCCGTCATCTTCCGTGCCGGGTAATCCTTTAGCGCATTTGGAAACCTATAGCGTTAAAGGAATTCGTTCCAAAGAATCTTGCGTGCTGTCTACTGTTGACAATCGGCATATAGTGCACAGTCACTGAATGGCATTATTCCCGCAGCTTCGCTAATGATCTGCATCTGCAGGACAGAATGGCTGAATAATTTTTAAAGAATTATTGCCCTTCACTGTTCTATCCATGTGATTCATCGGTGTTGTGAAGAGCTGGGAAGGTCGTTCTGCTACATCAATGAAGATCTGCAACTGCTACATCAAAGCAGTTGCAGTCAAGATCTTTCTTCGAAGTGCAGTTATGGCTTCAAGCGGCAGTTACCGATTTTGCACCTTCCACCATCGCCCGTTATTCCACTTTCAGGAACTCGGCTGAGCTTTGCAATCCCCAAAAGCGTCACTTCACGCTACACTCCAACGCGACAGGGCACATCCGTGTGCTTATTTCGCTTTCTTAGCAGACGACATTTCAGCAGCTGAGAGCTTTGGCGCCACTATGTCTGCTGAGCTCATTTGGGAGGTCCAGGACAGATCCGCCACCATCCCCGAAGGACCGTCTGATTAAATCTGTCTGGCATAAAATTTCTGGAATACGCGCGGTAAAATATCAGCAAACGTTGTCATATTCCAGATTGAATGATGTCATGAAGCGTCCAGAAGTACAAGAGCGCTCCCCAACTTCCGTGGACGTTGAGCGTTGTTTTTTTTTTCTCGCACAGAATTATCGACTGAAAGGGGGTACAACTTCAAGCAGCAAATCATTGACATTGGTGTCGTTTTTCATGGCCTCCAGTCCTTACTTTCGGTGGTGAGTACCACTGAATTTCACGTAAATTTGCAAACGGCAACTCTTGTGTGGCCTATTTTCCCGAATAAATGAAATTGCTTTGCCCCAGCACACGATTTCTCCGCGGTATCACTGCAAGTAAACAAAAAATGCACTAAAATATGCTTCTGAAGTAAATACGAACTGAGCCTATATATGCCTGAATGAGAGCATTTAGTGCCTATATATGCCTAAATGGCTATTTTAAGTGCCTATTATAGGCGCATAAAACCTGGATTTTTCGTGCCTAAAGTTCCGGTCTCTACTCACCACGCTCGGCGTGTTTTTCGCACGCAGCGTGCGCAGTGGGTGCGGACGCAGGAGCAACCGTGGCGCGTTCTTTGCCTGCTGCGGAGCGCTGGTCCCGTGATCGCCTGGACGCTGCTCTCGACTGGCTTCAACCTCGGGTGGAGACTCAGGGGCAACAAGCCGTGAGCCCGAGCTTTCGCTGACGACCCTCAAAAGGCCAAATTTGAGGATTTTTGCTTTTTACAGATTACAATAAAACTTTTTGTCTGCATCATTCTCTGTGTTCTTGCCATTCTCGCGGAGTGACGTGACCTTGATGTGCTTGGCTGTCCAGCAATACTGATGTTACACCCAATCGCCGTTCGGCGGGGGTACGCTATCGCAACAAGTGACCATTCTGTGTACGGAGGAACGGAAGATACGGAGCTGACACGCAGCACAGGCGGGCATGGTACCGAGTAAAAGTGCACGATGCATGCAGCCCCTTTTCTGAAATCATAACCAGCATATTGTTAAGAATAGTAGTGTATCAGTATGTAAAAGGAGATCACGTGGCCTGAAATTATTATTCGCGGTTTTGAGATTGCAATGTAGTGGGGGTGGATGTTGGCAACGGTAGGAACATTCATTTATCTGTTATGTCGATAGGACGGTCGGGCGGTCTTAGATCCGATACCTAAAGAAGCGGGGTCGCCAGCTGTCCGCTGGTCGACAGGCTTTCCCGCAGCTGTGAAAAGGGGAGGGGAGAGGGGAAACGTGTGCGCACCTAGGTTGCCTGGTTGTGGGCAATACTGTCTTTCTGCTGAGCAACGATTACGGTACGTGGAATAAAACCGGGTGGTTGCGTGAGCGTAAAGTGTTGGTTTGAAGCATGCAGGCAGGGGGTTCTTTCGTCTTATGTGGAAAGTTTTTGTTGTGGGGCACGATAATGTCACCGGTTCAATCTATAATACTGCGTTGATATCGTGGAAAGTGACCGATGGGCCTGAAAGAACGCCGGTAACTTCTCAGCAGCCTGGGAAGTGGCACAGGCTTGTTGATGGGCAAATGTGTAGCCAATCAACGAAGAGCTCAGTTGGACGAGGAACAACAAGCGAAACGTGACAAAGGCGCAGAAAATGGCAGCACCTTCTGCAACACGCCGACGCCCTTATTCATCAGCAACCAACAACTGTGAGAGCACCCTCGCGTCAAGTACTTTACAGAAGAGTTATAAAACAGCGCGGGAAACGAGACTACAGAAGGAGCACACAGACAGGGCGCTGTGTGCCCTTTCTTTAGTCCTGTTTCCAGCGCTGTTTTCTAACTCAGTTATGTACCAACTGGCCCGCCTTCAATCTGTGTTTCAGGAGAGAGTTTTCGAAGACTAGTTTAGAACGTCGCGTAACGTCTGCGACAGATTGTGGTTTCAATCCAACGTCACAAAAGGGCATTCGAACCACCTTGACGCGCTAGTCCAAGCATTAATCTGACAGAGACGTCGCAAACTTTCTGCTGTGGCTCACGTACGTGCGAAGGTTCCCTGCGAGACGGCAAAATTCGTCGGCTCTCTCGCATCAACGGTTCTCTCTGACCACCACGACACGCGCCTCGGCGCCGTTGACGAAATTACCGAGCGCCTCGTTTCTATTCGAACATCATTTCAGTCCAGTAAGCTCACGATGCACGGTGGACAGTTTGGGATCGGGGTCCGAGCAGTGAACGTCTCAGTAGACGCGAACGAGGCGGCCACCCTGCTTCCGCGTGACGCATCGGACAACAAAAGAAAATGCGGCCCGCCAGAGGTCCTTGGTTTCTCGGGCCATTGAGTCGGCCCGGTCAACAGGCATCCTGGACTAGGGATGCTTCACCAACACCCTTTTCCCTTTCCCTTTTGCTCCAATAAACGTTTACTACTACTAGGTATCATGTAAACAACTCGCAGGGGAGTTTTTGCGCTTTTTATGGAAGCCTCGTGGGACGAGCATGACACAAACGCGGTGAAGCGCATTTGATAATCATCATCATAATGCTTTCACATTATTATGATCTGGTATGGTTACGCCAGTGTGCACCTTTTGTTTTGGCGAACGTACGTAACTCGCTTTTTGCATTTTTTGTTTTGTTTGTTTATTTTTGTTATATTCTTCCTGTAATTGTTGTTCCTTGTGATCCCGCTGCGCGTGTGATTGTTACGGGCGGCAGGGCCCCGTCAGGCAGTTTTGTTTGCCTTTTGCCGTGCCATCCAAAGCAGTTTTTAATTGTCTAAAATAAATGGATAAAACAACAACAACGACATCCAAGGCACGTAAGCAGACGTAAGTGCTCTCGAAGAATTTTATTCCCACTCTTCGCAACCGGCTTAGGCGTGCACTTTGGCTGCATTCCAATTCTCGTACAGCTTGGTAGACACTAGACGTCTAAAAAATGAGGATGGCAACAGCGCAGTGATCACGAACGCAACACCAACGCAGACGACAACCTCGTTGCAGAAATGTTGAGGAACGCGAGCCGTAGGTTTCGTAAATAATATTACCATTATTAGTACAAACATTACGTGATATAAAAATCGAAGCTTACTGTCAGTCGTCTACAAGGTACTTACCAAGGTAATCGCTAACAAAATTTATGCCACCTTAGATTTCAATCAACCTAAAGAACAAGCGGGGTTCCGTAAAGGCTATTCAACAATGGATCATATTCACACGATCAATCACGTGATAGAGAAGTGCGTGGAGTATATTGAACCCCTATATATATTACCTTCATAGATTACGAGAAAGCATTTGAGTCGATCGAAACATCAGCAGTCATTCAGGCTTTACGGAACCAGGGTATAGACTAGCATTATGTAAGAATACTAGAGGATATTTACAGTTGTTCCACAGCTACTATAATCCCCCATAAGGAGAGCAGTGAAATACCTATAAGGAAGGGCGTCAGACAAGCAGACACAATCTCTCCAATGTTATTCACAGCATGTTTACAAGAGGTATTCAGAACGTTGGATTGGGAACAAGTCACGGGGAGTAAGGGTTAATGGAGAATGCCTCAGCAACCCCAGATTTGCTGATGACGTTGACTTGCTAAGTAACTCGGGGGATGAATTGCAAAGCATGCTTACCGCACTGGACAAACAGAGTAGAACCGTGGGGCTGAAAATTAATATTCAGAAAACAAAAGTAATTATCAATAACCTCGGGACACCACAGCGGTTTGAGATAGGTGGCGAGGCAGTGGAAGTGGTAAACGAATATATCTACTTAGGCCAAGTTGTTACCCCGGATCCCAACCATGAGGCAGAGATAATTAGAAAGATAAGAATGGGGTGGAGTGCATTCGGCAGGCATTCCCAGATAATGAATGGCAGCGTACTATTGTCCCTGAAGAAAAAAGTGTATGACAGCTGCATCTTACCGGTACTCACCTATACGGGGCAGAAACTTGGAGGTTCGCTAAGAGGGTTCAACTTAAATTGAAGACGACTCAGCGCGCAATGGAACGGAAGATGATAGGTGTAACATTAAGGGACAAGAAGAGAGCGGAGTGGTTCAGGGAAAAAAACGCCTGTTAGAGACATACTAGTAGAAATTAAGAAGAAATGAACGTGGGCAGGGCATGTAATGCGAAGGCAAGATAACCGTTGGTCATTAAGGGTAACAGAGTGAATCCGCAAGCGTTGCAGGGGGCGGCAGAAAGTTAGATGCGCAGATGAGATCAAGAAATTTGCGGGGATAAATTGGTTGCAGTTAGCACAGGACCGGGATAATTGGAGATTAATGGGAGAGGCATTTGCCCTGCAGTGGGCGTAGTGGGCTGGGGACGATGATGATGATATAAAAATAAAACAAAATCGTCTTTACCACTAGTAAATTATACTAAATATTTCAATATGAGAACGAGCTAATTTGTAACAACATCATTACGAAAAAGGTGGCGCTGGCGTCGTTTTTCAGAAGACAGGAAGGTGGAAGGTAGCCTGCATCGTTGCTGACTTCGATGCTGTCTCCATCTTCCTCCATGGCTGTCTCCTCGAAGCAGTCTTCTTTGACTGCTTCGTTGGAATTGGAACGGGCTTAACATGGCGGACTGTCCGCGAAGACGGCAACAAAGCCGTCTAAAGGGCAAATTGAAACGCGCCCTATATAGAGCAGATTTGACACGCCATTTTATAGGCTGGGCATCCTACCCTTCGCGTCAATTACGCCTACGGCTGGACGACGGCCCGCATGTCTTACAACAACTCAGCGGGAAAAAAGACGGTATTGAGGACACGCCATTTTATAGGCTGGGCATCCTACCCTTCGCGTCAATAACGCCTACGGCTGGACGACGGCCCGCATGTCTTACAACAACTCAGCGGGAAAAAAGACGGTATTGAGTACAGTTGGTTGTCTTACCTTCAACTAGCTGTCATCATCATCGGGGTTAGTGGCGCGTGCATGTGGACGAGGAAGAAGAAGCTACAAACCACCCGCGGACCGGCCAAGCGGCGAACGAAGCCACAACCGCTTTTATTTCGGTGCCAACTAGCCGACCCCCTGACTACCCCAACTAGTGCTGCATCATCGCCCCTGGGAAAACAGCTGCACTATGGGAGACGACGATGATTCGGTGAGTGGTACAGCCTAGTTAGGCGCTCATTCTCGTGCGAGTCTTCGTTGCCTGTGATCTGCCCACCCGCAACGAATGCTAGCCACTTCCTGGCAGCGGAACGTCACCGCGGCTATTACAACAGATTACTCTTGTTACAAGGCGAAGGCGTACAAGTACGGCCCCCGTTTCCTCGCGGTAGCGTGGTTGGCGACCGGCTGCAGGAGGATTGCCTCCGTTCCGAAGGCGCAGAGCCGAAAGCCAAATTTAATGCCGACTGGAGAAAAGCGACGGTACAGGCAGCAGAATGACAACTCGAACGGGCAGAGAAACGCCCCGCGCGTAGCCCGAAGACGCACTGCCTGGCTCGTCAACACGCGAGCCTATTGCAACGGTCAAAACAAGTGCCGTCGCAATTTGAAGCAGAGTCAAACATACACAAGCTTGTCGCTGAGTCGGAGAGGCGATGAGTGAGACGCAAAGAGCCGCCGCGGGGAGCCCACGCATGCGCAAGAAGGTTCTGGGTGCGCCGCAATCTCGAAGTCGTATGAGTGCCGTGGCATGTGCCGACTTGCGTGTCAATTCTGAGAGGTGTGTGCAAGCTTACCGCCATCAAGATGCTACATGCGGAACATGGCATCCGCCAGAGCTTTATTAATTCTCTCTTTGTAACATGCAGTAAAAATTACAAGATAAAGGGAGGGGGATAAAAAATTAACGCTTTGTTAAACGAGGCGCCCTAGTAGGGAACTCTCGCTAAGACGAACTGGTAGTCAGGGCTGAACAGAGATGCCCAAAAAGTACCACGTAATATAAATCTCGCGATGGATGTCCTGCAAGCGTAAAATACGGATACTGAGGCCACATTTATCTTTGACTCACCGGGATATCTCAGTAAATCAGAGATACCACAGACATACCAAACAAAATTTCGGTGAATACAGATACAAGTACACGGGCATTGAAATGTTTTTACAAGTATTTTGGGCAAGTTGATATTCTGGGAAGGCATTTATCAATCCCGTAAGGTGGAAGGATACGTATCGCAATTGAAAAGTATGATTATGATGAGTATGAAAAGTATGAGCGCTCGTCCTGTCCGTTCCCTTCGTCCAAGTCTTTTTTCGCGCTGTTGCCCAGAAGGACGCCATACCAACTTGCCCAGCTCACCACTCTGAAAAGTATGGCTCGCTTAACGAACACGAAATAATTACCAACGAATATACACAACAATTTTGGGTAGGCAAGGTCTGCGATCGGTAAAGTTACATTAATTTTACTTCAGAAGCACTACCTTCCTAAATGGCTGTTCTGTTCGAACACCGTTTGCTCGCCCTCCATTGCACAAAACTATTTCTAGCGTTGCGTAACCCCGTAACATCGCGTTACATTGAACTACCACTTTTGAACTGAGTTCTCGGTGGAGACGATGTCTTCCGTGAAATTATGAAGGCAACGGAATACCATTTGAGGCACGGATAAAATCTCCCGCTTTGAGAGGAAAGGAGGTAGCAAAGCAGAAGCCTATCTCTGGGCAAACCTTAAAAAACTTCCGGTGGGTCGATTTCCCATATGGTCTCACGTGATTGGATCCTCGTGGGAAAACGTCACGGGAAGCGGCCCAGGCAGCCAATCACGCGTCGCCTAGCAACGCGGTTTCATGCTGGAGGCATTTTTTCCCTGTACCACCATGACTCCAGTGTCGCGTCAGCCCACCATGGCATGTCCAAACAGCCACTCTCATGTTGCTCTCTCCTCCCACTCCCCATACTGGCCTAGTTGGGCTAGTTGGTACATGTTTGATTATATGAAAAGCCAGCGCTAAACACAGGACACAGTTAGACGAAAACGACGCGACAAGCTAGCTTGTCCTGTCATTTTCGTCTCGTCTAATTGTGTCTTCTGTTTACCGGTGGTTTTTCATCTAATCAAACGTGTACCAACTAGCCCAGTCCGACGCATCGGCTAACCTTTTCCCATGCTCCCGCCCTGAGTAGTGAGATGACGTTGGTAGTGTCCGCCGGCCAACGCCACTTCAAGAAAACTATTGGCGGTGAGCGCGACCACGGGCGGCGCTGCGGAGCGCGCCTCCGTGACGTCGGCTTAGGGATTCTCGCATTTGTCGTCTGCTTCACTCGGGCTCGCTCTCTATGCTGTTTCTTTGCGCGCGGTTGAGATTTTGTGCTTGTCCGCAGCAGATCTCGCGAATGCGCAACTTTTTTTTCGTTACAAAAGACTTAAAATAGCGTAAACTAGCTCAAGGCGTGATTTTAAGTATAGTTTTTGATACCGCTCCGGAAAAAAAACATTGCCGGCGTCGCCCATGCATTGCTGCGAAGCTGGTCCTGTGCGGAGCGCGAAGAGTCGGAACTAGGCGTCAGCCTCTGTGTTCAGCAGTCTTTCGAACAAAGGTAACAGCCGCAGGCTGACAACAGACAACAGCGAAAATGGAAGACCAAAACTAATTCCAGGCCTTCGGGGCTGTCGGCTTTGGCAGAAGGCATTACGATTCCAGCTAATCGCATGTCAGGTAAAACAGATTTGGCAATCTTGCCTAGCACTCGAAACTATTGTATCAAGTCACTTTACGTTGTCACGGCATGAAAGTGTGCCGACATGCACTATGGGGCACAAATAATGTAGGTTGATTTCCAAATAACCTGCTGTGTGTATAGGCGCGTGCTGGTTTTCTACCTGGCTTCTAACCAGTATGCAGGCTTATTGAGCAAAACGAGTAACCTGTAAGGCAAGCATACAGTAAGACTATGTTTTTTTCATATTTGGAGGGATATTTCGGTACATTTGCCACAACCATATCATCCCACTATTCAGACAGGCATTATAGTAAAACTGCACTGAAGAGGGGGAGGACCAGGAGGAGGAGAAAACAGTAAAATAGAGCTGGTTAGTGGGCAGGCTCCTCAGTCCAAGACGAGAGAGTAAGATTCATTCTTCAATTCACAGAACGTCATCCCGGGTAGGCCAGGACTTGTTCTTTGCGACTGAAGGGGTTGGAAAACAATAAAGAGCTGTCTGGACATATTCATTGGTTTCGAATTGTGTTATACTGAAAATTGGCATGTATACTATTTATTGCGTTAGTTAGCAAGTATATCAAGTTTTCAACACCGTAATCATGTCATAACTTTTCGGGTTGAGATCGAGTTCGTTACGATATCGATGGTTCGATAGAAATTAGGTCCACAAAAGCCGCCTTCGAGTACTGTGGACAACGTTATCTGCGCCGTAGCACAGATCTTATTGCATTGAATATTCACACGAACTTTGTGAGCCTCGCAAACATCCCCAAACCTCCTAGGACGTTTAGGACGGTGCAGAAAGTGAATGCGTTGGGCACAGAAAAAAAAAAAAAAAGTTCATCTAACAACAACGAAAGAAAGAGAAAACACCCGTTTTATTTCCTGCTGTGCGACCCGCTGCTTGATGCGTAGCATTAGACTCTTGAGTCTTCATAAGAGCATCTCAGAAATAGTTAAGGGAAGCCTACGCATTTTGATTACTTATCGAGGAGCTCTGAGCGCTGAAACTCGCAAATACGCTAGATAGGACGAGGGCGAGTTACGTCTGAGCGATGCTCTCTGAAAGTTGTTCTCTCTCTCCTCGTGTGTTGTAAAATTGTGCGGGACAAAGCTTGAAATTATTCAGAGCCGTCAGAATCTGATTGAAAACACGCTTTTTAAAGCACCAAAGCATCAAAGCGGGCGATTTCTAGCAAAGGCATTGCTGCCAGTCAGAACCGGACGACCGCGGCGCGGGTGTAGCAGCGCGGCGAATGTAGCAGACGACAGCGGAGCGGGTCCCTAAGCTGACGTCAAATCCAGGGGGCGCCACTCAAACATCTCACCGCCAATACACGAAACGATTTACAGGGTTTGTCCAGCCTTCGCAAGGTGGTGGTTTTACGCCTACGTGTTTAGGGCCTATAGGACGGCGAGTTGGCCGATCACGTGTGGTGTGGCGCGCGCAAGCGGGCATGTCTCATGCGTCCCTACTGAACCCAGTGAAAAGAACTGATCTAACTGGCAAAGTTTTTCAGGCGCCTTTGGTTTACCCCTTTTGATAGAATTTCGCTACCTACAAACGATTTTTCGTGGCTTTTATCGTCGACCTTCATACAAAACGCCAACATTCGAGGCGGGGGAATATGTGCTCAGGCGTAAAAATATTACCAGACGCGGTATGTTGAAGCCATACGCTGCGCTTGGGTCGCAAGCGGTCGGCCAAGAATACTTTTGGGCAAATACTTTTTAATGGAATAAGAAAGATTCAGCGTGCCATGCAAATTCAACAAGGGTGCGCGGCAGGTGTCAAAACATGCCGAACGTACAAGTTAAACGTTGTGGCAAGTGATTCTCGCCATTTTTTTAAAAGGTGTACCACGACTTCCGCTGCCTGTAAGATATAAAATCACAATTTCCAAATAGGAAACAGACGGTGTGTTAAAGGGGTTATGAAGACAAAATACGAGTTTGATTCACTAAAAAGACTGCTCTTTCCGAATAACAATGATACCAACTTTATCGTAGGCGTCTAACAAATATTCGAGGTGTTAAAGAAAGCATATGCAGCAGTGGAGACTCCCAAGCTACTCCCCAGCGATTTATCACACTTGACGCCACAAAGTCTGGTTTGTGCGAACGGAGGCGGCCGGCCTAAGCTGCCGCCAAGAAACAGGACTGCGCGATTGCAGTGGGGCTGCTATACTCGGTTACAACTCAAGAACGGCACCACCTAATGTAGTGTATCACTCCGCCAAAGCGCCGGAGCCGTGACGTCAGTGCGCGCGCGTTTTGAAAAGGGTTTGCTATGAATGCGTGATATCGTCTGCCTTGTCTAACGCAGTTTTTAAATGCAGAGCATTTCAGTAACTCACGATGTCACCCGCGTTGACGTCCGTAGTCGTAGTCCGCACCCCTCCCCCTACACTATAAAAAAAAAAATAATATCCGGCGCCTGGTTTCGATCCCTCGACCCTGCGGGTGGAACGCAACGTACATGGTGCTCTACCCACTGCGCCACAAAGCCGACACAGTATGGGAGGCTACGAACGCGCCTTATATCCTTGACTCATTCAAACTACGTCAAGAAGCTGCTGATACAACGCATTCACTACCACCAACTCCCCAAACACTAAACGTTAACGCAATACACCCACCCCCTATGCTACGCATTTACTCGAGTCCCCCTCGCGGGGAGATGGGCCCAATTTTTTGTCGTCACTGGAGTCGTTTATAAGCATATTAAATCCAAAAAATTACGGGAAGGGCTCACGCCATGTTCAAAATATTCCCAGTAACGCCCTACTTGCGCGGCGCTGAGAAACATCCGGCTACGGTGATAAGGCACAGCGGCAACTTCCGGTGCCGTTCTTAAGTTGTCGCCGAGTATAGTTCAGCTTGATCGTATCACTTGAATTCAGGCGTGCAGTCAACACCCATGATCAGTATGTTTTCAGTGCTGGCCCATAATACCTCGCTCCTGCCCGCATTACGTCACTGTAGCGCGAAATTCGAATTTTTAAATTATAATTGCATTTTTTCAATTACAAAAGAGCGCTTTTGCAGCTGGCTCGTAACTGAGCAAGTTACCAACGGCTAGTTCCTTCAAATCGAACGAAGTTGTATTTTGTCTTCACGGCGCATTTAACGTTCGCTCCACCTGCTATTCACTCCCTGCTTGTGTACCGTTGAGTTACATTTGGTGGACAAAGCTGAACACTAAATGAAAATCGCAGGACGTGGAGCCTCCGACGCGCAACCTGATGATGTCGGTGCGCGTGGAGGCGCTGGCGGTGCTCGAGCTGGTCGTCATCGCGGGCGTGGCGGCGTACGTGTTCTTCACGGTGCCCCCAGACCGGATGCCGTGGAACGCCAGCTGCGCTGACCTCAGCTGCTACAACCTGGCCATGGAGCTGTACACGGCCATGGACCTGCGCCTGAACCCTTGCGACGACTTCTACCTGTACGCGTGCGGCCGATGGGCAGACAGCCACCCGGACGACGAGGACCAGTTCAGGTACCTCGAGGTACGTACGTGCACTCGGGTACGAGGTAAGAACGGCAATGAATTGGTTCGTGTAGTGTATCACTCCGCCGAAGCGACGGAGCCCCACCGAGCTACTACTCAGAAGTCACGTGACCGCCGCTGAGGTCACGTGACTGTTTTAGCGCGAAAGCTTTTTTTTTTAGTGGGATCGACAGCGTCCTGTAAAAAAAAACAAAAACAAAAAAAACATGTATTTTCCCATAGACCAGCTGGTCAACTGAAAAGCTCTTATAAGTTCGTCAACAGAAAAGCTCTGACAGACTCCTTCAATGCTTTTTGAAAGGAATTGAAGGACTCTGGCTCTGATAAGATCTGTGTACACACGCGGCGCGTGCGTGAAACCGGGCCGCCATTACGTCAGCAATACGGTTGCTTCAAAATCGCAAAAAAAAAGGGACGGTTCTAAGTGAGACAGCACACGCATGGATTGTGAAGGAGGAGTGCAATGGTGCACCTTTATCGCATAAAGCTCGTATCGCTACGCGTTTAGATCGTTCGTAGACGCGTCTGCTTAATATATAGTGCGCGAGAAATTGTGGCATGCGTTCGTTCTTCGTTTGCCATTCGGGTCTTGGAAGGTTAGACGATCGATTGGACGCACTTTCAGCGAATACTTTGACGCAGTGTTGATGTTAGAAAGCTGTCGTGCTTGTCTCAACTTTCTTTAGCGAGGGATGGTGAAGTGTTTGGCGCCGCTCGTGTCGACGCCGATGACGGTAAAACATGGACGCTTTCGCCATGACATAACCAACTATAAGACCTGCACCGCCACTTACCGGCGAGGGTGCGGCGCAGCGAGTCAGGGCCTCAGTGGTACCGCGGTGCTTACGTAGCCTACCATCACGACCAACCCGCCGCGGTGGCTCAGTGGCTAAGGCGTTGCGCTGCTGAGCACGAGGTCGCGGGTTCGATTCCCGGCCGCGGCGGTCGCTTTTCTGATGGAGGCGAAAAGCAAAAATGCCCGTGTGTACGAGATTTCGGCGCACGTTAACGATCCCCAGGTGGTCAAAATTAATCCGGAGCCCTCCACTACGGCGCGCCTCATTGCCTCCGTTGCGTCGGCGCGTTAAACCCTACAATCAATCAATCAACCATCACGACCAGCGGCCACTCTATAAGAAGCCATGGACTGGCATTCACTGGCAGCGTTATCTATAGCAGGGAAGGCACTGGAACACCCGGTATTTTACGATGGGGACACCGGAAATAAAATTAAATCTAATAGACACGCATTGCTTGGAAAGAAACCTGAGAGCATAATTCGGCTTACGTAGGGGAAAGAGAAATCAAGACATTTATTTCAAGCTTTCCGATCCTCTACGTCTAATTGTAGGTCTGTCGTAGTTGTCGCCTCCTGTATCGACAATGACGTAACAAGGAGAGTTAGTTACGCCGTTTGGTCTGCGGCGGACTGGGAAAGCCTTGTTTACCGTCAGTCCTCCTCGATGGCGCCACCATACTGCCCCACACCGCTATAAGCCTTTGCTTTACTTCTTCTGGCCGTATTTGCACCTGGCTTGTTCTTGTTACGGCTGGAAGTAATCGTTTCGTGAAACATGGGGTATGCTCGACAAACAGGGTCGCGTAAGGCAGTGTCGCTTACGCCAGTCGTCCAGTGTCACGTGAGACAACCCCAAAGCCCCGGACTGATGTTCAGCTATTTGCCTCGAGGACATACCGTGGCGCCACCTACGAGTGACGTCACTTGTAGGACGCCGAATCGTGTTGTCGTCTGCTACAACACATTTCCCGTGCGTATGCGGAAGCGTGTTTTTTTTGTTGTGGCCACCGTCTCGCCCGCTCCTTGTGGATTTGATGCAAATTACCAAAAAAGTTGTCTGTAAACCAAATAATTCGGGCAAGAAATCAGCGACTCGCTTGTTCCCGGCGATACCGCCGCGTTTAGGTAGTTGCTACCATCGCGACCCACAGCTCCTACATACGCAGCCAGCTAACGCCAAGGACGATGCAACTGATGCCGAGAAGAGTACGCTGTAAATTCGTTATGAAACACTTGTGACAGGACATGTGTGTGTGTGCAAGCAAACACCTTGTAACAGCGACGGAAACACGTCGCTCACTTAAGATCTCACCGCGCGAACTGCTCGTATTGTCTGGTAAATGAATGACGCGAGAACGGTGATCAGGTTGCTTCGCCGCACATGCTTAAAAGTATTGTTATGGTCTGCAGTTTGGCTTAATCAGTGCCTATTTCCCCTACGATGTTTTTATAGTCATGCCCGGATTTGATTAAGGATCACTGCCCTAGCCTGTACTCTGCACGGCTGATGTTTACTTTTCGCGACTTGTCCGCAATGTATGAGCGGTATGAACGCGAGTTTTTAACGCCTTCGAGCGGGTTCGGACAAGGGTATATTTAGTTTTCATTAGGCGCTTGGCGTGGTAATTTATAATTGCAGCGTGTTTTGTATGTTTACACTAAGCCGGCATTTCTCAAGCATCAATTTCGAAACTCACGACTTCTCACAAAAGGCGAAGCTGCGTACGAGGCGAAACACGTCGCTAATGATTTCGGGTAATGGGGATATTTAGAATAGGAGAAACCAGCGTTGGGGGCCGCCAAGAAGTTTGAGGAACCCAAACGCTACACGCGCGTGCGCGACGGGAGGGCCTTCTCCAACAGCTCGCAGCCGGCTTCAGATGCACGTAATCGGATGTTGGGAACTTTAGGCTTGGCGTCGCAGCAGATATTTCATCGCCGTTAAAGGTGCGAGTGACAGTCCCTAACAGAACGTTTCCCCGCGCTGGGAACTCTGTAAGCGCGGAGATTTCCGTTGAAACGATCGACAATCAAGATACCTGCACGGCCTTTCGGCCGCTCGCCGCACCGTGCGTGAACGGGCCGGCGCTGCCGGGACCGACCTCCGCGGCCGGTCGGCGTAAATCGCGGCAGATATTTCAGCATCGCTTTGAAAGCCACAGCTGATGACACTATCTATCAGAATTTTTCATCACACTAACATCCACTTTCACCAATCTGGAACTTCTTTTCCGCGACTTGTGTGATTTTAAAAAGCGGCGACAAGTTGTTGCTGCCGCGACCTGCGTCGGTTCGAGCCGCACCGTCGGCTGTGCGGGTAGGCACGGCGGGTGCGTGTGCTTCTGCGAGCAGTTAACGCTTCTAGATTTCCTGCTTTATACATTTCTTGAAAACAAGGGAAATCTTTCTAGAAACTTCACTGGGCGATCGTCGTAGTCCACTTTGTTGATCGGGGAAACAAGCCGCTGCTTACGCTTCGGTCGCATGCGTAATTTAACCACCACGCTCATGGTGTTTGCGGATAATCTACCGGAGTTGATACGGCAGTCACCATTAGGTCGAACTGCGCTTGACGCACTGAGAATTAACTTAAAACAAAGGAAATTAACACGAAAATACTTTTAGAACGCGCTTCCTATACGAAGTGTCACGCGCTGCAAGCCAACTACGCAGCAAGATAGGAACGGTGACCCTACAAGTGACGTCAAAACGATCGCAGCGCCGGCCTCTCCAGTGGTGGGCCTCGCGGCCAATAACAAGCACAGTGCGCGCAGTACCAGCAGTAGTACGCACTATTGGCGGTGAGTGCGAACCATAGAGATAATATACTGGTGCGAACACAGGCGGCGCTGCGAAGCCCGCCTCCGTGACGTCAGCTTAGGGATTCTCGCAATTGTCGTCTGCTTCCCTCAGGCTCGCTCTCCCTGCTGTTTCTTTGCGCTCGGTCAACGTCTGATGCTTGTCCGCACCAGAATTGGCGTGTGGGTAACTTTTTATCATAATAATAGGCTTAAAATCGCATACACTAACTCATGGTGTCAATTAAAGTATAGTTTTGGATACCGCTACAGGGAGAAACATTGCCGGCGCCACCCCATTCCTTGCGAAGCCGGTCCTGAGCGGAGCGCGAACAGTCGGAGCTAGGCGTCAACTTCTCAAGTAAGCATTCGAACAAAAGGAACAGTCAGCTGCTAATAACCGACAACAGCGAAAATGGAAGACCACAACAAATTCTAGGCCTTCAGGGCTGTTGGGTTTGGCCGAAGGCATTACGATTCCCGGTAATCATATGTAAGGTCAAACAGTTTTTGCAACCTTGCCGACCGCTCGAACGTGTTTTGTCACATCACTTTACGTTGTCAAGGCATAAAAATTTGCCGACATGCACTATAGATTGCAAAAACTGTAGGTTGAGTTCCAAATAACCCAGTGTGTATATACGCGCGTGCTGATTCTATACCAGGCATCTAACCAGTATGGAGGTTTATTGAGCAAAACGAGTCACGTCTTGGTTAAATTTATAGTAACACATATATGTTTCTTAAGACCTGGAGGGATATTTCGGAACATTTTGCACAGCCATATCTTCCCGATATTCGGATATGCGTTATAGGAAAACTGCACTCAAGAGGAGGAGGAGGAGGAGGGGAAAACTTTATTTAACAATTAAATCGATCTGGTTAGTGGGACGGGTCCTCAGTCCAGGACAAGAGAGTAAAAATAATTTACTTCAAATTATAGAACGCCATCCCGAGTAGAATAGGATTTGTTCTTCGCGCCTGCATGGCAATAAAGAGCTACTTGGAATTCTTCTTCGGGTTCGATTCTTGTAATATATGCAGGTATAATATTTATTACGTTAGTTAGCGAGTATATCATGCCTTCAACACATAATCATGTCATCATTGTTCACGTTGAGAGTCAGTTCGTTATGATAACGATATAATTACGATAGAAATTCGGAGCACAAAATCCGCCTTCAAGTACTGTGGACCACGTCGTTTAGGGCGCGATTGCGGGGGCGTAGCACAAGCTTTGTCATTGTATTTGCATGTGAATAAACAAAGCACGTTGTGGATATGCACCTTCTTGCACGCAGCCGTAATGAAAGCCAATTTGTGAAGAAGGGAATGTATGACATACAACATGAAGGAAGTATCCACACGACCTTTGTGAGCCTCCCAAACATCCCGAAACCTCCTAATAAGAAGTTGGTGATGGCGCAGAAAAATTAATGCGTTGGGCAGAAAAAAAGCAAGAAACATTAATCTGATACAAGACAAAAACGAAGGAAACAGAAGAAAGCCGCTTTATTTCCTTCTGTGCGATGCACGTGTAGAGGCCGTTGCTTGGTACGTAGCATTAAACTGTTGAGTCTTCATTGGATCATCTCAAAAATACTGCAGGGAAGCCTACGCATTTTGAATACTTATCGAGAAGCTCTGATCGCTGATCCTCGCGAATAAGCAAGAAAGGACGAGTTACACACGATCTTCTGACCGATACTCTGAAGAAAGCTGTTCTCCATCTCTTCGTGTGTTGCAAACTTGTGGGGGATACAACTTAAAATTATTCAGATGCGTCAGAAGCTGGCAAAATAGCTTAGTCGCTAGAAATACGCTTTTTAACGCACTACAGCAACGAAGTGGGCGATTTCTAGCCCAGGCACTGCTGCCCCTCACAAGCGGAGTGTAGCAGACGACAGCGGCGCGAGTCCCTAAGCCGACGTCAGAGCCAGGGGGCGCCACTCAAACATCTCACCGCCAATACTCGGTTACAACTCAAGAACGGCACCACCTCATGTAGCGTATCACTCCGCCAAAGCGCCGGACCCGTGACGTCAGTGCGCGCGCGTTTTGAAAGGGGTTTGCGATGAATGCGTGATATCGTCTGCTTTGTCTCACGCAGTTTTTTTGTCGTAACTGGAGTCGTTTATAAGCATATTAAGTGCAAAACATCACGGGAACGGCTAACGCCATGTTCATAATATTCGCAGTAACGCCCTATTTGCGCCGCGCGGAGAAACATCCGGCTACGGTGATAAGGAACAGCGGCAACTTCAGGTGCCGTTCTTAAGTTGTCACCGAGTATAGTACCTCTATGTTTAAGTGTACTCCCATAACTTTCATTGTTTGCCCCACTATTCGTGTTGCTACAAAATGGATATGCATTCTGCTTGGTATACGGACTGCAGTGTCGAATAAATAAATAAATTTATGTTTAGGCGCAAATAGCTCGTACCGCAAGCTCGTAAACCGTGCCTAACGTGCGTTTGCGTTTGCCGGCATCAGCCAATCGCACAGTTGTGCATATTACGTCATGGGTTCTACTGCGGGAAATGAGCTAGTGGGTCGCATGGTCATTCGTTTTTTTTAAAAATTAATAGGTGTTTTGAGCAAAGTGCATACGTTATAAGTGGGGTCAGTGTTATTCTAACAAGGGAATTGTTCGAATGAACCGAACTTGTGTTTTGTATGAATGACCCCTTTCAGGGCCGGGTGTACCGGACGGCCAACGAGAAGCTCCGCGAGCGCATGGCGAGCCTGCCGGCGCCCGACAAGCCCCTCTCGACGCTGGACAAGGCGGCCATCAGCTACCTGTCGTGCGTGGAGGTGCACACGCGCCGCATCGACGTCCCCTGGAAAATCAACGAGCTGCTCTTCAACGCCAGCCACAGCGGCGTCTCGTCGCTCTCGCAAACTCTCAGGAATCCGCAGGAGATGCTCGATCTCCTGGTGTCCCTGGCGCTGAACTTGGACATCGACATCCTCTTCAAGGTAACAGCGCCGCCGCAAATTCGCCTTTCGGGAGCGCGTAATTCGCCCCGGGCTACGGGGGCGGTTTGCAAGTCGGTGTTCCACATTCAACCTTGCTGGCAGATGCAAGATCAACGGTAGTGCCCGCAGCGGTGGCTGAGTGGCTAAGGCGTTGTGCTGTTGAGCCCAAGGACGCGGGGTCGATTCCGGCCGCAGTGGCTGCTTTGCAGGTATAGAGGTGAAAAGAGAAAGCGTTCTCCATGGGTCGAGAATCCAGCGCGCGCGTCTTAATGCCTGAGCTACACGGCTGTCTCAAAGGCCTTCCGAAGGCCGTCGAGCCAATCGTCTATCGAGAGCCCCATTGTAAGCACTTATATTTAAAGGCGCAGTTGTGGGCAAGAGTCAATTGAAAGTTACCGTTTAGCACAGGCATAAAATGCCCTGGTGGCAAAAAAAAAAAAAAAAAAAAACGTGGCTTATAGCCCAAGTGCTGCTTCAGTGCGTGAAACGCCCCAAGTTTGAATTTTGGTCATCAATTATACGGCAGAACAGCAAGCACGTTGAGTGCAAATCGAAAAGCTCTCCGAATTCTTTTAAACGACAGGAACCGTATAGTCCAGCGTCTCGTGTACTGCCGCGTATTTATTGCGAAATGGGTCATTTGTTGGCCCAGCTGGTGCATGCCGAGTTTAAAATTGAATTGCGCAGCTGACGTCAAAGAGATGAAGAGAAAAAGAACACACGCAAAGGTGTACCACATAAACTTTTATTTATGTCCAGTGTGCCGAAAAAAGGGGGGAGCCGAACGAAAAATATAGGTGAATCAGACGAAGACTGCACATCTTTTTTACAAAAACTGAGCATTGCTCTGATCAAAAAATTTTTTTTACCTCCTAATAGAGTGGACGCTTTGCGAGCGCGTACCTCATTTTGTCTTCCAGCGCTAGCGCTTCGATAATTCCCCGCAATGCTATAGGATGGGGGCTATACTCGGTTACAACTCAAGAACGGCACCACCTCATGTAGTGTATCACTCCGCCAAAGCGCCGGACCCGTGACGTCAGTGCGCGCGCGTTTTGAAAGGGGTTTGCTATGAATGCGTGATATCGTCTGCCTTGTCTCACGCAGTTTGTTTGTCGTCACTAGAGTCGTTTATAAGCATATTAAGTCCAAAAAATCGCGGTAGCGGCTCACGCCATGTTCAAAATATTCCCAGTAACGCCCTAGTTGCGCTGCGCGAAGAAACATCCGGCTACGGTGATAAGGCACAGCGGCAACTTCCGGTGCCGTTCTTAAATTGTCACCGAGTATAGTTGGTCTACGTGCACCTGCGTGACTGTTTGCGGAAGACGAAGCAAACAGACAGCGGACATTCACAAGACGAGTGCAAAATATCAACCGTATCAACTATCGGAGAGCTAATATTTAGCTACAGCAGTCTACCGACGCTGATATGATGATCCGCGAAGCGCGTAGGAGGCTAACACGCGAAGGGCAGGGCACAATGAAACAAGCAGATTGAACCGTGTTCTTGGTCTGGCGCATTTCGGGAGCAACCCATTAAATCACGCTGATCGTGCAAACACTATAATTTTGGTCCTGAATACTGGCCCTTTGTTAGTTAGAAGGGTGGTGGTTCGGCACGAGATGCCAGCACGCCGCTGGCATCCCCCGGTTTTGGAGACGTGCACGCATTTTTTTTTTTCAGTTCGTAACGCGTCTGATAGCGGCAGCGTTGCGTTTACTTCGTACGCAACTCTAGAGCCACAATAATCTGCGTTTTAGTGACTCTGCAGGTAACTCGATACAGTTACCAAGAGGTATACTTCCTGTGTTGAGGAGTTACAGGAATGGAATTAAACCATGGCCATTCCCGGAGTGGGAATGGGCAAAATTTTGACATTCCGCGGGATTGAAAAGAATGGAATAATGGAAAGTTCCAATTCTTTGGAATTTATTTGGAATGCTGCCCATTCCGCGACACTGCTCTTTGCGCCCGAATTTCCGCAGGTCATCCCTCCATCGAGTCTTTGTCATACCCATATTGCCGTTACGGTATATTGGCAGCCACCCTGCTAATTGGATGGTCCCCCTCTTGTCCTCATGTGAATGACAGGTCACACCGATGCCCATTTTTAAAAGCGGAGCTGTTTAAGCTTCTGCCTGGTCCGGTGGCAAAGTAAAAAAAACTTCAAAGAAAAAAGACGAACCTGGGGCCTCAGTGACGAGGGAGAGCGCGAAAGCAGCGCGCGTCAGATATATCAGCGGAGGGCATGCGCTAGCTAGCCTCCTGGCCTAGCCTTCCAGCAGGGCTCAACCATCGCCTCCTCTATTTTCAAAGAAGCCATGAAGAGAAAATACAACTTCGCTTAATTTGGACTAGGATTCGGTATCTCACTCAGCTCCATTACAGCCACAAAAGATGTTTTTTAACGAAGTAAAACCAAGAAGTATTTAAAAACTTTTAAATTTTGCGCCACCGTGACGTGTTATGAGCAAAAATGACGTCATACGGGCCAACAATAAAACAATTTTCAGTGCGTTAACTGCACGTTAGATTTCAAGTGATGTGGTCAAATGGAAATAGAGGTCCCATTACAGACGTCCAGTCATGTGTCGTCGCGACTGGTCATTTAGGCGGCCTCCAATCGCACAAACAAGGTTCCATGACGTCATAGAAGAGTTGCGGGAAATTGGCTATGGGGTCGCAACTGCTTTACACGTTTTCTTTAATATCTCCGTTATTTGTTCGAAGATTGCGATGATATTGGTACAATTGTTATCGGGACTAAGCAGTCTTTCTAATAAATCCAACTTGTATTTTGTCTTCATGGCTCCTTTAAAATGCCAAACGTATCAGCCCCGAGCGGCCAACCAAGCCCATTCATTATATTCCGGCCACTCTGCCCCAACTGCTAGCCTTCCCACTGCTTCAGTCGCGTGACCGGTTAATATCGGGGCGACGCGTGGTGGAAAGCGGCAACGTTGACAAAACGTGCTCCGCCAGGGCGTTCCCTTTTCCATCTGTAGCCAGAGCGCCGCTACTTCAGCAATCTCGAACACCGATGGCTTTAACAACAAGGCACAATCCGCTCTTGAAGTCAGCTACGGTGGGGGATGCCAGTTTAAGGTCCCTAAAATTACTAAGGTACCGCCAACCGCTCCCTCCTTCGCCGCCGCTCTCCTCTTTTTCTTTGCCCTCACCCGCGGCGTCGCGTGCCCGTGAATAAGGTGGCTATACTCGGTGACAACTGTGCCTTATCACCGTAGCCGGATGTTTCTCCCCGCGGCGCAAGTAGGGCGTTACTGGGAATATTTTGAACATAGCGTGAGCCGTTACCGTGATTTTTTGGACTTAATATGCTTATAAACGACTCCAGTGACAACAAACAAACCGCGTGAGACAAGGCAGACGATATTACGCATTCATAGCAAACCCCTTTCAAAATGCGCGCGCACTGACGTCGCGGGTCCGGCGCTTTGGCGGAGTGATACACTACATCAGGTGGTGCCGTTCTTGAGTTGTAACCGAGTATAATGTTCTTTGGGCCACGGTTTCAACACCTTCCTGAGAAGAAAGGTTTCTCTAGGTGCAGTATCCTTTTTACTCCCCATGCCAATGTGATGAAAATGGCGGTCTGGGCTAGCAACGCCTCACGTGGGTTCCGTCTTCCCTTCTGACTGCTGGTCAAAAGCGATGCGCCGGTTCATGCCTGGCGCGCGGTGGCGCTGATTTCCGTAGTTAGATGCCCGCCTGGCCGCCCGCTCTACGACTCGGTCCGCGGCGGAAGCGCAAACCAGCAGAAGTTCGCCGCACGCGCAAGTGTAATTTTACTAAGCACGCAACTAGCTTGGAGTGGCACATACCTCGCAGCTCTCACTGAACACTTCGACGCGTTTTGTTCCGATACGCATAACCTATGCAATACCGAACGTCACGCGCATCTTGCGCTCCCGACTTCCATGTTGTACTCCACGCTTACCATTCTGTACTTGATGGTATTTTAGACAAAATACAATGAAGAGACCATACCCGTTCGCATAAAGACATAAAGCACGAAAACTAACATTTTTTTAAAAGCCGAACGTATACTATTGACTACACGGAAACAGAAATTCAGAGGGTCTGCATCTGCGTCTGCAGCCTTTCACTTCAACTAGTAGAAATTGTTCAGTTTTGACGTACAGAATCTCTTTCCTGTACATATTCAGACTGCCAAAAGTTTACTGAAAGCAAATAAAAAATGGATAAGGAGAAATAACAATACTAGGAGAAATAACCGTAAAGGCACCTAATTTTTTTTTAATGTACAAATATCAATGCTGAACTGTAAATGCAATGAGAAAAGTTTGCATTTGAGTACTGCAGTGCTCAATCTCGATGACAAAAAATTAAATTGCTACATCTTCAACTACGGTGATCCTTTCTTGCATTCCTTTCTTGCATTCGCGTGACTGTGGTAGTGCACAGAGGGCTTGCTCACGGTTTGCGGCAGTATAAAGAGCGCTTCATTCGCGAATGCCGTCGTTCGAGCGCTGCGCTGGCGCCCTTACATTCGCCTTTCTTGCGATGGTTGTGAATCATTAGCAGCGTTCAGTCTGCGCCCGCTTTTACTACCGACATACATCCTACCTTAATTCCGCGCAGTTTTGAGTGCTTTGCCGTTTTTATTTTACCTGGCCGCATTTTTTTTCTCTTTACAGCCTCAGTTTGCGCCGCACCGACCAAGTACATGTTACGCAGCAAATCGCTTCAATATCATAACAACGGGATTATAATACTACCCGGGTCGATTAAACACAAAACATGACTTCACGCCACAAAGAGCTGACACGCACCCAGAACGAACACGCTACATGGTCGGACGCAAGCTGCCGTCGGCCAAAACAAGCGCGAATTCAGGAGAACAATTCTTACGTCACGGAAACCTTACGACAACCGACTGAACATGTTATGCCGCTGATAATTATGATGGGAGTCAAGTGCGCACATAAAAAATACACGGCTTCTTATCCAAAGCAAAGCGTACGTCATGACGAACTCGCCGCTGCACGCATTGCCTACTCAGAACAAAGGGTGGACGGCGGTCGCGGAGGGAATACGCATTTCTTTGTAAGTGACCACTCATGCGTGCGCAGAATTTAACAGGGAAAGAACATGCGTTGAGAAACTTACCTTGCAAAAGATTGATGACAGCGTCGGCTTGAAGTATTCCCGTTCAAAGATATGCAACCAAACTAACTTTTCTCCTTTCTGTGTCGCGTTTCCCGGGCGGAATAACGAAGTCTTTTGCCATCCCTTACCCTATTCTCGCTGCCTAAGGTACAACACATCGGCACCGCGAAGCAACATAAAGCGACACCGATGCGATATTTGTTCGAAACGAGCAGCTAATTCTTTCTTTGCTATTCGCTGGCGCGTACAATAAAGCCGCCACTGAAGCTGCGCAGCCAAACATAGTGCCGCACAGGCGGTGTTGCGCAATGTTCCAACCGGCGAGCCGTCCCGGCCGTGGAGGCAGAAGTAAAACTTGTTTTCCTAGAAGAAAACTCCCACCTCCTCTCGCGGGAACCCCTGTGTAGATGCGACGCATAGGCGGAGCGGCGAAGGGACCCCGTTTTATAGCGCGCATAACGTTGAGGGGACTGCGTAAGCCGGTCCCAGTCGATGACGACGTTGGCGTATTGTAAAGCGGCGTGGACTCTAGGGGTTTGAGCCAAGCGTGGATGTTGCTTCTCCGGAGAACGGCACACCGGTTATATGCGCAGCGCGCCCGAAGGTGAGGAAACCGCGGAAGAGAGAGTACTGCACATGCGCCGGCCCCAGCGCGTCTGCCGCGGCTATGACGCAACACAATCCAACACAATCCACTTTAATCGAATCCAATCCAAGCCAAGCCAAGCCAAGCCAACCCAATCTAATCCAAGCCAATCTAATCGCATCCAATCCAATGCCCCTCGCGAGAGAGTGTTCGCTATCGGATAGGAGAGGGTGTGAGCGGCGGAGAGCGCAGCTGGCGCGGCGAGGAGAATGGGGGAGGGGCGAACAACGCCGCCGATGACGACGACGCCGGAGGGACAACGCGAGTGAATCAGATGCTCTGCATCTAAAAAACGGCAGAGCTACCACGTGACTTTTCTGTTGGCCAATGGTGGGCGGCGCTGGTCGGAGAAAAAGAAAATAGCAAAGCATGGCGGAGGGAAGGAGCGCGGGTGAGGGCGAAAGGCGGCGAGATCATACAATGGCGCTACCTTAGTAATTTTAAGGATCTTATGCCAGTTAAGCTTGGGGCCCCACCTTCCTCCCATTGTGAAGCGGGCGATGCGTTTGGCATTGAAAAAACACAGGAGGCGATGGCTCACCCGTCGTAGGGCTTAGATTCCAGCAGCGTCGAGGGCTAGCATCACAGCCGGGCTCAACTCCACTAGGAGAACGCGAGGCATAAAAGAAGGCGCGTCGGCGACACACATAGCCTCGTAGCTCCGCGCCGAGCACATCCTTTAGACACCCGCAAAATATGGGTCTGCCGAAGGAGTATGTAACCCCCGTGGAAGAACAAGCGCTGCGCGAACGCCATCGTTCGCTACTCAAGAATATATGAGATGGGTATACGATCCAAATACGACTATCGCGACCGAGCCCCCGCGCCTAAACAGCAGCGGAGAACGAAAGATCTCAAGTACCGCGCTCGTCGCTCCCCCACACGACAGCAGATTCCAGAGGGAGAAGAGCTAGATCAACCCTCACCTCCGCTGTTTCTCCAGCCTTGCGCCACCGGTGTAAGCTGCGCCACCTTTAATCGCCTGATTTCAACTCGAATGTCTTCACAGAAGTATGTTCCCTAATACACGCAGTTTTCTTATCCCTAAATGTAACCCCTTGCGTTCTTCTTTTCACAGCCCGTTGGACCGATACACGTTTCCTTTCAAGCCGCTTACCGAGAGGTTCTCTTATTTACAACACAAATTCAGCTGTGCGCCGCACAGTTATTTTATACTCGGTGACAACTTAAGAACGGCACCGGAAGTTGCCGCTGTGCCTTATCACCGTGGCCGGATGTTTCTCCGCGCGGCGCAAGTAGGGCGTTACTAAGAATATTTTGAACATGGCGTGAGCCGTTCCCGTGATTTTTTGGACATAATATGCTTATAAACGACTCCAGTGACGACAAACAAACTGCGTGAGACAAGGCAGACGATATCACGCATTCATAGCAAACCCCTTTCAAAACGCGCGCGCACTGACGTCACGGGTACGGCGCTTTGGCGGAGTGATACACCACATGAGGTGGTGCCGTTCTTGAGTTGTAACCGAGTATATGTACATATATTCCGACTGATAACCTCGCTGTGTGAATAAAAGCTATGTTCCCGAAGTCGTGTAACGTGCTTCAAATTACACTGTGCCAATAATTGTGTTACGGACGCCTTCCGCCAGATCCGTCTGGCCCCGGACCCGCGCAACGAGAGCCGCCGCATTGTGAGCGTGGCTCACAGCGAGTCGCTGCTGAAGTGGAAGCGACACCGAGAGCAGCTGCTGAGCCCGCAGGCCCTGGCCGACTGCATCCGCAGCTTCGTCAACGTCCTCTCCGGCGACAATAACGCGCCGCGCGAGAAGGTGGCCGCAGCCCTGGTTAAGATGGACGTCGACGTCACCACCAAGATGGCCGCCTCGGCCGCGCTTTCGCTCGGGAGCGACAGCTTCGTGACCTTCGGCCAGATTACCGCCCTGGAAGCCACAGGGTGAGTTCCCACCAAAACTCGCCTGGGCAGCGCCTTAAAGTGTGCTTTTTTGAAACGGCTGTGCTCCTATAGACAAGAAAACAGCGTTCAAAAACGAATGCGATGTTCTCTTTTCTTACTGATCCACAATGCTGTAAGTGCTGAGAGGACTGAACAGGATCAAATGTGTTCCAGGTTTTGGCCGAGGCAGGGCTCACAAGGAGCTAGATGCAACATGACTGGTTCGTGACTCCTGGGGTTTTAGCCACTCTTGTGAAAACAAGATGCGTATCCTCCGTCTGAAGGTTTTTAAAAACTTTTAGCCCGCTGTATACACGAGAAAGAAATAACTTTTTTCTTCTTAGGTGGGTAGTAGACGCGATCAACGCGCGCGCATGCGCATCATGCATATCTGGGGGCAGTAAAAAGTGCCCATACCCGGCAAAATGCCCTGGAGTCGGCTAAGTGAGAGAAGCAGTCAGAATACCCACAAGGGCAGAGCGGCCTACTACGGCTGCCATATTCTATGTAGTGGCCTACTACTGTAGCGCAACTACTAGAATATGGCAGCGCCCTGGAAAAATAAAACAGCGTATTTGCTGAAAACATCGCGCAAAGGCCGTGTTGTATACCCACCTGGGTTATGCGCCATCATTACGTTAAACATGCTAGCGTCGTCATTAAAGCCATCAACCCCGTACCAATGAGGAGAAACGGCATTTGGACAAGTTGACATTTGTTAAACATCTTGAGGGACAGCGCAGTAGACAAATACATGAGAAAGGGAAGAATACAGGATGTCGTTGAAATCACAGCTTGTTTTATTGAAAACGCCACACATAAGTAAATAGTAAGACCAAAGCCACGTGCTTTCTCACCATGACATCGTACTTGGATTACAAACACAAACTAAAACACGCATACTGCGCACAAACTCAGCAGGCGTATACACGCTCAATATTAACTCGTGGGGCGCTCCACGAACGAAAATTCACTATCGTGCTGCTGTGTTATCGGGGGAACCTCTCACACACTATTTCCTTTTAAGGCGAAGCTTTTTACCTCTTCCTTCCAAGCGTTCAGTCGCGACCGTTGGTGCCAACGGAAAACATACGGCAACAAATAAATAAATATACTGGCACCGCCAGGAATCGAAACCGGAACGAATAGAGAAACGGAGCGAGAGCCCGTTGTCTTACCGATTGAGCTACGAGCCCACGCGGAGACAGGGGAGACAGACAGTGCACTCACCGAGCACATCTGCGGGTTTACCCCCTTGCGTTCTCACTGAATGCCATGTAATAGCGTCACGCGACCTCTCGCGCCACTGTGCGCTCCGCCCACGGCACGTGTAGCGGCCGCGTGCGCACCTTGCGCATGCGCTATGAGTTATAAAAATTAAAGGAAGCTCACACCAACTCATGGCATCTCACTTCTTCGCCGTGTCTGTCGCCGATCTCGTCGCCTCCGTAGGCAGCGGCAGAGACGGAGAAGTGAGGCCGTCTAACACCGGGTTTGAGCTTCATTTAGTTTTATAAAAAGTTTCCACTCATGTGATTCACCAATACAACTGAACCAACTACAGTTCATGAATCGTGCATTGATTTTACCTTAGCAAAGAGTGTATCTTTGAGGTAATAACTAGTGTGGTTAGTGCATTTCACTTGTCTCTGGTTTCCCTCTTTGTAGAGCTACGCGTGTGAATTCAAGTGACGTATCATGGGTAATCCTTGTGGGTGTCGTTTACAGCTTCTTTCCAACCGCCTTCACAGGGTGGACTGGCGCATATTTTTTTCTTTATTGAACAGCCTAAATAAGTTCCCTCATGAACTGATTATTGGAACCGGAAGTTATTGAGCATTTTGTCAGCATTCAGGCGGTGCGATGAAACGTAACTAGAGGCAGCATAGAATGGCACAACAGCACGAACGAGACCAATTGACGCCATATTGACTGGGTGAGGGAGCGTTGTGTTACCACTACTGCAGGTTTTTTTTTCATTGCCTGGATGTTTGCATTAAAACTGACATGATTGTTATTGAAACTTTTCAAAAATCGAAATACTTTCTACTTCGTGATACGCTTATCAGAAAGTGCGCCGAGCTGCAGGCAACCCTGGTGTCGTGGACTGCGGGCGGAGGAGGCGGGAGGAGGAAAAGGAGGACCACAACCATGTTCAAGGCCAAAATTAACGTCCCGTGAATAGGGTGGCTTGCCTTTTGAAAGGCTGTGTTCAAGTTCTATCTATAGCAGCTATTACTTGGTGGTCTTCTTTTGTAATCTCGTTAGCTTCTTTCGAATAAAGGTAGAGCCGGATTCCGATTTTGTGACAGAACCCCGAACGCTACGCAGTATGGTAGGCGGTTGTGACCAATCCCCACAGATTAACACCAACCTGCACCTTTGCACTGATTATTGACTGATTATTAATGGTATCCGCTTGGTTACTGGGTGACGACATGCAATCTCACCAGAGAATCTAATATACCTGTGTTGTACTGCTGGTTTAACTCTAGCGTTGCTCTTAGGGCAGGGTCACGGTGTCTGTTACAGGTGGTAGCTGTCCTGGGCAATATTCCCCCTGTGATATTCATCCTTCACTATTCTAATCTCCTTCTAGTCGTTTCGACAGCACAGAAGTTTACTCCCTCGGTGCTACAGGTAATTCCAGGGGCTTCAGGAAGCTGAATATATCCCTCGTATAGCTTTGGATGGATACGCTCACATTCCAACACTATGTTCCGGATAGTTTGTTTCCTTTCCGCAGACCACGCATGCCCCGTCATTTTTGTGTATACTTCCCCACAAAGCTCTTAGTTCTCAAGCAACCTGCTCTAGTCTGAAAAAGCAAAGCACTGGCGTTGGAATTATCGTAGAAATTCTCCTTTCTGATGTCCGATTTCTCCGCCCTGTACTACTGAAATATGGGAGAGAGCCCTGGCGAGCACCGGCCTGGACAATCAGCGTCGTCTGGCCCAGCGGGCTGTCGGCGCCGTCCGCGCTCAGGGCATCTCGGACGCTGGCCGCCTTCAATCCAAGCCCATTTCTTGCTAGTTCAATAAACGTTTGTTCTCTTTCTCCTCGCATAAAAAGTGATCCTTTCAACCGTAGCTTCAGCGCTCTTCTCTTCAACGGATTACAGCACGAAATACACTGCTAAATGCCTCCGAAAGCTCCCCTCTTCTGCTAATAAGAGCAGAAATACTCCGTTAAATGCCTCAAAGAGTTCCCTTCCTAAGGGGAATGTATTAGATACTCCCTCTTAGCGTACTAAATAAAACTCCATATACGGAGCCCGCTAGAGGACAAGCAATTTACTCCCTATCTGGAGTATTTACGCTTAGAGTATTTCCGTCTTTACCTTCTCTTATTTCGTTCCGTCCCGTTCTCGCGCATGCCCTAACACCGTTGTAACTAGCGTCTGTAAATAAAGGCTTTCGGAGTATCGGCCCTCTTTCCTCTCATTGTTATGTGCCGCCAGGATTTTCATTGGTGGCTAATAGTTGTTTTCATATGGGCGCTGCCATTTCGTTTCTGGGCGTCTCTCTCTCTCTCTCTCTCTCTCTCTCTCTCTCTCTCTCTCTCTCTCTCTCTCTCTCTCTCTCTCTCTCTCTCTCTCTCTCTCTCTCTCTCTCTCTCTCTCGCTCTCTCTCTCTCCTGCGCGGACGCTAGAGCAGACGTTCACACTCTGCCCGTCACAACCGGCGGCGGTTTTACTGGGAGAGATGGCGACACTGTAAGCCAAAAACAAAATGCTATGGCCCCCAGATGCTTCCGGGTGCACGAAGTGGCGGTACTCTTAAGCGTAGCTTATTTAGTGACGCTAGCTGCAACCTGCACACTTTTCTTCCCCCTTATCCGAAGTTCCTCCGACAGCAACGTGAACGGCGCAGCAGGAGGTGCCGACAACTGGTGGCTGTCGGCCTTCAACGCCGCCCTGGGCGACAAGGGAAACGTGAGCGCCGACGAGCCGCTGTACGCGGCCGACGCGAGCCTTTTCGCGCTCACCCGAGAGCTCCTGGCGGGATACCCGGCGCAGCAGCTGGACTTCTACGTGCGCTTCCACGTGGTGCGCTACCTGGCCCCGTACACCTCGTACCGCCTCGTCGAGGCCCTCTTCGCGCCCGAGAACCACACGGCCGTCACGGTGTACTATGCCGACGCGTGCGCCTACGCCGCCAGTCGGCTCACCTCGTTCGCACTGGCCACGTACGTCTTTAAGGTAACGGCACGCCCTGCTTGTATACGCGTCGATTTGAATTTAAGCGCGTGACGATTCTGCAGCGGAGCTGCCTACGGCTATAGGTTCTGGGGGAAACAATGCGTCCGTGCACGTTAACCGTGTACAGCTGGGTGTAAGTGTTAAAAATGGATGGTATACGGTATAATGTTATAGCTCGAGCCGAAGTGCGTTAGCGTTAGCGTCAAAACAGGTAAAATTGGTGGCGCAGTGGGCTTCGCGCTCGGTAGCCGAGCGGCCGCTGAAGCGCCTTATCAGTTCATCCTTGGACTAGCTTATTAGTAGCTAGGGCCCAGGTCGTTCGCTCCGAATAGGAGGAATGCCGGGGCGAATGTATGCGAAAGCCTCCCTTGTGTGTGCAAAGAACATCATCATCACCATCATCATTACCAGCCTATCTACGCCCACTGCAGGCCAAAGGCCTCTCCCATTAATCTCCAATTACCCCGGTCCTGCGTTAACTGCGACCAATTTATCCCCGCAATGTTATTGCTCTCTTCTGCCCATCTAACTTCCTGTCGCCCCCTGCCACGCTTGCCTTTTCTAGGGATCCGCTCTGTTACCCTTAATGATCAACGGTTATCTTGTCTTCACATTACATGCCCTGCCCACGTCCATTTCTTCTTCTTAATTTCTACTTAACACGCGTTTGTCCTTAACACGAGTTTGTTCCCTGACCCACTCTTCTCTCTTCTTGTCCCTCAATTTTAGACCTATGATTTTCCAAAGCAAAGAACATATCCATTCCAAAATCCAAGTGCAACCGACTGCAGTTTGCCGTAGCGACCATAAACCAATGATCAAATTTTTAACACGTATATAAATAAACGACAAATTAACAACGAAATTTGTGTACGTGTCTCTATTCAGTCAATACAGAAATTAAAAAAAATACCTCAAAGTAGTGATCAGCAAAACAAACATCTTCGCTGGTCTCCCCTCTTCACGCAGTGGGAGGCGCTCTAGTTTTTCAAAACTATGGATGGCCGCTTGTAGATGGGAGTGGCAAAGACAGCAAGAATAACATATCGTATATAACAGAAAGTAGCGGTTATCCCTCCATACTGGCGGTTATCGTCTGCTCCAAGAAGATTGTTATGACCAATACTTGGATCTTCATGTTGTGTATCGATACGAAGCGCTCAATAATTGAGAGTAAAACTGCCCGTCTAATTGTTACTTCAGGCGTTGTACTGCTGAGCACTAGGACAGAGGTTCAATACCCGGCCGCGGCGGCCGCTTTTCTGATGGAGGCGAAAAGCAAAGACGCCCGTGTGCACGAGATTTCGGCGCACGTTAAGGATCCCCAGGTGGTCAAAAATTAATCAAGAGCCCTGCACTACGGCGCGTCTCATCGCCTGCGTTGCATCGGCGCGTTAAACCCTACGATCAATGAATTTCTTACCTCAGGTAGGTTTACGGCTTGGTATTTTAATGCGCTGAACTGACTGCTTAATTATACCGCATAAGGTACAGCTCAAGTCTTTGGGCATTGCAAAGCAGGTGCATCTGACCTAGGATGAAAACTCCAGCTGTTGGCTTGGAAGGATCCTCTGAGAAGGTATGCGCCTCTCCATGCGATAGACCCCAACTGCTGTTTCCGGCATCCTCGGGGTCTGCCCAAGCGCACTGAAGGCGTGCTACACCGGCTGCATCTTAACGTTACATACACCCGAAGCTTCTTATTTAAGCTGGGCTGGGTAGAGTAGCCGTGGTGTCGAGTGCTCTACTACTGACAACATTACACACATTTTAAGCCGCTGCCCACGATATGCTAGTCAACGGACAACAGCATCGAAGGCACTTGTGCGACTCCGACGTGGAGGTGCTCTAGAAGTCTCACACACTTCCTTGGACCCTGGCGAAATCGTGACGAGGCAGTGCTGGGAACAAAGACTCTGCGTACTTTTCTTGCGGAAGCAGGGATTGAAGAGGTCCTGTGAACCCTCTGAACATATACGCTTTATATATGTGTACATTTCCCCCTTTTAGATGCGACGCATCTCTTGCTCTCGGGCTTGTCCCTCCTGCGTCGTCGTCGCGGCGTCCGTCCGCATCCCTCCTCCGTTCTTCTCTCCCACAGCTGTGTGCAACACTCTCACTCCGGCTCATTACCATACCACAGCTGGCGCGCTTGTTTGGCGCGCGCTTCGCTGCGTTACCAACTGCTCCGGTGCGCGCAAGTTCGCGCATGCGCGACACTCCTCCGTTGTCTCCTCTCCTTCAATCCCTGTGAATATAAAGCGGGTATCGCGCCGCGGCGGTTCAGCCAAGCGCTCGCTCTCGCACTGACGTGACCTTGCTTTGACTACTTCGTTGAACCCCCCGATGCGTCGCATCACACCAGGGCTCCCTCGCGGGAAGATGGGCGTAATTTTTTTTAGCACGAACGTGTTTTATATCGGGATACGAGTGACGTCATATCCGTCACGGAAATGACGCCAGTACAACGAAGCAAGCGGCCTGTAAATGGGGCACTCCTGCACACAGGGTCTTCTTGCGGCGAAGCAACCTTTAGGACCAAAGAGTACGTTATACTTAGGGTTGTTCGTTTTCGGGTTTTATATTTTAACACGAAAGTGTTTTATGCCGGGATACACCAAGATTGCACTGACGTCAAATCAGCAAATCATGCTCAGCTGCAGATTTCGCTGCGCATTTCACTTTAATGTTTTACCGATTCCTATGACAGGCGTATCAACCACAATTTTTTCCCTCTATTTCCCCCTGTCATTTCACTGTATTCAACCCTATCTGGAGCAGCAAGCCCTAACGTTAATGGAGCTGACATCCTCAGCTTTCATTAAAGGTTTTTCTTTCTCTATGGGCATTGCCGTGCAGTGAATCGATTGCTGATATCAATGCTACGCGGAGAGTTCCTAGTGACACTTGAGTCAGCGCTATTTGGCGTGCTGAAACTCTATCGAACTCAGTCGAGTTCCTCTGTTGCTTCTCGGCTAATTTCAATTGCTTTTTTTTCTAAATATTCAACATTCATCCACAGAGGAGTGGAGGCGCTACAGACGCAGTAAAAAAAAAATTGTACAAGCCGAGCCAGAAACGACTCTTTCGCAACCGCTCCATTGCACAGCTTTGATTAAAGATTACTGTAGACGAGAAGGCACGAACAATCAGTGCTCCTCATGTTAAACGTGAGAAAGAGGGGAATTGCGAATTCTGACAGGTTTAATTCTTTCATACGGGTAAGATGTTGCCATCGCAGTAAGCTTAAAATACCGACACACAGGGGAAAAGTTTGTGTACGGATGCAATAGAGACGTTTTTTTGGAGAAACCGTTGTGGGTATGAAAAATGAAGGAAGCTCACACTAATGTAAGACTTGAAAGTAGCGAAGCTGTGCGCTACAGTAGCGCGTGTTTCCTTATTTTCGTCTGATTGAGGCGAAAAGCAAAAACGCCCGTGTGTACGAGATTTCGGCGCACGTTAAAGATCCCCAGGTGGTCAAAATTATTCAGGAGCCCCCCACTACGGCGCACCTCATCGCCTGCGTTGCGTCGGCGCGTTAAACCCTTCAATCAATCAATCAATCAATCAATCAATCAATCAATCAATCAATCAATCAATCAATCAATCAATCAATCAATCAATCAATCAATCAATCAATCAATCAATCAATCAATCAATCAATCAATCAATCAATCAATCAATCAATCCTCTTTTTCGCCTCACGGCACTGTTTAAACCTCGGCGCTGTACGAGAGACGAACGCTGGATGCTCGTCTTCCTCTATCGCACATGGTTCTGCGCCGCATGTTGCCTCATGGCCTTCCATCATAGCGCGCGCTTATCGCCGCGGCGGCGGCTTCCTCTCCTTCCTCTGACACATCCTGCGCACGGGTTCCGCGCACGTCTCCTTTCCCTCCTCGCCTACCTCTTCCCGTTATCGGGCCGCTGCTCCGTGTCGGGCGCTTGCGGAAGGGGTGTGGTTTGACCTCCAGCGCTCAAGGGCAAAACTAATCACCTCGCGCAGACTGCCCGAGGTAGCGTAGCGTAGCTTGCGCTAGAAATTTCAAACAATGAGCGCCGTTATGATGCAGAACCACGTCCATAACCAGCCATGCAGGCAGCCGTCGCGTTCTCCTTAGCTTTTCTTATCTACACTGCCCATCTACTTCGCAATCTTTGTCTGTGGCGTTATTGCTCCTCCTCCATCCGTTACCGCCCGCTGTGGCTCAATCGCTAAGGCGTTGTGCTGCTGAGCCCAAAGACGCGGGTTTGATCCCGGCCGCAGTGACCGCCTGTCAGATCGAGGCGAAAAGCGGAAGTTCCCGTATGTCGACATTTCGGGCGCACGTCAAAAGCCCAGGTTCAGCTTTGGCACGTTAGGTTACACAGTGAATCAATCTTCTACATCCGTATGTTTTCGCATTGAACAATAGGGGCGGGGGCCGCCTATTTACTATAGGTGCTATCCCACGTCCACAGGACATCTTGAATGGGCGATGTTTTTTTAAACAGTGGCTGAATCTTCGGAGCCTCACGCCGCCTCTTGGATCTTTTGCAGGATATAGTTCCACAGAGTCGTATTGAAGCGGCATACAACAAACTCAAGGCGCTCAAGAACAAAACGGGCTCTGCGGCGAGCTCTTGGACCGGCCAGCCCAGCCTTGTGGAGGAGCGCCTCGGGGCCCTGAGCAGCCTGGTCGCTTGGCCGTCCCGACTGAACAGCTCGGGAGATTCTGTGGACCAGTTCCTGGCGCACCTGCCGGACTTCCGCGGCTACTACGTCGAGATATACATCGACGCAATGGCCGCCATCCGGAACCGGGAGAAGGCCCAGCTGCTAGACCGAACCGCGGGAGCCGGGACCAAGACAGTGCGGGAAGAGGACAGTCCTTTTCCCGGCCTGCGGCCCATGGTCCGCTACAGCCCCTGGTACGCGAGCATCCTGGTCTCCCCCAGCGCCCTCCTCGAACCGCTGCTCGTGAACACCAGCGAGGCGTTCGGCATGGGCGCCTTCGGCCACTTGGCAGCGCACGAGCTGTGGCACGCGGCCCTTGCCGAGAGGCCGCTGGGCATAGCGCCCCAGTCTGACGTCACTATGGAAGAGGAGCAGCTGGCAAGACACAAGTGCGTCGCTGGCATTTACAAGAACGCTGGAGCCAGCAGTGAGCAGGCCGCTAAGGGGGCTTCCGAGAACGTGGCGGACGTCGTAGGCCTCGAGGCTGCTTACGCCGTCTTCCGTGAGGGCAACGGGTCGGCTCCTTCCGAGGACGCCGGCAACGCGACCGACGTCATGGGCTTTACGGCTAGCCATTACTTCTTCGTCGCGTCGTGCTTCAAATGGTGCGCCGCGACTCCCGACGGCCTGTCCAAGACGTCGCTCGGCTACACGCCTCCGAGGCTGCGCTGCAACGTGCCGGTAGCCATGCTGGGCGGAGGAAGCGCCTTCTCCACTGCGTTCGGCTGCAAGCCAGACAGCAAGATGGTCAAGATGGCGGCCGGGGCCAGCTGCATGGCGCAGAACGTGACATTGTTGTAGCGCAGACAAGCCGGCGAGGAGGCGAAATTCGCCGGCTGTCGCCTCCCGAGCTGGTCCCTGCGGAATAGTGTAAAGATTATTTTATTAATTTTAATAGAACGAATTCAGAATGGGACGTTGACTATAGTGGCATTGAGGACTCTTTAATAGCACGTCTTGTCATAAGTACGTGACGAATACTTTCAAATTGCACTGCATGTTTACAAGGCTTCATCATGTGTATGGAAGGCTTTGCGAGTGTAGTGTGCATGGCTGCTACGCCCGGCGCATGGCTTGGCCACAAGAGCTCGCGTGATTATTTTACTTTTTTGCTATATTTTTCTCTTTCACGTAAAGTTTGGTAAACGATCACGTGCTAGTATACTGATGACGTAGAATAGTATCGTGAATTTTAGCGCGCACGAATATTTTATTTGACCATGGTGCTAGGTCAATACTTCGGCCCAAACAGGAGTGTGTATAGACGAAAATAGCCTACAACACGCATTTGAAAGTGAAAAAAAAAAACACGCAGGTATAGTAAAAAAGAAATGGACATTTGTCCCCGAACTAAACTCAGAGGCAAGTATTTTTTTTAATGTAGTAATGAAATCACAACACAAAAATAATTTGGTACGAAGCGAATTTCCATTTTGAATGGTTTGAGGTGGAAAACAGTTCTATATAGCTATTGGCTTTTCCGAAAATAAACGGTAATAATGTTGTTAACGATGAGTCCTCGTCGTAGAAGCTTTGGCATGTTCGCGTTGCTTCGATTTAATTTTTCCTAATACGGAGTTATAGAGAAGGCAATACGAATAATTTTTCTGTGGGTTCCTAATATACAATTAAACCAGGAGTTAACTTTTGCGCCAGAAGTTAACCCTTCTGTACTTTCAAAGTACAAACTTTATGGCTTCACAATCCCGTCGTGCCAGTAGCACATCTTTTTCGTATGTGTGAGGGTCACGTAACTTCCGCATACCTTAATTCATACACAGAATGCTGTGCGTCAAAATCTTGTTGACTGGAGCACGCCTTAGTATCCCGTGAAGAAAATAAATATTACGCATCGCAGAGACACACATATCGGAAATATGATCAGACCATTTCAGGGTGTTCGTAAAAGTATCAACGTTCGTGAATCGTACACCTCGGAAATAATGTCTTGAATGCACCAGTACAGTTTTTCACGCGAAGCTTCATTCTTAACAAAAAAGCTGGTAAAATGGTAGTAACGGCTGTATTAACTCCTTACGAACCTTACTACCCCCCCGAACGATACGTAGGTCCTGCCACTAAGTGTGGAACCGTTACTAGTGAAGGCCGTGCACTTGGTAACTGCTGCTTGTTAGATAATAACATTCACTGATGTTACAAAAATTTATGAATTATTATACATAATAACTACAGCACTTTTCCCACTCCAAATCACGATTTGAAAGTTTTTGCTAATGCTCACATAAAAATGCACAATTCTAAAGGTATCGCTAAAATTTTTTATTTTTGCAACAAGACCACCGACTCCATCAGAGGACTTTCCGCTGCTGGCTATAAAAGCAAGAAGAGAAGATGTATGTCTAAGTTACCTAAATTGCTCTCGCTCTCCTCGTGCATCTCGTTGGTTTTCTTTCTCAATTTATTTGTTGGTTGTCTGCGTCGTGCTGCGCGCTCAGCAGATCAAAATTGTCACGTGCAGCTTTTTAATGGTTTATGCATGACCAGTTAGTAACAGCACGAAGTACCTAGTTTATACTGGGACAAGTAACCGGTTAGTGTTCTGTTAGTAGGCAGTTTTAGCATATCGTTACCGTGTTTGCGTTACCGTTTACCGTGTTACCGGAAGCGCTGGCGACGGTGAAGCCTGTGCCGGTAAGTTACCGTTCGCGGTAACTCTCGCGCTGCGCAGTCTACTCCCGCAAACACGGTAAACGGTAACGTAAACACAGTAACGATATGCTAAAACTGCCTATTGTCATGACCTTTTTTTAAAGGGACACTGAAGTGAATTTGTCGAGCTCCCGTTTTTGCTTGCACTGCGTAGACTGGCTCAAATTAGCACACTTTTCATTGTTCATCCGGTTGACAAGTCGGTAATTATTTTACAAAGCGCGAAAAAAGAAAAATTACGCCCACCTCCTCTCGCGGGAACCCTGGTGTGATGCGACGCTGAGGGGGGTTCAAGCGCAAGCGGAGAGCAACCGTCGACCGAAAGGCCGCCGGAGAGCGGCACACCGGCAGCGCGCCCGAAGGAGAGAAGACCGCGGAGAGAGTACTGCACATGCGCAGCACCGCGCGCAGCGCCGCCCACCGGCGGAGTGAGAGCACGCTGGGCCGCACACCCGCAGATGTTGAGAGAGAATGTTCGCTGTAACCTGGGCACGCGCCGGCGCCAGTGCGTCTGCCGAGGCTATGACGCAACACAATCCAACACAATCCACTTTAATCCAATCCAAATCCAATGCAATTCAAGCCAAGCCAAGCCAATCCAATCGAATCCAATCCAATGACCCTCGCGAGAGAGTGTTCGCTATCGGAGAGGAGAGGGGGTGAGCGGAGGACAGTGCGGACGCCGACGACGACGGACGCAAGCAGGAAGGACAGGGCCGCCGACAAGAGATGCTCTCAGCGTCGCATCTAAAAACTACCATGCGCGGTTTGCGGCGGCCGCACCAACTAAAGGCTGTGACGACGGGAGGAGATGCACCGTGATTGGACGATGCCCAAGGTTAGCAACCAAACATGTTTCGGTTTCGGTTCTCTAAAACAACATGGTTGACATCCGACGGCATCGTTCGATGGGCATTCTCAATATCTCAGTAATCGTCGTACCGCGCTTCTGCCATGTTGTCGGCTGTAAAATGCATAAGATAAGCCTCCCAGGACGGCTTGGAATCGTAGCAATCACTAGCCGAGGCCTACGGAGTGGATCAACGCCCTCCGCGTCCCCGCAGACGCTCAAATGCCATGCGCTTTACCCCCGTATTTGGAGCTTGCCTCACTCATGCCTATATCGTAAAAAGCGTGTTAGCACCAGGCCAAGGGTCTGTTGATTCTGGCTTGTGCCCACTGCCCGCAAGCAGTCGGTGCTTATGGCAACAGCACGCCAACGAGAACTCGCTAGCGCGCCAGTGTCAGCCTGCGCCCGTTCTGTGATCTAGTTCGTGGAGCAATGAACGTTGCGGCCCAAAAAAAGGTGAACTCAGTTTAGAAAACATCGGCGAAAAACGAAAAAGTTAACTTAGAAAAAAAAAGAATGTACCCTCGGGGATTCGAACTCGTTAGTTGCAAAACCCTTGCAATAACATACCTAGCGCTTCAGACCACTCGGCCACATGCTTTTTTTTAAATGCAGAGCATTTCTTTAACTCACGATGTCACCCAGCGTTGTCGGCGTGCCTCGGCGTCCGCAACAGCCGTTCCAGGTGCGCCCTCTCCCCCACTCCTCCTCTTCCGCATCACGCTACCCTCCTCGCTCTCAACAACAGGTCCGCACCCCTCCCCCTACACTATATATAAAAAAAATACCGGCGCCTGGTTTCGATCCCACGACCCAGAGGGCGGAACGCAAGGTACATGGTGCTCTACCCACCGCGGCAAAAAGCCGACACAGAATGGAACGCTACGAACGCGCCTTATATCCTTGACTCATTCAAACTACGTCAACAAGCTGCTGATACAACGCATTCACTACCACCAACTCCCCAAACACTAAACGTTAACGCAATACACCCACCCCCTATGCGACGCATTTACTCGAGTCCCCCTCGCGGGAAGATGGGCCTTTTTTCTTTATTACCGTTTGTCTCAAACGAAACACTAGGTTACAGTGATTTTATAACATTCGCCACCTTTGCGATAACACAAGTTTAAAATCTCTTCAGCTGAACAAGGTCATCAAGCATTGGTAACCATTCAGGTGGTTCGCTTAGCGCTTTGTATACCTCACGTATGTTGGCCATACCAGAGTCCTTCAATGCTTTTCTGGTCATGAAACTTCTCCGTAACGCTATGGGATAGCTTCATATGGGGACCAAAGCTCCCGCACGGTGGCGCTACGAGTCCGGTGAAGGTAGAGTTCCTGTATATCGCGTAGCGCAAGAGTTGCGCGTCTGATTGCCAGATGCCGCGGGTTCCAGTTCGACAGGAAAGCCCGCTTTCAGTGCTGCGCACAAGACCCCGTATTCAGTCAGTTCTGCTCAACTGAGCATCGGCAGTTGTGGAAGCGGCGGCAGTGGTGGCCGCTCATCTGATAAGCGGTCCAATATTGTGCGCCAGGTTTTGCCCGGCCGCTCCTCGCCACTCCTCGCGGCATCGGCGGCCCGGCGGCAGCTTTTTTACGCGAGAAGGGTGGCGAGAAGGGACCCAGTACCGTGAGTCGGACTTGGTCCCGCCCCCGCCGCCCCCCCCCCCCCCCCCCCCCTGGGTTGCCTCCGGCGGCCCAACTCGCCTCCGCACCGCTCGCTGAGCCAGCAGCGGCTGTGGTGGCAACCACGTCTGGTGGGGAGGCTGCTGCACCCACTGTCTCCTCCTCTCCACCGGCCCGAAGCACATGCGAGGGCCAGGAGGAGATGGAGCTGGAGGAAGCCGCAGCAGTTCCCACCGGCGCTGCACCACCTGTACCACCCGGGGCGCTCCTGACGCCCTCGGCGGTCGCGGCCAAAACGAAGGGCACCGCTAAGAGTGCCCAGTCCAAGTCTAGGGGGCCCAGTCTGCTGGGCGCGCCCCCTTGCCTTCAGATGACGACCTAGACGTCGAGCCGTTCCGGCATGCACCACAGCGGAAGGAACGGGCTCCGGCGTCCAGGTCAGTAGAGATAATCAAAAAGCCCCGTCCAAGAGTACAAGCCCCGAAAGCCGACACATAAACACACACATACTCTAGTAGTTCTAAACTTCAATAATGGGAAGAGAAAATATCATGCGATAGAACTGCAGAGGCCGTCTTAAAAATCTTGATGATGTCTATGAGTTACTGCATTCCAATCAGACAAGTGTGATGTGTCTCCAAGAGACCCATTTAAACTCCATGCACACAAATGTCTTGAATAGATACATGGTATTTAGGAGGGATAGAGATGGTGGTGGCACATCCTCAGGCGGTGTGGCCATCATTGCCCGGAAAACCTTGGCGTGCCACACTGTCCAACTACAAACCATCCTAGAGGCTGTTGCCATTCGAACGATAATTTTTAATAGGCTTATAACACTATGTTCTCTTTACATCCCTCCTGACTTCCAACTATCGAGCACAGAGTTCGAGGGTCTGGTAGATCAGTTACCCGAACCTTTCATTTTTTTACGCGACCTCAACGCACATAACTCTCTTTGGGGCTCTGCTCGCACGGATGCCCGAGGTCGCCTAATTGAGAAATTCTTAACATCCTCGGGAGCATGTCTTTTCAACCAAAAAAGCCAACATATTATAATGTGGTACACAACACTTATTCGCACCTTGACTTGGCTATTGGATCTGCAGTTCTCCTTCCATGTCTTGAGTGGGGTGTGGGCACTGATCTATAGGGGAGTGACCACTTCCCCACCTCACTAACATATATAGGTAAGGGCCCTAGCAGTCCATCTTCCCAGAACAGGTTTAATGAAGCAAGAGCAAACTGGAACATATTTACAGATTCATCTAAACTACACTACACGTCCATAACACAACTACACGTAGAGCAGGCAACCCAACTACTCACGGCGCACATCCTCGACGCCGCCGAAAAGTCCATACCCCACGCCGCCTCTGTTGCCCTGCGCAACCAGCAGAGGCCGTGGTGGAATGAGGACTGTAGGCGGGCGCGAGAGGCCCAGAACAAGGCGTGGGGTATCCTTCGTCGGTACCCCATGCCGAGTAACCTCCTCTTGTTCAAACGGGCCAAGGCGGTTGGAAAACGTGTGCGCTGTGAGGCAAAACGCGAAGGTTGGCGTACATACATAACATCAATTAACTCCTACTCAGACACACGGAAAGTATGGACACGAATACCCAAACTCAAGGGACAACAAACACACAGCCTGCCTCTGGTCAGCACAACAGGGGATACACTCGAAGACCAGGCTGACACACTCGCACAACACTTCCAACACGTTTCCAGTTCAGCGCACTACACAAACACTTTCATTAAACACAAACTCGTGGCCGAAAAGAAGCCTTTACGTGACAATGACAGGTCAGCCACTTCTTATAACTCTGAGTTCACACTTAATGAGCTGAGGGGTGCTCTGAGCACGTGTAAACCCTCAGCTCCAGGCCCGGACAACATTACATATACAATGATACAGAACTTACACACAGACACTCTTGTAACTTCTTCACCTTTTCAACAAGATATGGCTTTCGGGGGCACATTCCAAAGTCTTGGAGGGATTCATAGTTGTGGCATTCTTGAAAGAAGGGAAGAACCCTTCTTCTCCCGCTAGCTATCGACCCATTGCCTGACCATCTGCCTGTGCAATCTTCTCGAGAAGATGATAAACCGGAGGCATGTGTACTTTTTGGAGTACAACGGTCTTCTCGAGAGCTGCCAGGCAGGCTTCAGGGAGGGGAGATTCACAAACGATCAACTTGTGGCACTAGAGTCATACATTAAGGATGCCTTCATTCACAAACCGTTCTGTTTAACTGTGTTTTTCGACCTAGAAAAGGCCTATGACACCGCTTGGCGTTATGGGATTATTAGTGACCTCAAGTCATTCGGTGTTTCTGGTAATATATTTAACACCCTTGCTAGTTATTTGTCGGAGAGAACCTTTCGCGTCAGAGTTGCTTCTGCACTGTCAAAGGTACACGTGCAAGAAAATGGCGTGCCGCAAGGCGGAGTTCTAAGCTGCACTCTCTTCATAGTAAAGATGAACTCCCTTGGGAAGACACTGCCGCCTACAATTTCTTACTCCATGTATGTAGATGACGTGCAGGTATCTTTTAAATCATGTAATAAGTCAATATGCGAACGCCAAGTCCAGCTCGGCGTCAAGAAACTTGCTAGCTGGCCAGACAAGAATGGATTTAATTTGAATCCTGTAAAAAGCTCCTGCGTTGTGTTCTCTAGGAAGCGCGGGGTCCATACGGACACAGACATTAGTATTAATAGCATGTCGCTTCCTGTGAACAAGGAGCACAAGTTTTTAGGTGTTGTGTTTGACCACAAACTCACATTCATCCCACATATCAAGAAACTTAAGCATAAATGTATGAAAACAATGAATATACTTAAGGTTCTCTCCGCCAATCCTATGGGGCTGACAAAGAACTCCTACTACGGCTCTACACTGCTTTGGTTGGTTCTCGTTTAGACAATGGCAGTGTGGTATATGGGTCGGCGACTAAAACAGCGTTGCGAATGCTTGACCCAGTGCTGCACTTGGGGCTACGGCTTGCGTCGGGTGCTTTTCGCACTAGCCCTGTCCAGAGTCTGTATGTCGAATGTAATAAGTGGAGCCTTGAGAACCAGTGAGCGTACATGGACTTACTTTATGGTTTTAAAATTTCATCGCTGAATAACCATCCTTTTGATCCTGCCGTTAACGATACATCCACATCTGTGCTGTTTGTAAATCGCCCGTCCGTTCCTCTGCCCTTTTCACTTCGAGTGAGAGAGCGAGCCTCGGATCTCAGTGCTTCGTTTTTAGTTGGGTACAGCTCGTCCTTTTCAAACATTTTCCGCCTTGGCAAGTTCGCCCTGTGTCGTGTGAACTTTCTTTTATAAAACTTGACAAAAATCGGGTACAACGAGCTGCAATACTGCAGCATTTTCTTTCTTTGCAGTTTAAATACCCACGTGCAGAATTCTACAGTGACGCTTCTAAAACCTCCACTATGGTGTCGTGCGCTGCTCATGGTCTGAATTTCAATGCAGCCAGAACCATGAGCGTGCACACATCAATTTTTTCAGCAGAAGCGTATGGAATTTTACTGATTGTACGACACATTCTTGAAAACCAAATTCCCAATTCCATCATCTATACAGATTCTTTGAGTGTTGTTCGCGCACTATCATCGCATACACCCCCTAAAAACCACTTAGTTAATCTTGTATTCAACACTATCGTGTCCGTGTATGCGCAGAAGCATCAGCTGCTCCTCTGCTGGGTCCCAGGACACGCTGGGATCGCTGGGAACGAGTTGGCAGACGAGAGGGCCGGTGCTGCTGCACTCAGGAACACTGTAGACATAACAACCGTACCATATACAGACCTCAAGCCCAGGGGCGTAGCCAGAAATTTTGCTCGGGGGGGACTGAGACTGCACCTCGACCTCCTCCATATGATTTTTCAAGGAATTAAAATATGTTTTTTATTTATTTGTTTAGGTACACTCAGGGCCCCGAAGTGCATTACATATTGGGGATCGAAAAAGAAAAAAATATACATAGGATCAGTGTACAAAGAAAACCATGGTAAGAAATTATACACATATAAGGCAATAACACAATTTGTACACTCACTAGTTGCTATCAGCAATAGCAAAGTGGACAGAGTATGTTATAACATAGACAAGGCAATAGAAGTTCATTTACCACTTGGTTTCCGAATTGATAAAGTCCGGTTCCATCCATTCGCGTGAGGTACTCATTTTGAAGATATGATAAATATGTATAAGTATTTATGTATATTATACATAATAAATACAAAACTATTAACTGATAACAATGTATGTTACACGTTGGGGACGAATTTTGGAACCCGTCGTATTGTCAAGAACAATAAAAATAAAATATTTCTTCATAAAATGTATTCGTATGTTCCGAGAATTGCTGCAGAACTGCTATCACTGCATGCAATTTTGTTTTGTCTACATAACAACTAACACTTAAAGAAATATGTAAAAATATAAACAGATATCCTTAACAAACATGAAAGCAAAAGACACAGAAGTAAAGAACTACATTAATCTAAAACTTACAAAAGATTGCATGCAGTGGATATTATAAACGTGAAAAGCACGAAACAACTTGCGGGCGGACGTTTTAATGTCGCTTTGTCATTCAAGAATTTTTTTTCCATTTTTGCTGACATGCGACGGTTAGGGACAAATCTAAACGCCGCTGTCTTTTACGCCATTATAAGGCGTAGGAGCAGCTTGTTAACAGTCGCGTACAGCGGATAATCCCACCAAGGTTATTCACAGAAAAAAAGGAGTCAAAACGTACACTTGTGGAGAAAAAAGCGAGACGATTATATTTGGATGACGGCAACAAAAGTTTCACTGGCAACAAAGTGCACATTTATACAGAAAACCTAGCAACAAGATACTTAAATCGGAAAGCTGCAGTTAACGCACATATTTAAGCAACAGTGACTGTACAGTGTACATATTACATAAAACAAGGCCAACAAAGAATAAAGTTCAGCGAGCACATGAGGTTAACCCCACACATAGAAACGCAGTGAACCCAGGCAAAAATAAAACTATTACCCTAGAAATTGTAATGTGCTTTTAAAACACTAGCGTCGTGATGTAACAGGACTATATGGGTAAAATGGGTAGAAGCATAAATGCTTAAAATATTAAACAAAATGTGTATTTGAAAGGTGCTTTAGTGTGAACACAATTGCGTTGTGCCCGATGTAAAATACGGCTCCACTTGACATTAATAGAATGACAAAAGACAGAAGTTTAAAAGACAAAAGTTTTACGTAAGTCGCAGACGGTACATTTAGTTGCACATAGCCCATAGAGCAATGGTTTGTTGAAAAACGCCGCGTAAACCAGGTTTTCCAGAGCAAGGTGGGCGATTCGTACTTGACGTGCTTGTTAAATTTTAATTTCCAATTTCGTGATAATCCTAGAATATGATGTGGGTGGTTGCAGTGAACGGAAGCAATCTCTGTGGTTTCTAAAACTAATGTGCAATGATTCGTTACCACAATTACACTCTTATGAAGCAGAACTAACATCGTTTCTTTTACTTGCAATGGTTTCTTACTGATTCTCTATTTAAAGGACAAAGCTTACTCGGCGGGGAATTTCAGCGAAGCGGTCAATGACTTCTGATACGCTGACATCAACGTCTCTGTGAGCGTACAGAAGCGCTAGGCCAACCATGCGTTCCTGGGACATCGTGGAGCGCAAGTAGTTCTTTAACAACCTGATGCTCGAAAATGTTCTCTCTGCGGTGGCAGTTGTCACTGGAAGGGTGACTAGAATCTGAAGCAGTTTGTGCACATTCGGATAGAACTGGCAGTCGCAGTGAGAGAGGGCAGTTATTCCTGTGCTGGGGCGGAGGTTTGCTGCTTTGTTCATCCACTTTGCCCAGCAAAGTCGCAGTTCTCCCAAAGCAGCCCTTGCGTCCAGGTCCTGTGGAAAACTAGCGACGAGGTTTTCCGCTGCTTTCTCGCGATTGTCTCGCAGTGGTGGTATTGCGGATGGCACAATTACACAAAAACACTCTAATGTTGTCCTGTGCTTTTCGAACCGTTGGTGCAACTGTGCTAACACGTAGTCCATGAATGGAATGAATACGGTTCTTCTAAAATATTGCTCTGGATTTTCTAATGCAACGCCACGATCCTGCTGGCGGACGCCGGCTCGTCGGCTGGTGATTTCGACATTCATTTTGTTTGCCACGGCCTGCACTTGTGCCAATATTTTCGAGAAGGAGGCAGTGGCACTGTCTCGGTCATTCTGAATAGTCTCCTGTACCAAGTGTAGGTCGTCCATCGCGGCGCTCATGTCGATGCTGCTCGACTGCAGCCTCTTTGACAGCGGCAGAGTCAATGCAAGTACATTCTTCGCCACATGCAGGCTCACGAGGAATGCTGGTGACAGAAGTGCCAACGCCAAACTACTCGCCTGAGCGGAACTTTCACCACTGCCATTGTCTTGAATTTCCTCTAGTGCTGCTATCACCGCTTAAAAAAGACTGACAAATGAAAGCACTGCATCATGCTTTTCCACCCAGCGCGTTTCGCATAATTCCAGAAGCCGCTGCCTTGTGGACTCTGGGCACATCAAACTTATCATTTTTCTCAGAACGTGCGAACGGTTAGCAGATTTCCGAAAAAAATTCGATGTTTGCTTTAGCGTCCCAAAGCAGTTTCGGATATCTGTAATAGAGCAGGCCGCACACCAAACTAGGTTAAGGGAGTGGCTGGCGCAATGTGTGTACAATGCGGTCGGATATTTTTCGCGAACGACGGCTTGCACACCATTGGTTCTACCTGCCATAGAACTTGCGCCGTCATACCCTTGGCCACGAAGGTGTTGCATGTTAATTCCTAGGTCAATGAGAAATTTGATAATTGTGTCGGCAAGGGCTCTGCCACTTTGTTCCTGTATTGGCACAAAGCCTAAAAACACTTCTTCGATGTTGTCGGTATCCTTGTTCAGGTACCTTGCGCAAACGGTAAGCTGTTCAATTCCAGCAATGTCTGTAGTTTCATCGGCAAGTACTGCAAAGCAGCCTGAGGCGTTTACTTTTGCAACCAATCTTTCTTTGATGACTTCGCCAGAAATTTCTATAATTTGGTTTTGTACCGCTGGGCTTAAATACGAGGCATTACTGCAGCAGCCCTCCAGGTGGTCCTTCAGAGCTGTATCGCCACAATCGGCTCGCATTCAAAGTAGCGCTCTGAAGTTTCCTTCGTTTTCCGCGGAGACGGCGCTCAAGTCCGGAGGACCGCTGTCCCTATGGCCACGCAGAGCCAGACCCCGCCGTGCGCAAAAAATAACTGTCGCAACAACAGCTAGGCTGCAATTTTCTTCTGTTTTCTCTTATTTGATTTTGTCTGCCCTGGTCCAGCTGATCAACCACACTAGGTGCGTTTCCTAAGAACGTTTGGATAAAGTTATAAGCCGCCAGTTGACAATCACGGTGATATTTGGTGCTTTCGTGCGCATCAAAGATTTCGAGAGCGTGCTTCCATTTCTGGAAAGGCTTAGACACGAGGGCTCCAGTGCGTGCATGTTGGCCCTTGCCAACCTCCGGCCCGCAGAACAGGACGCACACTCGACAAAAAGCACCTTGTTGAAGGTCTGAGTAGCTCAACCATCGATATCTATCGAGCCATGCCGACTGAAATCTTCGGTTTTGCTTCAAATCTTTTGTAGATTTGAATCTGTATCCTTGAGGTGGAATCCACGGAGATGTCAGAAGCTGATATCTGGTCTGGTCTTGCATTGTTGAGTAATTCGAGTGCAGCCCTATGTCAAATTTGCTTGTTAGGACCGTTTGCGCATCTGACAGAGTTAAATATTTGATATCACTATACGTGGTTCGATACATGAGCGATCTGTTTCTAAATGGTGCACAATAACTGAACGAATAAGAAAAATATGTGCGAATTCTCACCAGATGAGCATGTTAGCCTGTCGGTACAGACGGTATAGACGCATGCTTCTGAGTTTCCAGATGTGGCTCTGGCACCAGTCCTTCGTCTCTTGTGTCAGTAGAGATTTTTTGTCTTGAACCAGTACCTGCGCAAACCAGAAGGGAAAAAAATAAACAGCAGCCCTCTCTTGTCGCTATACCCAATGACCCAATAATGCGCCATCTTTGTTTATAAGCTCCTACCGCCATGTATATAAGTAGCATAATGTTCGGTGTGTGAAACTGCACATTTGGCCTGCGCGAGCAAGGTGTTTCCTGCAATGCTCAGCGTAACGCGCTGGTTCACCGGTTTGTGACTTAGAAGCTGTTTTCGGACTAAGAAGCGGAATCTATATGTGTTTAGGGGAAACAGCGTAAGATGTGCCACCTAGGCTAAGGGTGCAGTGGCGACAAACTCAATACGAGTTGTAGAAAAACGAAATTTTTTAGACTGCGCCTCGTCATAGCTCCGTCACCCCCGTGGTTATCCGGCCTGTTCAATCCTACGCGTGATCAAAACCAGACGTGAAAATTGCATGTCAGGGAAGGGGACATTTTTTTAGCGTGACTAGCGATTTTTTATGCAAACCATGGAAGGGAGCGCTCCTCTGTGTTCTTGAAAAGAGAGGAATTTTTTCTTTGAAGGGGGAAGAGGGTTGTCTCATCACGCGACTGAAGGACCTACTGAATATAAAGACAGCACAAGGCTTGATCCACAGTGCTTTTCGTCCTGCCGGCATCGTCAGCATTGTACGCCGGCGTGGCGAAAACATTTTAAGAAAGGCAGCGACAACATCGAAATAATGATTTCGAAACAGAACATGATTGAATTTCAAGCAGTTGCATGACTGAAGGAAAAAAATAGGACATATACAGAAAAGGTCTCAGTACTGAAAAGAATGCATGCAAACAAATGTCTCCACGAATGAAAGTCAGGAGACCTGACTTTTATGAGAAAGAGTTGCTGTTACATGTTGGTTACGCTAACGCTTACTTTCGCAAATAATGCATCTTATTCCCCTCACTTGACTACTGGTTTATCAGTAATAATGTTGCTATTTTGCAAACGTAGCTGCCAATACCTGTCCGCCTAAGAAAACCCGATTCTAGGCTTCAAGATCATGCATTTTACGCAACATACATTGAACACAAGAAAACCCGTAAAAGAAATAGCGTAGTTACCTTTGCTGGCTTCAGTGTCTTGGCACGGACGCTTGGACGTAGGAGGAAAAAATGTCGATATCCTCTTCTGTGACATATTGTAACGCCGAATTCCGTGCAGTCGCTACGCGGCATTGAAGGGCAGACAGATGAACTCCGAAGACATATTAAGTTGAATATTTACCCTAAAGGTTCTTATCTTCCCTGATGATCTGACGACGACGATTGTAGGGGAGGCTTCTTTAAAAGTATATTTAAACGAAAGAAAAAATATTTGCAGACGGAAGTTGAAGTTGAGCAGAGTAAGAAGTAAAATAAGCGTATCAGACAGCTAACTTTGTGTGAAACCCTGAGGATCCGACCCCGAGACGTCGTGTCTCGTTGTTTTGATCGGTCACTTAGGCTCCGCCCACGACGCACGTGCCAATCAGCATCTTGTGGCGATCTGGTTGGTTGCATTCGCAAATCCGTGCATAAACTGCGGCGGACAACGCCCCCGTAACCCCGAAACGTTGGTAACTCTCTCCCACCACTAGAAAAAAAGGAAAAGACGAAAAACAATTAAGTAAAACACAACAAACGAAACCACGTGCAAACACTTGAGGGCACCTGTTAAGTTCGAGCACCTCTTTTCCTAAAATCGCGAGCTGCTCGTTTATTCTGTCATATGTTCTTTTTTTTCCCCGCCGATTGGGATGCGGTGATGAATGGACAGCGCGGAGCGCAGACGGAAACGCATTACTTCGCGCCTCTGGGTTTGACGCGGGCGGCCACGGGGCGGGTTCAAAGAAGGGACGCGCGCTGCGCATCGTTTCGTTTGTTTGTAATGATGCCGCAGCGCCCGGTGTCGGCGCCTCGGTTTGAGGGAAGTGGTAGGCTTGGCCGCTGCTGTATCGGGCAGGTCGACGAACTGCGGCAAGTATTCGCGGGAGGGCTATGACGAACTAACGAGGCCGTCTGGGTGGCCCTCGTTTTGTGCGATCCCGACCACTTTGGACCAACCGCGGCGAGAAGGGTTGTTTTCGCCTGCATGTGTCCCCGCGAGACGGTTGAATGGGCTTCTCCCGCCAGTCATTCTGGGGATCTAGGCTTGGAAACATTGGGTCGCGCAGGTCATTTAGTCGCGTGTCTCGTGCCGGCTACGTGTGGTCTTCTTTCCGGCCTGAAAACGCGACGTCGCCTGGCTTACAACGAGGGCGGCAATAACGGGACGGCGGGGCGCGTGGAACGAGAATGGGGGGTCCGTCGGGAAACAATTAGTCGCCTATCGGCGGCGGAAAAAGGGATAAGTGCCGTGCGCGGTGTGTGGCGGCGTGCGCGGCCACAGAGTGGGGTGGGGGGGGGGGGGGGGGGGGCGCTCGACATAGCGACGTAGAATTGTCGGCTTGAATGTCTGTCGGCGACCCGAAGCGCGCGCGCCGTCTCAAAACTTTAATGACCACCAGGAGGGAAACGGGCCACCAAGGGAGAGCTGGTGCGCTTTCCGGACAGGACTCCTGGGGTTCTGGACAAAATCCTAGGATGGTTTCCGGCGCAGGTGGTTGCCTTGGTCGCCGTGCATGACACCGCGTGAAAATTTCGGGGGGGGGGGGGCTGAAGCCCCATAAGCCCCCCCCCTCCCTACGCCCCTGCTCAAGCCACACATAAGGCAACAATTGCGTACAACATGGCAAATACACTGGAATGAGCAGACAGACAACAAGCTACATGTAATAAAGCCACACTTGGGACGGTACACAGCTGACTCACACAACAGAAACACAGAAGTCGCCTTGGCTAGTCTACGAATAGGGCACACCCATGCAACGCACTCGTATCTGCTGACGGGATCTTCTAGACCCCAGTGAAGCAGGTGTGGAGAGGCCCTATCCGTAGTGCACATACTAATCACATGGAAGGCACTTCACACAACACGACACAAACACTTCAGAGAACTCTACAGACAACATATTCCACTACATCCATCGTTTTTTCTAGGTGACGATGCCATTGTTTCCGTGAAACGTGTATTTGTGTATTTGTCAGACGTCAAGTTTTTAAACCTCATTTCCTATCACGCATATGAAATCAGGTCCTATACACCAGCCATGCGCATTGTCGTTTTGTGATTTTACTTTTGTTTTTGCTGACTTTAATTAGTGTTTAAGGTTTCAACCCTCATATATGACTATTTTTTTGGCGCCCTTTGCCGCAGTTAGCCTTGCGCCATAAACATCCAACCATCATCATCATCACATGCAAGCCTTCAGCTCCAGGTGCAGACAAAATCACATACACCATGATACAACACCTACACCCAGACAATCTTGAAACACTCCTACATCTATACAACAACATATAGCTTTCGGGGCACATTCCTCGCTCTTGGAGGGAGGCCATATTAGTGGCTTTGCTGAAGGAAGGAAAGGACCCTTCCTCTCCCGCTAGTCATCGGTCCATCGCCCTCACAAGCTGCCTGTGCAAGCTCCTCGAGAAGATGATAAACAGGAGACTCGTGTACTTTCTTGAGTGCAATGGTCTTCTCGAGAGCTGCCAGGCAGGCTTCAGGGCGGAGCGGTCCACCAACGACCAACTCGTCGCGCTCGAGTCCTATATAAAGGAAGGTTTTCTCCACAAACAATATTGTATGACGGTATTCTTTGATCTGGAAAAAGCGTACGATACCGCGTGGCAGTATGGCATCCTAAGCGACCTCAAGTCCTTCGGCATAACAGGTAACATGATGAACACACTTGCCAGCTACTTGTCTCAAAGAACCTTTCGTGTGCGAGTTGGAACTGCACTCTCTAGGGTTCATGTGCAGGAAAATGGAGTGCCGCAAGGTGGAGTTGTAAGTTGCACCCTTTTTATTGTGAAAATGAATTCCCTTAGGAAGGCGCTGCCACCGTCGATTTCCTGTTTAATCTATGTAGACGACGTTCAACTCTTCTTTAAACCCTGTGACTTGTCTGTCTGTGAGCGCCAGGTCCAGCTTGGTGTTAACAAGCTAGCTGGCTGGGCAGATAGCAACGGTTTTAAATTTAATCCCGGGAAGTGCACTTGTGTTGTGTTTTCCAAGACGCGTGGCATCCGGCCGGATCCAGACATTCAACTCAATGGTGTCTCGATTCCTGTCAAAAAGGAACACAAGTTTTTAAGTATAATCTTTGACGAGAAGTTCACATTCATCCCACACACAAAACAACTAAAACATAAAAGAACTTCAAAGAACTATACAGACAACACATTCCGCTACACCCTTCCTTGTTTTGGGATGAAAAGCCATTGTTTCTGTGCAACGGGTTTTTAAATATTTGTCTGATGCTAACTTTTTAAACCTCATATCCTATCATGCGTAATGAAGGCTGGCCCTATACAGCAGCCATAACCATTGCTTTTAATCGATTTTACTGTTATTATGGCTTACACATTTCAGTAGCCACTGTTTTCTGTTGTATACTTTTGTTTGGCGTTCTTTGCCCCAGCTGGTCCTGCGCCGAAAAAATCCAACCATCACCATCATCATGATTTCTTCGTGCGCAAGCACTCATGTGCCATTAGATTTTTCGTCATCAATTTTTCCCAGCGCCGGCATGGAGGACCGGCTGTTCACAAAGGGGCCTGCGGCAACCCAACGGGAAGACTTCGCCCATCTGCTGCATTACCCAGGATACGACCGGCCTCACCTAGCGGCTGTAGCCCGGACTGCAGTGACTGACTGATGGGCCCGGACTGACAGCCCTATCTCTTATTCTTTCTTCTCTCTTTTAACCTTTCTCTGTCTCCTCTCTACTTTATCCTGCCACTCCCCCTCTTCTTCTCTTCCTCGCACTGGGTTATATGCAGGTGAGCTCCCTGCTGAGCTCAAGAATAGCCCCAGTGCACCTCCTTTCCTTTTTCTTTCCCTCAAACCACAACAACCACCACCTTCATCATTTTTATCGCCTTTTCTGTGAACGCTATTTGGGCACGCTGATACATTTGTGAGGTTTGCCACAAACAGCATACTGAATACCGACTGAACAGCATACTGAACAGCATTCAGGCAGCTTAATATTGAATTTAAGACGATACCAACTAGCCCCAAAAGGAACCTTTGTTAATTGCATTCCAGGCGATTGGATGAAGTTCACAAAAAATGTCTTGTAACTTATCTTGCAGATATCAGCTCCTTAAAACTCATCTCGTACAGGGCGTTACATCAGGCCCTCTGATCGTTGAGAGAGGCCCCTGTGATTCCTTTGTGCTCGCAGGGACTCCCACTAGCGCAGCAAGCTCTGAGGCTCCAGGCGCTCTGACCTCTCCAGGCGCCGTCACGTCTAGTCCCCTTCGTCCGCCATTAGAAGCATCTTAATGCTCTTGTTTACGGGCCTTCTACACTCATATAATCAACTACTTTAGGAAGTCTCGTACTCATCTTAATAATATTTCAAGCACAAACCTGACATACTGCCTAATATGGTCTTGGCGCTCTCTGGAAAATAAGAACGAACGTATTACTACTACAAAATAATTTCAAAGGTTTTATCATGATTAGGTGATTGTCGCTCCTAGCCCTGTCACCACAGGATTTTATACTTCGTGCGTGCAAGCATAACACACTACACCGGCTAACGTACCTGAGAATGTACTCTGGAAGAAGTGACAGGACCTTTCTCTGTACCACATCAGTGCTCCAAAACCCATAGAATATAGGTTGTGGGATACTCGATAGATAGCTCGAATGAAAGATACAAAGAAAGAAAGAAAGAAAGAAAGAAAGAAGTAACCTTTATTAAATGCCGGATGGTGGGAATGAATCAGCCGCCTCGGCTGAGGCAGCCACGGAGGGTCCTGATGTTAGCCCTCAGTTCCTGTTGTTCTTTGAGACTCGCCGCAACAGCCAGTCACTCACTGGTGTAGTTCTGTCGTTGCGGGAGCAGTCCCAGAGTAGGTGACTCTGGGAAATGGAGTATGGCGGCGGGGACACCGTGGGAAATAAATTGCCGTAGAGCCTGCTGAACAAAAATATGGCCGCTGATTTGCGCGTCCGCGCGTGGATGCAATCGCCGCTGAGATGAGGACTGTGTTCCAGAAGTCATAACAGAACAGTAGTCGCGCTCCACGCTATAAAGCACAGTGGTCGCGCTCCGCGAATACTCCGAGATGACTGACGAGGAAGTAGGGAACCAGGCTGCCGACGAGAGCTCCGGCCTGCGTCGAGGCGCCCACCCAGAACAGGGCCCGCTCCCCTCCGGCGGTCAGCCTAAGCGTAACCATGGTCTTGGCGTAGCTCAGAACCAGGAACGTTGACACCCAGCAGCTCACCTGCGCATAGATTTAGTTCTATTATGACTTCGATAACCATTTCTGACCACATGCACAAGTTTCTTGACGAGCGGGAAGACCTCTTTCTAGTATAGAAGAGTTGTGTAGTCATTATTTATCATCATCATCATAATTTATTTTACCCTTAAGGGACCCTTGCGGGGCTTTACATAAGGGGTGGGAAAGTACAAAATTTCACAATGGGTGGTGGTCGATGGTACAGGCACAGGCGTGAGGCATGAAATAGTCGCAACACAAGCATATGCAGGGTGTTCCAGCTATCACGCACCAATATTTAAAAAAAGAGTAATGGCAGAAAATCTAGTGCATAATATTTGCAGTACTGTGGAGAAGCGGACAGTATTTTTTGTTACTGAGACCTAAATAATTAACGGTAATTAATTATCTAACTCGAGAACTGTCCTAAATCACTAAAGTGTCAATGAGGCACTTGTAGGCACCCACGAGAGGCATCTGACTGCGGTATTTTGAGCGACGAACTAATTACTTACGCATTTATTCTGCCTGTTACATAAAACCTGGAAATATGAAAAATACCACGTTACGGCGACTTGGTAGTCGCCGAAAGGTGGCTAAACTACAAGCTTAAAGACCTAAGATCGGGTCGGATCGGCGGCCTGATTCACGTGGGCGAGCTGAAGCAGTACTTTCAGAGAGAAGAAACTGCCGAAGCTCCCACTTCGGGCTCGCGAGATCGCCAGCTCCCGAGCTCGAGGGAGGTGCGGAAGGAAGGTTCCCGAAGCACCGCTACAACTCCCGCAATCGGCGAGTTCGCTGACAGGGTCGCTACCATCGCTTCCAGCGCGCGAAATCGCGCACAGGAGGGGCTGCCGAGGGGGGCTTCTCGAGGCGCGCCAGCGAAACGCACCGCCTGAGACGTGAGGTCCGGCAATGGGTTGCGCGGGGTGACTCCAGAGGGCGGAAGCCGGCGGCAAGACATTCTCGTAGTCCCAGAAAGGGTGCCGATTTCCATGGTGCTCCTGCCGGTTTTTCGACCAGGCGCGACTCTGCTGATCCGGTCACTCCGCAGCCACCCGCCAACAATGGACGAGCAAAGAAGTGGCCCATCCTAAACCTCCTGCAAGCGGCGACCGCGAGGCACGCGCCATGGACCAGCGGCGGCACCTCCGGCAACGATCTAATTATACCCTATACCGACCTCAAGTGACACATCAGACAACACCTTCGCACAACATAGCAAGCAAACTGGAATGAACAGACAGACAACAAACTACACGTTATAAAGCCACTATTGGGAGCATACACCACTAACACACAACAGACACAACGAAGTTACCGTAATTCGATTACGATAGGCCACACGAATGCAACACACTCCTACCTCCTCACGGGATCTCCAAGACCCCGGTGTAGCAGGTGTGGAGACAGCCTATCCATGATCAATGTGCTACTTCAATGCAAATGACTCCACACAACACGACACAAACACTTCCTACAACTATACAGAGAACACATCCCGTTTCATGTATGATGTTTTTTAGGAGACGAGCCCATGCTTTTCATCAAGCGTGTTTTTAAGTTTCTTACTGATGTCAATTTTTTACACCTCATCTCTTATCATGCATGATGACAACCTGGCCTTTTACACCAGTCATATTCATTAGCTTATATTTTACTTCGTTTATTTTTACTGAAATGCTTCACTTTTACGTTCATGTCTCTCAAATGAACTAACCATCCTTTGGCGATCTTTGCCCGCAGTCGGCATTGCGCCATAAAAATACAAACGACATCATCATAACAACCTAACCATCCTGCCGCTGTCCGGCTCCCCGATCCACGGCCGGCGACTCCGGCCACATCACCCGGCGAGTAAGGGTCGAGCAAACGCCTGAAGGAGCGGCGGCACCGCTCATTGCGACCGGCGGCCATGGAGCCATTCCGGGCGGAAACGCCGCTCCTTAGAAGGAGGGACGCTGCGTGTCAACGTGGACGTCGCAGGAAGGGCACGCGCCCCCGCGCTGCTTACTTTTCTGCGGCGGCTTGGAGCCACTAGCTCATCATCGAGAAGGACCTGGCGCCGAGCGGGCGCTGTGGATCTTCCGAAGCCGTACGCTGGCCGAGAAGGCTGCAGCAGGCCCGGTTACCAGACGTCGTCACGTCCCCGGCGCCAACTACTGCGCAGCCTGCGGATTACTGGTCGTGGCACAGGATCATCATGATGTGTCCGTGCGGCAGCTTGCCGTCACAGAGGCAAAAAGGCTGGCGTCGTCGCGCACCAAGGCGGCGGCCCGCGTCAATCTCGCGGCCGTTCAGGCGGAGATGCGGGCCGATCCGGCCGTCGCGGCTGCCATTTTGGTATCGGCGGCAGCGGGGGCCGGCCACCCGCCCTTGTGGCAACGGCAGCGCCCCCGGTAAAGCTCCTGGGCCCAGGAGGGAGCGGCTTCGCGTACGTGTTGGCGCAGCAGGCAGAGGCGCTTCTGGGGTCCGGCAGCCCTGCCCAAGCAACTCCTGCAGCCGAGGCGACCGAGTTCCTGGGGCCGACGAGTGGTGGCCTTTCCGCCGCACTTGAACCGTGGCCGGCAGACCTTGCGGCGGCCACCACCATGGAACAGAGCCTGGAGGACCAGGGGCCAGCCAGGGACCTGCTGAAGCTGCTGGACGAATTCGCTAGGTGCTGAGCGATGAGAACATCGTTCGCCGGAGCTTTTGAGTTCGAGCGGGTTTGGTCTAACGGGGAGCGATGTGGGAATTCCCTATCTCTCTCGGCCAGCCACGGAGCGAGATTGGGAGGTCCCTATCGCTCTCTGCGGCCGCTCGCTTCCCGCCCCGGGAAGATGTCCGTGAGAGCGGGGGCGCAGCCGACCCACCCACGTGACCGGTTTGTCAGTAGCTCCGGGTGGATTAGTCTGGGGTGGACGATGGAGGAAGGCTCTCTTTGGATACCAGCCATCATCAGGAGCGGACGTAGGTACGTGTTGCTCCTTTTGGCCTTCCTTTGTTCGGCCTCGTGCCTGTTTCTCCCGTCCTGACCAGGGTGGTCTTGGCGGTGGTAGAGCGACGCGCCCGACGTTCTTTATTGGGGTGGCAATAAACGTCAGTGTTTTTTGCTGTTCGCTGCCGCTACGCCATTTGGTTGTCCGTGGCGGGTTCAGTGGAGCTAGCCTTGTGGCCGAGTCTCGAGCGCGAGCTAGGCCGCCGTAAGAACCGTGGTCCCCGCACTCTAAACCGGGACCTATTACAGTCGCACCATCACCACATATCCCCCTACCTCGCAACTCCTTACGCCAGCACAGTAAGCTCCCCCTCACAATCTACCGCTTAGTCTTCTGTTGCCCTCCCAACCGACCTCGTCCACCAAATCCCACCCTTGAGCATTGCGAGACTGTGATGCGCAGAGACCCAAAACGAAGAAAAACCAGACAGACACCCAATCATTGCCGGAGAAACAGCAAGTCCTCGTGATTAGAGAATTGGAAACAGCATGGTCGCGCGCTTCCTGGACCAAGGAAACCGAACACACTCCCCTAGTGTCAAACCTATGTCAATAAATGTTTATTACTACTACTACTACTACTGGCCCCGTCACTGCTTGCCTGGCTGAAATGTCGAAGGATGATAACCCTGTGCCGCCCCTGCCTTGTAACAACGTCTTCTGTCTCCCTCCCACCCCTCACACTGTACCCCTCTCTCTTCTCACATATGTATAAGTTTGTTCAATAGGCTTTTATTTACCCATGGTCGCACTGTGCGGACCCTATTAGTTGCGGTTTTTGTTTCCAATGTTCTTGGAACAGCACTTCATCTTTTTAGTGTTTACTTCTGTGCTGCCTCTGCTCGACACCTATTTAACGTGTTTGCTTTTCATACGCTATAGCATACTACAAAACGAATCTAATGTATACATTTATTGAAAGGAAACCTTTTGCCATAAGTTGTGTACTGATGCTTTGCCCTTAAATATGCCTAATGTTTTCTTTTGGCGGAAATGCCGTCATATGTATGACGCATGCTACCAGTTTTAAAAATATGAAAGGTCTTGCCTATATTTACATCTGGTGAAGTGTTTTTTCAACATTTCGTCGGTGTGCCGCGAAAGAAATAATGCAATCTCTATTTCTTCTTCAAGGGGGCAATAATTTCTAGCAGTAGCTGTACTGAGTGAGTAGCAGGTCATTAGACATTTCTCGTTAGACAGGAGTTGGAGATTGAGAAACGTGGGAGCGCTGCTTTCACCTTTTATGATGTGTACTTGCACACTACAGTAGTTCTCAGGCGGCAAACTCCTTCTGCGCCTTTATACAGCCTTGGTTGGGTCCTGGCTTGACTACGGCAATGTCGTGTACGGGTCAGCGACAAAAACAGCCCTTAAAATACTCGACACAGTGCTGAATCTTGGCCTTCGCCTCTCATGCGGCGGTTTCCTCACTATCCCTGTCGAGAGTCTGTATGTCGAGTGTGACAAATGGTGCCTAGGGAATCAGCGGGAGTATGTTGACTTGCTGTATGCATCTAAGACCGTATCTCTTAACAACCATCCTTTTAATTCTATTATGAATGAGATATTAAATTTACAACTCTTTTTAAACAGGCCATCTATCTCCTTACCTTTCTCTCTCAGAGTTAGGTAGGAGGCTTCTGCACTGAAGGTCCCTCTGTCAGACACGCACAAGACACCCATCCATAATTTAATTCCACCATGGCATCTACTATATCATGCGACCTGTCATTCAGACTAGTAGAAAAAATAGGGTACCTAGGAGTGCGATTTTGCAGCACTTACTGTTCCAGCAGGACAAGTACAGGTGCGCAGAATTCTTCAGCGACACGTTCAAAAACACTACTACTGTCTCTTGTGCAGCGCACGGACTAAATTTTAGAGTTAACAAAACAATGCATTTTCATAACAGTATTTATACGGCAGAAGCGCATGGCATCTTACTCGTTTCTAATCACATCATCACACATAAAATTCCCTAAGTCGATCGTTTACACAGATTTCCTAAGCATTGTACAGGCACTGTCATCAGGAAAGTCGTCCAAAAACTATGTGGTCAATGCTCCTTTCAAGGTACTAATGACTGCATATGCCTCAAATCTTCAAATAACTATATGCTGGGTACCAGGGCACTGTGAAAATCCTGGCAATCAACCCGCCGATACAATGGCTGGTGCTGCTGCTCTCATGACCACAGTTGACATTACAACAGTACCTTACACCGACCTAAAGGCACACATCAGACGACAGCTTCGTAACACATGAGAATTACACTGGAGTGCACAAACAGACAACAAACTACATGTTATAAAGCCACAATTGGGACGCTACAAAACTGACTCACACAACAGATACACTGAAGCCGCCCTTGCTAGGCTCCCGATAGGCCACACATATCTAACGCACTCCGACCTGCTCACTGGGACGTCGGGACCCATGTGTAGCAGGTGTGGAAAGGGCCTATCCATAATCCACATACTAATCACATGCAAGGCACTTGACACAACACGAGACAAGCATTTCCCTGAAATATACGGACGACACATTCCACTGCACCCATCATACTTTTTATCCGACAAACCAATGTTTTCTAGTCAACGTGTTTTTAAGTTTTTAGCTGAGGTAAAATTTCTGCAGCTCTTGTCACATCCCGTGTGATGATCCTGGCCCTATACACCAGCCATCTCCATTGTCTTTTGTTTTGCGCCACTTTTGCTTTTACTCACATGTTTTAGTATTTATGGACTTATAAAAAATTTAGTAACTTCTTCTCTGGCGCTCTATGCCCTTGTTGGCCTTGCGCCATTAAGCACCAACCACCATCATCAGTTCTCAGGTGGTCTCCGTGCAGAATAGACCTATACCACCGTGCTAACTTCGATCGACGAATTCATGGCGATGGGCACAGCCACTGCGGGAAACGTTATTCTCAAATTCGGAGGAAATTCCAATGTCACTTTAGAAATTTTGGTGCTGTTATAGACCCATGTAACAATGCACCATGCGTAGAAAGAACCTTCTGTATTTGTGGGTACTTGTTCATATTTTCGTGTTCGCATTTGATTTTTACATGACTGCATTTTATTCACCACAAGGAGAGTACGGCGGGGGTTGTGCCATGCTACTAAGGCATGACCAGGAAGACCGTGTTGTCTCTTAATTACAGTAGTGGGGTAACCTTACAGCCGTTTGTGAGACTAACTGCACTTACAATAGAAACGCTGCCGACGTGGGTGTCTACGAGTGGTGGGCTGGGGCTCGTGGCTGCAGTAAAGATGATCCATGTGGCGCCCAGCGTGCCAACCAGAGTCTGAGCGTATAACTGTGCGGTCCGTCGAAAAGTCACGAACATGCCAAGCACGCAGGCCACAGGGTACGCTATGCCGCATAACGTCACGGCCAGGTGCAGAGCCCGGGGTCCATATGGAAGACACGAGTAGGACTGCGCAGAGAACACAGCGTAGGTAATTTTAGCATGTATGTCAATCACGGGGTACACAGGGGGTAAAAATTCTTGTTCTTTTCAACTTTTTAAAAGCTCTGTTTTTTGAGTGGGTATTTATAAATTCGTAATATCAATTGCGGGAAGTGAGAGTTCTGCTTGGTGTTTTTGCTACTCTTGTACAGATAGAAACTCTGGAAGCACGTAAAACTACGAATCCAGTCGCAACGGTACTCATAATGTCCTCTAGAATAAAAATGCGCGAAGAATGCCTATTACTAAGGGAGGCCTCTGCGAATGCCTCAACGGTTACCGTAATGCTAAAGTTTATCGAATGTAGGAAGAGCTACCGAAAAGCGTTGGGACCGGCTTTGTCTGTGCTATTACCAGCCACCTGCTCACTCGGCTACCTTCAACTGCGAAGGATTGTCTCCGTTTTTATTCCGGTAAGTCGCCCTTACTCGGCACGGCTTTTACGCTCGTTCTCGCTACCGCCGACGTTTCTTTCACAATTTGCGCAATCTGCTGATAACGGGTGTATCGCCGTTATCAGCAGCTGCATTTTGAACTAGCTTTGGGACGGACGCGTGTAGTTCGCTCGGAGGAACAATGGCAGGAATTGAATGAGCATCGGCGTGCACCGACGCGCTAATGGGCGCGAAAACAACACAAAGCCACTGCCGCCGTTGCCGCCCCAGTTCCATCTCGTCGCCTAGCTCCGAAATCCCTACCGAGTCAAAAGCAGATTTCCTGCTGAGAACGCCGACGTAAGTCAACATTTCTTGTTGAGCTAGAAGGGCTTCCGAAGCGACAGAGTCTTTCACGTCTGTGCATGCGTACTTCACCTCTTACCGGTTTGTGCGTGCACAGATGGGGGGGCTAGATGGAGGGAGGGGGCGTGCACGCGCTGCGAGGATTTATTGCCTCACCGGTGACGTGTCCGTTGTTCTGGCGGTAGATTTGCACGTGGACGTCTCACGGCATAATGCGACATGGCTGCTGCGCTGCGTGGCTAAGCGGTTTCGGTTTGTGGGCTACAGATACGGTAATACGCGTACGACGTGGGAGGGAGACGCTCAGCCCAATGTTTGTCTCGAGGCTAAAAAAAGCTGTAGTTTCTCCAAGTTTCATTGACTTAATTCTCAGCTAATTAGCTAGTAATTCGGCTCAATCGCAGATTACAAGCAAAGGGGTTCTGTTTCATTCACTCATTGGAATGCGCCCTGTAGGATCTCTCGTCATCCTTTTTCACAGATTGGAAGGGCGATGGATTTTTTAATTTAGGGAGCTACCTCCTGATCAAGGGTTCATAGTTATTTCCCCAACTGCGTCTAGAAGTTGTGAATTAGCCACTCTGGTTGGCGTTCTTTCCTCAGTAGGCTTTGCGCCATTAAAATCCAGCCATCATCGCCATCACAAGCTGTGAATTGGCCTTGCTGACATCATGGGCTGAAGAGCTTCGTGCTAGTTATAAGTCTTGAAAGCGCCAACTCGATCAGACAAAATGTGAGGACGGTCATTTGCTCCAGTTGCGGTGAACGGTTGGTATCCCATGCAGTATTTTATACCTGACAACTAACGGAGACGGCTCCATGTGGGAGAAAATTCTTTTTTGACGGCATGGGATTAAAAGAAACCACAGTGTTGGTTCAAGAGTATCGGTGCGGCGGGAGGAATGCGATTTGTTGCGCATTTGTACTGTTATCTTGGGTGATAAAAAATATTTTTTCCTTTTCGTCGGTACCCAGCGTCACAGAACCTCATATCTTTCAAACGGCAAAAGCACTTGGAAAGTGAGCGCGTAGTGAGCCGCAAAAGCAGAGTTGGCGTATCTAGCTATCATCCACAAACTGATACACGGACACACGCATAGTATAGACCCGAATACTTACAGTCACAGGACAACAGACACACACCGTGCCCGTGGAAACTACAACAAAGGACACACTGGAAGACCAGGCTAACACACTTTCACAAAACTTGCAACACGTGTCCAGTTCTGCACACTATACAAACACTTTCATGCAACACAAAATGTCTTTGGAAAAGAAGTCTCTGAGGGACAACAATCAGTCGGAGACTTCTTACAACTCCTCCTTTTCCATGTATGAGCTGAAGGCCGCTCTGAGAACATGCAAGCCTTCAGCTCCAGGTGCAAACAAGATTACAAACACCATGATACGACACCTACACGCAGACACTCAAAACACTCCTACACCTATACAATAAAATGTGGCTTTCGGGGACATTCCAGCTACTTGGAGGAAGGCCATAGTAGTGGCTTTGCTGAAAGAGGGGAAGGACCCTTCCTCTACCGCCTGTTATCGACCTACCACCCTCACAAACTGCCTGTGCAAGCTTCTCGAGAAGACGATCAGCCGGGTATTCGTTTACTCTTTATAGTACAATGGTCTTCTCGAGAAGACCATTGTACTCCAGTCGAGAAGGCAGTCGAGAATGACTGGCTGCCAGCGGTCAGGCAGGCTTCTGGGCGGCAATCCGCAAATGTTCGAGTGGTTCTTTTAGAATTATACATTAACGTTGCCTACATACATAAGCAATATTGCATACCGGTATTGTTTGATATTGAAAAGGCACATGACACCGCATGGGGCTGTGTCAATCTTAGAGACGTAAAGGAGACACGAAGAGAAAATAGAACTTAGTTTAATTTGAAAGAACTAGGATTCAGTATCTCACTCAGCTCCATTACAGCCACAAAAGCCACAACAAAAAAAGCAAGAACAATTTAAAAAACTTTCAAATTTTGCGCCACAGTGACGTGTTATGAGCAAGAATGACGTCATACGGGCCAACAATAAAACATAATTTTCAGTGCGTTAACTGCACGTTAGCATTCAAGTGATGCGGTCAAATGGATCTAGAGGTCCCATTACAGATGGTCAGTCATGTGTCGTCGCGACAGGTCAGTTAGTCGGCCGCCAATCGCACAAACAAGGTTCTCTGACATCATAGAAAAGTTGCGGCAAATTAACTAGGGGGTTGCAACTGCTTTACACGTTTTCTTTAATATCTCCGTTATTTGCTCGAAGATTGCGATGATATGGGTATCATTGTTGTCGGGACTAAGCAGTCTTTCTAATAAACCCAGCTTGTATTTTGTCTTCATGGCTCCTTTAAAATCCTTTGACATATCCGGTGACATGATGAACACTCTTTCTAGAACAGTTCGTGTCAGGGTTGGGTCGGCACTATCAATCGTTCATTTGTAGGAAAATGGAGTGCATCAAGGTGGCGTTTTAGGCTGCAGGTTGTTCATAGTTAGGGTGAACTCGCTCCGAAAGGCATTGCCATAACCAGTTCCTGTTCAATGAATGTAGGCGACGTGCAAAGATCTTTCAAATCATGTAATTATCAATAGGCCCTCGCACGGGCCACCTTGAGTAATCTTGGTGACGGTATTGGCGACACCGCGGACCCCGAGCCCCTAAACATAAGCTGTATACAACCGTAGTGATGTGTTTATAGGTGGAGTGTGAGAAACCACAAACGATGGCCGTCGGAGCCCAGGTCAAGCTCCGGCGGATGTGCTCCATGTCTGTTTACCATACAGGGATCTCGAGGACCTCTTCAGCTATCAGGGTAAGGCTCACGAAGAAAGTACCCCCGTCCTCGGCTTCTTCCTATGTCATATAGATAATGCAACCCCCCCCCCCAGAAAAAAACGTAATCGGTCCCTGAAAAGGGGCCGCACCGACGTTTCCTTTCCATCCCTTCCAACAATCAATATTCCAAAGCCTGACAACTATCCTCGATTCTTGATTATCGAGGCAGTTGACAAAACAAACCCTGTTTCTTCCAAGTCCGTACTCCTGATCACTAAATTCCTGGAAGGTATCCTTGGAAAATCGTTCGATGCTAAGAAACTCCGTACCAGTGAATGGGTAGTCAATGTCAAGACACAGCAACAAGCCACTAAGCTCCTTCCCCAAACCTGCATGGCAGATATGGCCATCAGAGTCACACCAAACAGCTGTCAGGGTGGGATTTCTGAGACAGATTTTTGAATGAGACCGAAGCTGTTCTGTTGGAAGTCCTGAAATATCAGGGTGCAGCTGCAGTAAGGCGTATCACCATCAGAGGAGATAATCAGGAAATCCCCACAAAGCATATAATGTTGACTTTCAACCGCTCCACACTTCCTAAATCCATTAAGCAGGCTTGATCTCGTGCTCCGTCCGAGCGTACATCCCGAATCCGCGTCGCTGCTACAAGTGCCAGCTTTTCGGGCACAATAGTAACTCATATCGGGGCCAACCAACCTGTGCCAAGTGGGCCCAAGACCATCTCACTGGTGACTGTACATCTAATCAATTCCTCTGGGCGAATTTCCAAGGACCTCACGCTGCATATTCGCGAACCTGCGAGCGGTTCAAACTTGAGAAAAAAATAATCAACATCAAAGTCACGGAAAACATCACCTTCCCAGAGGCGCGAAAGCGGTTAGCCTCTTTCCCCCTGGGGAGGTACGCCGACGCGGCTCGCCGGGGGACGGAGCGCAGTCTCGTTTCGGCGGGAACCCAGTACCGCGAGTTGGACCTGGTCCCGTCCCCACCCCCCATCAGGTTGCTTCTGGCGACCGGTCCCGCCCCTACACCGCTGGCTGAGCCAAGCAGCGGCTGTGGTGGCAACCATGTCAGTTGGGGATGCCGCTGCATCCACTCCTTCTTCTCCAACGGCCCAAAGCACACGCGAGGGCACGGGGGAGATGGAGACGGAGGCACCCGCGCCAGTTCCCACCCCCGCCGCCCCGCCTCTACCACCTGGGGCGCTCCTGACGGTCTCGGCTGTCGCTGCTCCAACGAAGCGCACAGGGAAGGGTGCCTAATCCAAGTGCAGGGAGTCCAGTTTACAGGGCACCCTCATGACTTCGGATGACGACATGGACGTCGAGTCGTTCCGGCGCGCATTACAGCGAAAGGAACGGGCTGTGGCATCTAGGTCAGTAGAGAAGGTAAATAAAACCCTTCCAAGAGTTCAAGCCCCGAACGTCGACACATAAACACGCACATATTCCAGTCGCTTTAAACTAAAGTAATGGGAAGAGAAAATATGCAATGGAACTGCTTTTTTAAAAATCTTGAAAATCTTGATGATTTCTATGAGTTACTGCATTCCAATCAGCCAAGTGTGATGTGTCTCCAATAAACCCATATAAACTCCAGGCACACAAATTTCTCGAATACCTAACATGGTATTTTCGAAGGACAGACATGCTGGTGACACGTCCTCAGGTTGTGTGGCCATCATTACCCGAAAATCCTTGGCGTGCAACACTGTCCAACTACAGACTATCCAAGAGGCTCTGGCCATTCGAACGATATTATTCAATAGGCGCACAACACTATGTTCTCTACATCATTTTTGACTTCCAGCTCTCGAGCTGAGATTTCGAGGTTGTGTTAGATCAGTTACCCTAACCTTTCATTCTGATAGCCTACCTGAATGCACACAACTCTCTTTGTAGCTCTGCTCGCTCGAGTGCCCGAGGTCGCCTCAATGAGAAATTCTTGACATCGTGGGGAGCATGTCTTTCCAACCAGAAACAGCCAACATATTGTAATATAGGACACAACACTTATTCACACCTTGACTTAGGTATTGGATCTGCAGTTCTCTTTCCATGTCTTGAATGGGGTGTGGGCACTGACCCATATAGTAGGGACCACTTCCCCACCTCACTAACATATATAAGTAAAGGGCCAAGCAGTCCATCTTCCCAAAACAGGTTCAAAGAAGGAAGAGCTAACTGGAACACATTTACAGAGACATTCAAACTACACCACACCTCCATAGGACACCTACACTTTGAAGGAGCTACCCAACTCCTTACGGCGCACATAATCGCCGCCGCCGAAAACTCCATTCCCCACGCCTCTGGTGCCCTGCGCAACCAGAGGAGGCCGTGGTGGAATGAGGACTGTAGGCGGGCGCGAGAGGCCAAGAATGAGGCATGGGGTATCCTTCTTCGAATAAACTTCTTTTGTTCAAAAGGGCAAAGGCGTTAGGAAAACGTGTAGGCCGTGAGGCAAAACGAGAGTTGGCGTTCCTTCATAACATCAATAAACTCATACACTGACACACAAAAAGTACGGACAAGAATATGCAAACTCAAAGGAAAAGAAACACACAGCCTGCCTTTGGTCAGCACAACAGGGGACACACTTGAAGTCCAGGCTGACACACTCGCACAAGACTTCCAACACGTGTCCAGTTCAGCACACTACACAAACACTTTCATGAAACACAAACAATCGGCAGAAAAAAAGCCTTTACTAGATAACAATAGGTCGACATTTCTTATAATTCACGGTTTTCACTGCATCAGCTGAGGGCTGCTCTGAGCACGTATAAACCCTCAGCTCCAGGCCCAGACAACATCACATATTTAATAATACAACATCTATACACAGACACACTTGAAACACTCCTACATCTATATAATAAAATATGGCTTTCGGGGCACATTCCCCACTCTTGGAGGGAGGTCATAGTAGTGGCTTTCTTGAAGGAGGGAAGGACCCGTCGTCCCCCTCAATTTACGTCCCATAGCCTTCAAGAGCTGCCTGTGCAAGCTTCTCGAGAAGATGATAAACCGCAGGCTCGTGTACTTCCTTGAGTACAACGGCCTTCTCGAGAGCTGCCAGGCAGGCTTCAGGGCGAAGCGATCAACGAACGACCAACTCGTCGCACTTGACTCGTACATTAAGGATGCCATGATGCATAAACAGTATTGTGTAACTGTTTTTTGGACCTCCAGAAGGCCTACGAAACCGCTTGGCAGTACGGGATTTAGTGACTTCAAGTCATTCGGTGTTTCGGGTAACATGTTAAACACCCTTGCTAGTTACTTGTCAGAGAGAACGTTTCGAGTGAGACGTGGGTCTGCACTCTCGAAAGTTCACGTGCAAGAAAATGGCGTACTGCAGTGTGGCTTGTTGAGCTGCACTTTTCATAGTCAAGATGAGCTCTGTTGGGAAGGCATTGTCGCCTACAATTTCTTATTTCATGTATGTAGACGACGTGGAGATATCTTTTAAATTATGTAAGATGTCAATCTACGAACGTCAACCCTCCCTTGGGGTCAAGGAACGCCGCGTGGGCGGACAAGAATGGTTTTTAGGTGAATTATGCAAAAATCTCTTGCATTGTGTTCTCAAGGAAGCGTGGGGTCCATCCAGACCTAGGCATTACTCTTAATGGCCAGTCCATCCCTGTGAGGAAGGAGCAGAAGTTTTTGGGTGTGTTTGACCATAAGCTCACATTCATTCTCTACATCAAGGAATTTAAGTGTAAATGTCTGAAAACAATGAGGTTCCTTAAGGTTCTCTCACACCAATCCTATGGGGCTGACAAAGAACTGCTGCGCTTGCATTCTGCTTTGGTTGGGTCGAGTTTGGACTATGGCAGTGTGGTGTATGGGTCGGTGACTAAAACAGCGTTGCGAATGCTTGACCCGCTGCCACACTTGGGGCTTCGTCTTGCGTCGGGTGCTTTTCACACTAGCTCGATCCAAAATCTGTATGTCAAGTGTAACAAGCGGTGCCTTGAGAACCAACAGACGTACATGGACTTGCTTTGTGCTTTTAACATTTCATCGCTGAATAACCATCTCTTTTACCCTGTCTTTAACAATACATCCACATCTCTGCTCTTTGTAGATCGCCCATCCGTTAGTCTGCCCTTCTTGCTTAGAGTGAGAGAGCGAGCCTCGGATCTCAGCTCTTCGTTTTTAGATGTGTACAGATCACCCTTTTTAGACATTTTAGTGCCTTGGAAAGTTCGCTCTGTGTCTCGGGATCTTTCTTTTATGAAACATAACAAAAATCAGGGACTACGAGCAGCAATACTGCTGCACTTTCCGTCTTTTTAGAGTGACGCTTCTAAAACCTCTACTATTGTGTCTTGCGCTGCTCATGGTCTGAATTTCAATGCAGCCATAACCATGAGTTTACACATAACCATTATTTGAGAAGAAGCATATAAAATTTTACTCATCGTACAACACATTCTTCAAAATCAAAATCAAATTCCCAATTCCATCATCTATACAGATTCCTTCTTGAGTGTTGTTCGTGCGCTATCATCGCATACACCCCCTAAAAACCACTTAGTTAATCTTGTATTCAACACTATCGTGTCCGTGTATGCGCAGAAGCATCAGCTGCTCCTCTGGTGGGTCCCAGGACACCCTGGGATCGCTGACAACGAGTTGGCAGATGAGAGAGCCTCTGCTGCTGCACTCACAAACACTGTAGACATAACAACCCTATACAAACCTCAAGCCACACATAAGAGAACACTTGCGTAGAACATGGCAAACACACTGGAGTGAACAGACAACAAACTGCATGTAATAAAGGCATACTTGGGACGGTACACAACTGACTCACACAATAGACATACGGAAGTCGTATTGGCTAGGCTACGGATAGGGCACACCCATGCAGCGCACTCGTTTCTGCTCACGGGATCTTCAAGACCTTAGTGCAGCAGGTGCAGAGAGGCCCTATCCGTAGTTCAGGTGCTAATTCAATGCAAGGCGCTCGACACCACACGACGCAAACATTTTTCTGAACTGTACAGAGAACACAACCCGCTACACCCATCATACTTCTTGGCCGACAACCCAATGTTTTTTAACCGCGTGGTTTTCAGTTTTCATCAGACGTGAAGTTTTTACATCTTCTTTCATATCATTCGTAATCATCCTGGCCCTATACACCAGCCATCTTCGTGGATTCGCTTCACTTTTGTTTTTACTGAGATAATTTAGTATTTAATTGTGCATCCGTATCATTAAATAACTGCCTTTGCGCACTCTGCCCTTTTTGGCCTTGCGTCATTTAACTAAAACAGGCGGATGCCGTATTTCTTATTGCAGGTTATATCGTTGAAAATATTATCCTTAAGTCTCCTTTATACAGACTCCTTGAGTGTGGCACGTGCATTGACATCAGCAAAGCCATCTAAAAACGACGTGATCAATTCTGTTATTAAGACCATTATCTCTGCACATTCCTGAAATCTTAAACTGGCTGTGTTGGGGGCCTGGTACCTACGGTATAGCCGGTAATGACACCGCGGATGATGGCCGTTGCTGCACTACTTACAAATACACTGCACATAACAACAGTACCGTACACTGATGGCAAGCCAATCACCTGAAAACACCATCACAATACATGACAATCATTATGAATTGCACAGACACAAGTTACACTCCATAAAACAGTCCTTAGGACAATACACCACGGACAAGCACAAGTGACACAGGGATGTGGCCTTAGCCAGGTTACGGATATGCCACACACATGTAACACGTCCCCACCTGCTAACTGGATCGTCAGGAACCCTGTGCTGCGGGCGTGGAGAGGGCCTATCCGTAGTCAACATACTCATTCAATGCAAGTCACTTGGCACAACACGACGCAAACACTTCACACATGTCTGCAGACAAGATATTGACCAACAACCATCATACTTTTTAGGGGATGAGCCGACGTTTTCCGTCAAACGCGCTTTTGAGCTTCTCAACGACGTGAAATTGTTACATCTCATTTCTTACCATGCATCTTGACTACCTGGCCCTTTCCACCAGTCATCTTTATTGCCTTTTGTTTCTCTCAACCTTTTACTGTGATATTTTAAATCCAGTCAAATCTTTTTCAAGAAATAACTCCTCTGGTGCTTTTTGCCCTCAGTCGATCTTCCGCCATAAAAATCATAACCTTATAATCATCATAATTATTTTTCCGTCGAATAAACATGGTGATTCCGGCGCAAGAGGCAGTTTATTAAGACTGATGGTGCGTCATTTGGTAAACTTCGTCTGGTTTTCTTAGGAGGTTTATCAAGCCGGAAAAGCCAGTAGGCGGCAGGCGAATGGAAATGTCTATTCGGCACGAGTAGAGTGCAGCGGTATAAGGTCACTTAGCAGACATTGGGGTCATAGCTCCTGCAGCCGTGCGGAGCCCGTACACTGTTTCGAAGCCAAACATCAACCAGCCTGAACCCGCTTGATCTCGCCGCTGTCGAATCGAGTGGACCCCAGGTACGCGAATGGACAATATTAGGCCAGCCTCTTTGTCGCGGATCACCTGACTATAATGCATTGCTGTGTATTATGACTAGGGCATTTACCTATCCGGTACACTTCCAGGACTTAACGTATTTTTCTGATTCCGACTACTTCATCAGAAAATTTTTATTCCTTCATGTCAATCGTTTTACGGGCATTTTCGTGTGAGCCGTTGAAACAAAGAGGGCTTAACGCGAATGCGATGCCGCTATCGCCTCAGTCTTCCCTCAGAGAGCAAAGGTGAACGTTGCACTTTTGTTCGCTGGGTGGAACTTGGTTACGAACATATTTTGAAGTTGTTATCGACGTTTTGCTTTGAGTAGAAGCATCGATGAGTTCGTTTGAAAATTGCGCTGCTCTTGCAGGTGCCCGTCTACCGACATTTTTAGGAAGTTAAGTCGCAGTGGTGCCCGATCGTTGGTAATCACTGACTGCGTTATTCCTAAGTGTCTTACATGCTATCTAGCCTCATTAAAATGCAAACAGATCGTGCACCTCCAAGTAAATATGTCACTTTGAAGCTAACAAAATCAAGGAACACAAAATACCGCCGTGATTGTGGGGCTGCGGTCCTGCGAAGGCGATCGACATTCACAGGTAAACAAGTGTAAGCAAGCATTCCGCGGCTGCGCGCGTGGGCCCTGCTGTTGCATTAGATTCTACGTGCACTACGCACTGAAACAGAACGTAAGGGGACGGAGACTAAGCAGCCCATAGGAGGAAGGCCCATGGAACGGCCTAGCAGTCGAGGCGCGTGAAGGAGAAGGCTTGCCCTATATGTCATCGCTAGATTAAAGATATATTGTCCAGGGCTGTAAGTAATGGTTGACCCGTTTTTACCTCTGTTATCACAACTGCTAGATGAAATGAGAGGGAAAGAAATTTTCTCAGACGAAGGGCTAGGTCAAATCTCGAGCCTTTAGCGCAGGGACGGCGCACACTGCCAAGACCAATCTTTCTTTTGTTGCTCTGCACGCACCATGGATGATTCTTAAAGTATACAAGATCCAGATGACACTTCAAAACACAATGAACAAATCAGGCCTTTCAAACGTGAATCGCGCACTGCTAAACTAGCCTACGTTTTCTAGCTGAATTTTATAGTTTGCGTTTTGCAATACTCACCTGTATGGCTGGCAGGAATCCAAAGGTGAGCAGACTAGCCCACCCTTGAATAAGCAGCAGTATGACGTAACGACGCCGCGTGATGCGAAATCTGTTGTCGGGTCCTTTTGCCGGTTCCATGGTAGACCGTGCTCCCAGTGGAATGGTTTCTGGCAGCTCTGGTGCGGGAGTGGTGCGCCGGGCCACGCTCTTTCGAAAATCTTCCTGCTGCAAGTGGAGTCGCACAATTGTTGCAGCGCTATCTTACCTCTAAGTGTCGATTTATGCAGGAACAGGTCGTCTGTGCTGGGGCTAGAAAAAATTATTTTGCAAATTTGCCCTTTGGAAACTTAGGTACACATTCGAACCCCTCGACTAACGACGAACTAGCCGGTGACTATCCTGTGTAGGTGAATAAATACGACAGGTGGCCGCCATGAGAGGCCCAAATTAGCGTTGCTCGCACGCAGTGGTCATGCTTAAGGTTTAGTAGCAGTGACTAACCTTGGCCGGAAGTTCGAGAAGATTTTAGTATAATTTGGCCAGAGTTTAGTACAATTTGGCCAAACGACAGAATTATGGCTGTCGTTTGTGACCTGAATGAGGTCTGCAAATTTTGAAACGTATACCTGTCCTGGAAGATGCACCACGTTCTTCGCGAACGTCTCAACACACCTGAATCTTGATACGGCTATGCGATTGAGCGCCTCTCTTCGGGAATAAAACAACGACCCAAGTACTCCTGGAGGATATGGAAGCTCCTACAAGTGACTTAGTACTGTGTGTGCAATAAGCGCAGTCCGCATCAGTACGTGTTTGATGTGTACACAAAAATTCCACCCACCAAACCGAGAATTGTGCCTAATGCCGCGTGGAATTAGGCGTATATAGGACCATAATGCTGCATTTCCGACCCGGCCTGAAAATCCCATGTTTACTAGGACAACGAGACGCTATTTGGTTGACGTTGATGTTAGCGGTGTTTTTGTGAGCGTTCATTCATAGATACCGGTACCAATATGTCGGTAATGAGCTCAGACCTTCACCGCCGCCTGCGTAAGGTTCTTAAGCCTGCCCCATATCCTCTCGTGAGAGTTCCGACGGCCGTACACCCACCGTTGAAAGATTGTGTACCCCTCGGTTTGGTGTTGGTGAGCACCAAATTCCGGTCCTGTTTACTGTCTTGGACGCATGCCCCATGACATTCTTCTCGTGCTTGACTTTCTGATCGTCAATGCCGCGCTAGATGACTGTGCCACTGGTATTCTCCGTCTGGACCTGCCGATCGGTCCTGTTGCCGACTCCAAGGCCCCAATCACCTCTGAGCCACAGAACAAGTTCGCTTGCTCCTTAAAACAATGACCTACTTTCCTTCGTCCCGAACGCCACCAGTCCCGGACAGTGTCTGCATTGTTTCACCTGTTACTGACGTCCTCGTCTGACACCATGTGGCTCTTCCTTACACTGTTGTCACGCTCGTCAACAACCAAATAGGCCTGCTCATCCTCAATGTTGGTTCTTCGCCCCAGATTGTTCCTGAGGGGATGTCGCTGGTCACGCTTTTTCCCCTGGAAGAATGCCAGCTTTCTGTCATCTCCACTGACGCCTACACGGATCCACCGAACGTTTCCAAGGATTGTTGGACCACCCGTAATGACATCATAGGAATGATAACGTCAGACCTTTCTTCGTCACGAGCTCGCGAGTTGCATCGCCTGCTTTCGTCGTACAGATACATTTTTTTATTTTGTGCATCGCCCTTTAGGACAGTCATCGACGATAACATACCGCATCAACTCCGCGAATGCGAGCCCCATCGATAGGCGACCATACAGGGCTTCACATGCCGAACGCAATATTAAAGATGAGGTGGAAAAAATGCTGAAAAAGAAAGACATTGAACCTTCTTCCAGCCCATGGGCGTCACCGATCGTTTTGGTGAAAAAGAAAGACGGTTCGTAGAGCTTCTGCTTGGAGTATTGGCATTTGAACAAAGTTACAAAAAAGGACGTTTATCTGCTTCCTCAGACAGATGAAGCCCTAGATTTCCTTCATGGCGCATCGTACTTTTCATGTATTAAGCATCGGTCCGGCTATTGGTGAAATGCTGTTGATGCCAAGGACCTCGAAAAGACCGCATTTGTTACGCCGAATGGGCTGTACCAATTTAAGGTCATGCCCATTGGCCTCTGCAACGCGCGGGCTACATTCGAGAGAATGATCAACTTCCCCTTGCGTAGCTTGAAGTGGTCGACGTGCATCTGCTACTTGAACAGCGTCAACGTACTTTCCCCAGTATTCGAGACTCGCCATCCATCGTCTTTCAGACATCCCGGAGGTTTCCATTCGCGCCGGTCTTCAGCTTAATTAATCGAAATTCTCTTTTGGTGGCCGAAAACTCAAGATCCTAGGTCATGTAGTAGGTGCTGTTGCTGTCCGACCTGATCCCGATGAGGTACGAGCCATCCAAGAGTTTACAGTTGCTCGTTCGGCAATGCACGTTCGGAGCTTTGTTAGACTATGCTCCTGCTTTCGCCGTTTTATGGAGAACTTTGCTGAGATTGCCGGGCCATTAACAGATCTCCTTAAAGATCAGCTTTAAGGAGAGTAATGATTAAGGAGACCTCGTTCTTCTGGGTCTGCCGCTCTCGTTGACCGCGTGAGACGTTGGCGAGTTTTGGGCGATTTCGATCAGTTGGCTCCCACCTAAGTTCGCACGGACGCGAGCGGCCACTGGATAGGGGCAGTATGGGTTCAGGAACAGGCTGGTCACGAGAGAGTGATAACCAACACAACCTGGCTTTTGTCCACTGCTGAACGTAGCTATTCTATCAGGGAACGTGAATTCCTCGCCCTCGTCTGGGCCGTAAGCAAGTTCCGTCCATATTTGTACCGCACACTTGCGGAGTTTTGGAGGGACCGGTCAATTCTAAGGAATGTGTCCTCTGCGACGCTGCGGTACCACCGTACAGCCCAACCACCCACAGGCTTGATTGAATGCCGCCCGCCTCTTGACCAGTTTTGAAGAAGACCAGTTGATGCCTTCCGCCACATTCGCTCATAACATCGAATATACAATGGCTGTAGCGTGCAAGGACAAGAAGAAGGCTGCAATCACGGACCGTTTCAAGCATCAAGCTGGTGACATGCCCCACTACTTCCCAGTCGAAGTGTAGTGTTATTCTTCTTCAGTTTTGTTGTTTCGAACGTTTATTAATTACGTCTCAAACGGCTTTGCATCGTAGGTCGGATGTACAAGTTATTGTTGCAAGTTTAAGCTTTCTAGAATTGAAATTGAGTCTGGGCCTCCGAGCAAGAACAAGACAGGAGGAGAAACTTCGCATCGTAGGATGGCTGGATGACTTCACCAAAAAGTTGGCTCAAGTTAATCTTCCGCATTTATTGCGGGAGTAGAAAGCGCGAGGACTCCGGTATATGCATTCCACTTCGGAGCCACGGAATTGATGTGACCGCGATCACCTCTTTCGCTGTCGCAGCTTCGTAGCATTGTACTCCGCGTTTGTTTTTATTATGACATTAGCGAGTTTCAGCTGACCGTTTTTCATGGTCCGTTCCGTTCCGATAGCAAGCGGGAGTGCCGTTCCGCATGCGTGACGCGCTTGGCCGCGATCGGCACTTGATCCGCGATCGGCACTTGCTGAGCGGACCGTCGAAAGGGGTCAAACCTTTGGCCACTCCCGCTGTAACGCATGTTTTGCCTCCTATTCTTGCTCCGTTGTCTGAGCATATGGTGTGCAACAATTACTGCTTTATTTCACGCTCTGAGCAATGAATAGTTAGTCATTCTTGCGTTTTACAGCGGAGCTGTATGTGTCTCAGTTTCCACATACTGTGCCCATTTCCGGAGATAGGGTTTTTGTTGCTTTGTTAAAAGAAGGGCACTTTAGCGTGTGTTTTTCCCGTCCATACATGAGCACCTTATCCGGAGAGTTGGTTTGCCCGGTGTCTGTTATGTCTAAGCACTTGCACACCACCGGGTGCCTCTTGATGCGTGCGCGGGGGTGAAAGGGTTGGAGGGGGTGTCTTGGCGTGCACGCGCAGACAGTTCGCACTCGTTCACCGACCGATGCATTTCTCATTGTGCAGGTGGGAGATTTCAACGTGGATGTCTCACGGCCCGACGCGACTTGGCTGCCGTCCTCCGTGGTCGAGCTGTTTGGGTTGTGTTACGCAGTCAGTAAGAAGCTTACAATGCCGAAGGGAAGCGGCAAGCCGCGCTTTTGTCCGCTAGAACAAAACTAGTTCTTTCAAGTCTCATTCAGCTAATTAACAAAGATGAATACACAATAGCAAATTACAAAAAACGGGTCCTGTTTCGGGAATTCCTTAGACTGCACCCAGCATCACCAGTGATCCTTCACAGAGTGGACGGTAATTGATTTCTTTATAATCAAATATGTGTAAACAAATTCGAGATTAAGTTAATTGTACGTATACACATGTCAAAAAGGAAACTTATGTGTAAATGGTGCAACCACCATATTTTTCTTAAATTCGTCCCAAATTCATATGGCAAGAGAAACTTACACTATTAAGTTTCTCTGGCTATACCTTGGGACGAATTTAACAAAAATAGGGTGGTTATACCATTAGCACACATGAAAGTTCCCTTTTTGATGCGTGGATACGTAAAATGTTATTATTTACAATTTGAAAAAGAAATGTACCAACATATTTTGGGGAAACACCCGCTGTTACACACATAAAGAGCGATATGAGAGTATCGGTGTTTACACACAGTGCATGTCGTGAGCTAATGAGAAACGAGCAATGAATGCGCTGACCAGCAGCGACATCCTCCAAATGTGGATTGAAATATGTCGCTTTTGAAGAAATGAAACGCTTAAGAGAATGCATCAATATGCTTAAAACAACGCAGCGTCACTTGTATAATTTTGATAAAATAGTCCCAAACTACATCGATTCTGGCATAATCAAGCACATTAAAGGAAGGGAAATAATTTGTTAACTATTGAAAAATGACGATTTGCAGGTTTAGTTGCCTTTTCCTGTTACTTTGAAAATACAGGCAGGATGGGCACCGGTTCTTTGTATTATTATTTTATATTTCATATTTGAATTCACCAACTATTAACAGGGGTGACACTGTTACCTTCAGAACCTGGCTGCAGAAAACGCCCCGTGAAGCCGTCATATAAATGTATCTTAGGTACGGGAATGAATAAACGAAGAGCGTTATCTGTACGTTGTCTTCATCGGGGGATATGCTGGTGTTTCATATTCGTATTAACAAAATTTATTTCAAGGAGCGTCACTGTGTTAATGTACCTAGTACGACTATTTTAAACAGACAAAGTTTCGGTTAACCGCCGCGGTAGCTCAGTGGCTATGCCGTTGTGCTGCTGAGCACAAGGACGCGGGTTCGATTCCCGGCCGCGGTGGCCGCTTTTCTGATGAAGGCGAGAAGCGAAAACGCCTGTTCGATAGTGCGGCGCACGTTAAAGATTTCCAGGTGGTCAAAATTAATCGAGTGCCGTGCACTACGGCGTGCCTCATCGTCTGTGTAGCATCGGCATGTAAAACGCCACAATGAATCAATGAAACTTTGGGTTGTCGCCGCTGCACTTTCAGTTCTACCGACAAAATAACAGTTGAAGGCGCCGCGGATAATTTCTCCTGTAAAACGGGTGCTTGGGATTCCGGAAGAGCACATTTATTAGGCTGTAAAGTCCAGAATAGAGTGAACTATCCACACCTTCGAGGAAGCGAGCGAGAAGATGCTTTCGTCACCACAACCCGTGGTTTTTACCCTGCATGCGATAATGATTATTGTGTGTGCACATGAATATCAGGAAAGCCTTAATGATCACACTATCAACTATTATCCCTGGAGGATCAGTGACACTTCGGGAATGAAAAGTGACTGTGCTTAATTCTGTGATATCTTGCTTGTACGCCAGAGGCAGGAATGACGTTGTAGTATGCCTTTCCAGCTGGTTTCAGTCCAGTGTTAGAAGTATTCCTGCAGAACTTCAAATTCAAATAATTGCCGTTGGTAACAGTGTTCCTTAAGTTGGTTACGCTTTATATTATTTTTCTGACGTTTCTTGAGTAAGCTGGAGGGAACCCACCCTTATCTTGCGTTCCCAGTTGAGGAGTAGCTTGCATGCACAAATGCAGTGCATAAAGCAGCATGAATTTCGGAAAGCTTTCCATGCGACGTTCGCATCCGTCATGACTACGAACTGGGACCAATTTACTCCAGCAACTGCCTCCATGAAAGCAGCTTGTCTGTTTCCGGTGAGCAGTACAATGAACTCCCCAGGGGTTTTTACATGCGTTTTAACGGCGGACGAATCGCAAGGTTGTCGCTGAGCCCATGGCTACCCAGTGAACTCCAAAAAGACGATTACTACCCAGTTTTGTTGTAAAAACAGGGATTAGTGTTTGGATGGTCGCAGTAATGTAGCCTGTTTGGCAATAGCGTCGGCGCCGCTGGTTGAAAACACACCGGGGATGCTTTTAGCCGTTTCACTGGCGGCTACCAAATTTGTCAAATTCGCCCGTTAAGACCACACACTAATTATTGAGATTTGGATAGTTTTAAGCGTCTGCAAACAGAAACGAACTTGTTCTATGATAAGAAGGTGAAGTAGGTGGCTGTAGGTTGAAATAATGTGCAAAAATCACCGATTTCGTCAACCTGCGGCAAAGGTCACAAGAAACTAGTCTCTTTATGGAGCACACTCTACCACCGCTACTACCTGCTTTATTTAAAAAAAATGCAATTTGAATAACATCTTCGGCTAATGTTTACCAAGATCAATTAACGCGAAGATGTCCATCAACTCAAGTTCTGTGGGCGAAGGTTCAAAGTTAGGTGCATTATATACGGTGCGTATCACGTCAAGTTGGATGCCACGGAAAAATGTGTCGGTAAGGTGGGTCTATCGCCTCATTGAAACTTTCCTACCCACTTGTTACTGTTTTTGGGAGTCCCCTAGTTCAAGTAATCTCTATCGTGACTTAGAATTCAAAGTCGCCTGGCCGTTGCGCTTGATTACATGCGCTTCGTATAACCCCATCGCCGTGACTTTATAAGAGATTATTCCATTCTTATTATTAATTTTCAAGTCAACGCAGAAAACTAAGTTCCATTTTAAGCTTAAATACCAGAGATTTGGCAAGCAGCGGGGTCAGAAAACAAGACTAGCAGTGAGTAAAGGCTTATATAATGTGATTTCGACGATAAGATTACCTGTGGCAAAGCCAAGCGACTACCGTTTTATTTTTCATCAGGTCCACAAGCTGCGGAAGCAAATGTGCCCTCGCCAAATGCTTGAACGCCAGACAGAGCGGGGGACATTTTACCAATGGCACGCATGGGAACCTAACTGATCGATACAAACACTTTCTCCAGACCAGCATTACAGGCAGCTTGCCAAAAAATCAGTTATCGGATTCGCATAAAACTGCCCTTGACTACCCATAAAAGTGTCGAACTGTACTTATGCTTGAAACAACCTTACCTAACACTAACTTGTATTCGACGTAGAGGCGATAGTTCAATCAAAGTTGGATTCCCTGTCCAAAACTCACAACTGCAGTATCTCATTTGTTGTTTAGCTGCCAAGATGGACTTGTGCCCTCGCATATTGCAAAAAAATTGTGGTTGACCCCTCGTTCATAGGTGTCGGCAAAACACGAAAGTGAAAGGGGCCTTCACAGGAGCAGTTAAATGTTGAAGGAACCTCCGTCACGTACGAACAGTTCACGAGCCTGACCCCGCCAGACGAAGTGACGCCGACATGCAAAACACAAAAAACAGCGTCCCCCGTCCACGAAGACGCTTTCATCGAACCGCCACTGGTCGGCGCTCAATAGCGTCATGATGTGCTACTTCGCATCGTCCTTCCTAGGCGGCACCGCCATCTGAATGAGCCGCAGGGAAAGACATAAGGCGCGTTCATACAGGTGTTCACGTCTCCTTTCATAGCGCAGTGGTCAGAGTACTACGTACCTCCCGTTGCGGCGAGAAAGTTGTCGGCTCGAAACCGGGCGCCGCCGCACCAACCACCAATCACGGAAGTTACGTCCCCATTAAAAGGGCCTTTTTATGGGGACGTAACTTCCGTGACGGGTATCACGTCACGGAGACCTTGGTGTACCCGGGCATAAAACACTTTCGTGTTCAAAAATGTACGATCACATAGTATTGGTTTTTTATGACACCCGCTGCACAACGTGCATATCGGTATTGCTAACTTCGAAACCAAAGTAGTCGGTGATACCTTCACTGGGTATTCGAAGCTTTTATTTCCTGCAACTGGCCAATTTGTATCTACAATGTTTACCTTAGTGCTTCCATAGTTCTGTGAAGTTTTCAATGTCACTCACAGTTGCTGTTAGGTCTTTGCACAGCTATTCGTTTCGTTTGCCGAATTACGTGCTCCGGAATCTTACCCTGCTGTGCGTACTACACAAGTAAATACGATCTATAAACGTTGCTCCTAGTACCATAGGTTACGGTAGGAATGCGAATTAGCGTTGAGTGGTTTAATTTTACTTTAGTTTTTATACTCAAGGGTATACCTTGGAGGGTATCTCGGATTTATAGAATCTTTCTTTGATTCACGACGTCACTTGGAGCTAAATATCACTGGCTCCGTATGCTTCGCTGGTGCTCCCCGTTCATAATTTTCGCGTACTGTAGCCTGGGCGATGTGACAAATTTCACAGCCTGTTAAGATGCATCGGAGAAGAGAACGAATTCGCGGAAAATGAGCTCTGAAATCCTCTGAATTTGGTTTCCCGGGCTAGCGAATGTTTTCTTCTTTTTATCGAAAGGAAAGGTGGGTTGAAGCCGGACATGTGAGCGAGTCAACGCCAGATAACTGCCAATCTACTTGGGGCACGCCGCCGCCACCACTGTGGTTGCAATGAGCTTTCTCGTGCAGGTCCCACTCGTATGGAACTTCACGCCAACGCCGGTGCCCATCGCCGCCCCCCTTATGTAATACCCCGGAAGGGGCCTTTAGAAGAAAAATAAATGATGATGATGATGATGAGGATGAAGCCGTGGCGGGAGCTTTTTACCTATTTTGTTGGGAAAAGATGTTTGTTTTCATGGTTTTCAAACATACTAGTTGACGATGTGGCGAACGCTGACCGAGTGCCTTTCGATGGGCATGGTAGAAAACAATGTTGTACAAACCCATTCGTTCTGGAATGACTTGCAGTTGTCCAAGATAATAAACGATCCATAGCTAAGCAGCACCAACAGTAGCAGCACACCGAAAAAGACTTCGGGCTCAAAGTTTATCGCTTCCACGTCAAGCACAGCAGTCATCCCCTCAGAAGAATTTTCCCTCACCGACGTCGACGGCATTGTCTCGTTTACGCATATTGCATCCTCCACACCCTGGGCAAGAGCCACCAGTCCGGGCACGACACCTCCAAGCCCTTCGCCCACAAGATATGACGTCATGTAGACTTCTCGGAAGCGTCCCACGAAGGGGAGGTAGACTACGGACGACGTACAATCCACGATGGAAAGAGCGAAAGCGGCCACTAGTAGGACAATGCTTGTCTCGCGGCCGAGAATAAATCCTGTTGCCCTCCAGGCTGTGATGAGTGCCACGCAGGCGATGATGCCAATGCAAAGTTGCACGTGGTTAGCGATGCTAAGGGCACGGGGCCCGGTGAAGCGGTGACGCCAGATGACCGTGCTCAAGCCATATAGGAGTGGTCCCACGTTTCCCATCTGAATGGCGAGGCTCAGCACTGCCGACAAAGCCCACCGCTCCGGAAGAGCGTGCACCAACAGTGGCAGCTCCATCCAGAGGCCCGTGATGGCCAGCCAGGAGCTAAGGCCATAGAGCAAGCACAGGACGTCCAGAAGCGGGCGTCGATTCAGGTTGAAAGCCCACCCTCCTGACATGTGGCTCCTCTGGTGTGAGCGCACGTGGGGCTCGGCAACTTGGCAGTTTCTTCAGGCGAGTTCAGTCTGCAATGATAAAGTACATTTTAAATGCGAAAAGACGGTGTCGGCAGCGTCTATAGCAAAAACCAGCTCCTAAACCCACGTGACACTGAAGGTTTTCGTAGCGGGTGCTTTGAAGTAATCAATCGAAAAGAAAAGAACTGCCAATACCTGGATATTCGCAGAGCCACGTGGACAGCGGAAAATGGGACGGTGACTGCAGACGCTGTACGGCGTCCAGAGGCAGCGACACGTCTTCAAGCACGTGTCGCGGGCCCCCGTACAGCCGCGCAACAGTCGCGAGCGGGCCAAGTCAGTTGTGCGCAACTTTAACTAAATGGTTCAGCCGTACGGGCAACGCGTTAGCCTGTAAGCTATAAAAACAACGCTCGCCAATTCGATCACAATACAGTACAGAAGCGTATGTAAAGTACAAAAGCCCAGCAGAGAAACGAAGACTGCCAACATGCTCTGCAACGAACGAATCATATAACAGTGTAATTACACTCGCAGAACTAAAAAGGAGCTTTATTGGCCAGTAAGCAGACCTCTCCCGGCGCAGATGATATTCATGACTTCGTCTACCGCGAAAAACGGACAAGGACAGAAGGTGGCGAAGGGCATAAGCGCAATTGTTCTCGTCGCCTCCTTCTGTCCTTGTACTTTGCGCTACCCGAAGTCATGGATTACCACTACTAACTAGCCAACCCACTATGCTAATCCAGATGATATTGTTCCGAGGATGATGTAGTGAAACCTCATGGTTGCCGCCTGAGAGATCACGGGGCTATGTGCCCGCGCCATGCCGGCTATGCGCCTAGCGCTGACAAGGAACGAAGAGGAAGACGAGGATTGGTCTCGATTGAAAGGGCAAGCAGGACATCATGGCGAGCCCAACCATAACGCAGTTTTTTCGAAACTTTTCTAAATCGGCTGCTAGGCTTTCGGCACACGGCGACCATGCTTCCCACGAAGCCAGGGTGCTGCTGTGGAAGCGGCTGACGTACTTAGTGGCCTTTCCGGCCATCGGACTGTGCGGCCTCAACGTGTTCGTTACCGAAAAAGACCACATGAAGCACTACCACCGGCCCGAGTACAAGCCGTACGAGTACCTCCACGTCCGCTCCAAGAGATACCCGTGGGGTGATGGGAACCACACCCTCTTCCACAACCCCCAGAAGAACTGGGTTTCCGGAGGCAACCATGAGGTTTCACTACATCATCCTCGGAACAATATACATTAAGAAAGGCCCGCACATCTTTCGTCTCCCTCTGTAAAAGCACATCTGGAGTTTTTGAACAGAATCAATGAAATGAACAGAAAAGAGTGCCGAAAGCCTCGAAAAAGCATTTATTCTAGAATTTCTTAAACTTTGAGAGCCACCAACCACCCCTAGTAGTTACGAACCCATAGCCCTTTGAATTTAATTGAAACAAGGTTTATTGGATCATGGTCGATGTGATACAACACAATAAACAGAAAGAGGTCTAAAAGTAAGCACTTTAGTGGGACCTCTTGTTAGTAAACGCGAGAACTTATATAAAAAGGTTCAGCAAATGCATTCGCGCGTACAGTAGATAGGGTGAAAAATACGACAAACAAGGCTAATAAATAATATACGTTTGTGTGAGAGAAATATTTTCAAGGACAGAATACATAATTATACAGCGCAATAGATTTAAAGATTGGTCATGAAGAACATAGGCGTAATAATGAATTTTCTATGTAATCACATGAAACAAAAGAGCACAAGAATCAGCGGAATAAAAATGTCCTGAGTGAGTGTTTAAATGAAGAAATAGGTGACAGATCTTTAAGTTCCACGGGGAGACTGTTCCAGTTCTTTATAGCAGCGAATTCTAACGTTTGTTTTCCATAGTCAGCGCGCACTATCGAAATCAGATAGTTGTGAAGAAGTGATAACCGTGTGTTGTTAGGATTGGTAAGTTGTTTTCTATTGATTATATATAAGTATTCCGAATTTTCGGTTAAACGTTAAGCAAATATTCCCAGGTTATACAGAACGAGTTTGTCAACTGTAAAAAGGTTTAGGTTCCGAAAAAGTGGGGCCGCATTCTCGTTGTACTGGCTGGATGTTATCAGTCGTACCGCTTGGTTTGGAATGTGCTGAAGGGGGGTGACGTGCGAATGATAAGCGAGGCCCCAAGACACGATTCAGTAGTTGATGTGACTATGAACAAATGCGCAGTACAGGGAAATGAGCGTTGATAAGCTAAAGTATTGACCCGCTTTTAACAAAACTCTGATACCATATGCCATCTTCTTTTTTAAATACTGAATGTGGGCAGTGAATTTAAGGGAGCAGTCCAGTTGTACACCGAGAAACACGTATTGGTCGCTTGGGAATAGGGGGTGGGAGTTAATTAGTATGGTCACATTATCGTGCCTGAGCTTACGAGAACTAAATATTATGAATTGTGTTTTAGATGGATAATTACTAGCTTATTCCTGTCGCACCACATCCTAAGGTCTTCATTTAGCTGCTGTGTTATTTTATCGATATTTTCGTAGGCGGTGTAGATGGTTGTGTCGTCCGCGTAAAGTAGGCAGTCGGCTGGAGATGTTGGGCAGTTTGGGAGGTCATTAATGTAAATTAAGAATAAGATTGGACCAAGAATAGACTCTTGTGGTACGCCTATATTTACGATTTTGATATCCGACATTGCACCTGATACGTAAACGGTTTGTTCTCGATCGAGCAAGTAATTCCTAATGAGATTTAAAGGGGGACCAATTATACCATATGAGGCTAGTTTTTGAAAAAGAATGTCATGATTTATGGAATCAAATGCCTTACTAAAATCTATGAAGACGGATCCGACTATTTTATCTTCATCAATTGCCTTCTTAAATTGATCAGTCAGCGCTATTAGAGCAAGATTAGTAGAGTAACCGGGCTGGAAACCGAACTGTCGAGGCGTCAGAATGGCGAACTTGTTGAGGTAGTTTAAAACGTTGTTCGATTATCTTTTCAACCACTTTACTAAAAAATGGAAGTATGGAAATTGGTCTCCAGTTATTCACGGCAGTCTTATTCACCATTTTGAAGACAGGAATTAATTCACTTTTTTTCAGCTCTTGTGGGAGGACAGCAGTTTTAAAAAAATTGGCCGCGTATCTGCTCTTATCGTTGCAAATGTCGTCAAAAAACGATAGTCTTTGCAGGCATTTCCCAAAGAAATGACCCCGTTTGCTTTCCCGCTCACCTCTCATGCTGTTCCTGTACCGTCGCCCTCATCCCTAGGTAAACACACCAAGGGTTTGCTCAAGGCGATTTGAATTTACCGTGTACCACTGCTACAGGCCGGGTTCCCCGATGCCAGCGCTGCAGTCTGGCGGTGATGCGCGCGAATATAGGCGGCCGACGTCAAAGTTTATAGAACCGCGTGGCCGTGCTCCACGTGCGTTCCAACCGATTTAGCCCTGGCCAATCCCCCCTTGTGGGTGCGTGCCAAAATCTTTGAGGACATCATCATCATGATCATCTTTTGTTGCTGTTGTCGCTTGATTTTTCATATACCGCCTGGAAGTGGCGCGGGCAACAGCAGGCGGCGGTTTTCTGCAGTATATGTAGGATATCATTTGCTATCGAAAAACCTAGCATCCATACATTTTTTAACAAAGGAGCGCTGTAAATATCCCTTGTGTACTAATTTACTGTCTTATATTTGCGTAATGTCTTGTTCTTGTTCAACAAAGTTGACAAGTATAAATATATAAACCGGGCTTAGACGTTTACCTTAGGCTGTGAGTACATGTATAAGACTATTACGCAATATCTACTTTGCTTTGGCCGGGAGGATGAATCGAGTTACAGACGGACAGACAGACAGACAGACCAAAATTTGTGGGTTTAAGTAGCCCATAAAAGACTATCGCCTTTAAAATTAAATTTACAATGTAAGCTAGTGTATCAGATATAATATCAACAGTATCCTTGATGTAGCGCGCATGAATGTTGTCAAGGCCGGCACTGGTTGTTTTAAGATTGATGATATTCGAACTAACTGAACTGGATGAAACCGGGAAAAGAAAGAATGGTCGTGAAACCCTTCGTTGTGCAGAAGTAAAGGGTGCATTCGTTACATTTTTTGATGTTGTCGAAAAGAATGAGCTGAAGGCGTTACCGATTTCTTTGTTTGTGCTGAGCGAAATACCATTGTGTTGTATTTCTGAGATAACATTCGAAGGAGCGTTGTTATTCAGAAATTCATTAATTATACGCCACTGCTTTCCTATGTTACCACGGGTTTAACTTATTAGTCGTTCGTAATCATTCTTTTTAGCGGTTTTTAGCAATAGCGTCAAAGTAATAGAATATTTTTTGTACCGCCTGAGAAGCGTGGCGTTGAGAGGTTGCCGCTTAGTTTTTTTGTACAGGTTTTCTTTTTTACGCATGCTTTTAAGCAATCCGGGAGTTAACCAGGGGTTCTCAGCGAATGAGTAGTTTTTATAACACTTTACTGTAGATGTATACGATGTTATGCAGTTGTTTATTATCGTCGTAAATTTACTGTACGATGACTGAGCATCTTAACACGACAAGACTCGGGACCAGAGGGCACATGCCATTAACTCCCGGAATTCCTGTTTGCCAGCTGTCTCGCCAAAACGTTTGAAATTATCGTAAACACGAAAGAAATTTTGCTCCACAATCAAAGAAACTTCCCCATGTTCACCAGTGCGGTTTTAAAAAGCATGCTCAACAACTGACCGTCGTGTCAACCTAGAAAATACTGTGAGAAGCATTTATACACAAACGAGAATACCTTGCTTTCTTTTTCTACCTAGAGAAGGCATAGGACACCACAAGGAGGTTTGGAGTCATTCATGATTTGTTAGAATTAGGCATCCGTGGAAGAATGCTGAATTGTATGAACTTCATCGCAAACCGCTTATTTCAAGCGCGCCTAGGCTTAACCCTCTCGCGAAACTTTGTACAGCAGAACGGGGTCACTCAGGGGTGTATTCTGAGCATAGTATTCTTTTCCATCAAAATGAACTCCATATCCAAAATAATTCGGAAGTGGATTATGTTTTCTCCCTATGTTGATGATCTTCAAATAGCTTGCTCATCCTTCAATGTAGAAACATGCGAGAGGCAAGTACAGTTGACCATAAATAGACTAACAACTTTAACATGCGCAAATAGTTTCCAGCTTTCACTACACAAAAAATTGGCCATTTTGTCTCATTCAAACGTGACTAACTGAGAAATCCCACCCTACACCTCAAGGGAATCGACTTACCCATACAAAACGAACACAAATTTTCCGGCATAATGTTTGACGAAAAACTCCCGTTTCTGCCTCACATCAACGTGCTGAAAAATAAAGCATAGGGAGCTCTAAACACGCATAACGTCCTTCCACGCAAACACTGGGGTTCCGACAGGGCTTGCCTTTTACAAATTTATCGCTCAGTTCTAGGTTCCTGCTTGACCAATGGTTGCATTGTATATGGCGGAGCCAGACAGCCATACCTGGGACGATTGGATGCAGTTCACAATTTAGGTTTACGTCTCTCGTCTGGAGCGTATAGGACATCACCCTTAAACAGTCTTTACGTTGAAACCACTGTACAACTACTCAAATAGAAGAACGATACCGACATTCTCACACATTCTAATGATCCGTTCGATGCTAAAACATCTGTGTTACCCCATAGTTACAAAATGCCCGTCTAGGATACCGTTCAATAACAACCCCCAAGCTATCAGACCGTTGCCCTTCGGTTTGAAGAGAAACGCCAACTAAGTATGATGGATACATTACCTCAAAGTGCCAAGAGACATGACCGACTACAACCTTGGTATACATTGTCTACTGTATGTGACTTCACACTAACGCAGATTAAAAAAAGCAACCACCACGTGAACACATCTTACAGGAGCTTTACATCTCAGAGTTTTTTAGACAGACGGTTCGAAAACATCATGCTATTTTGGTAGTGCAGTAGTGGAAGCGAAATGGAAGACGGTGATCAGGCTACCTCAATAGGCCCCGGTTTTACAGCGGAATTTTACGCAATTGATGTAGCTCTAGAAGGAATAAGAAATAAAATTAGAAACAGTGTTACCTACACAGACTCTCTCAGCGCAATCACAGGGCTACATTACAAAAATGCAGCTCAGCTCTTGATGGAGACATAATACACAATTTAGTAACAGCCAAAGCACAACGACAGGAAATTAAGTTGTGGGAGGTTCCTAGCCTCGTTGAAATCAATGTAAATGCGAAAACGGATGCATGTTCCCCACAGGCTGGTAGTGGAACAATAACAGAAAAAGAAATTCCTCATAGACCCGCCGCGGTGGCGCAGTGGCTAAGGCGTTGCGCTGCTGATCTCGTGGTCGAGGGTTCGATTCCCGGCCGTGGCGGCCGCTTTTCTGATGGAAGCGAAACGCAAAACGCCCATGTGTACGAGATTTCGGCGCACGTTAAAAATCCCCAGGTGGTCGAAATTAATTCGGAGCCCTCCACTACGGCGCACCTCATCGCCTGCGTTGCGTTGGCGTGTTCAACCCTACAATCAATCGAAATTCCTCACAGCGACTGGGTGAAATTTGTACGGAGTAAACTGACAGGAAAATGGAAGTCCTCATAGGATAAGGCAACCAACAAACTTCACATAGTTAAGCCGAATGTAGAAGAGTGGGAATCAAGCAGACGTGAAGAATGTCTCGCCGCATCGCAGAAGTTATTGTATGTCGTCTCCGCATCGGACATACACATCTGACATAACTTTCTCCTGATGAAATAAGATAACCGAGATGTAAAGAATGTGACCAAGACCTAAGAGTAAACCACATCTTACTTTCATGTGCCGAAATTGAGGTAGTAAGAAAGACATTTTAGGCTTTTTGCAACGAGCACATTCCCTTTCACCACAGCCTGCTCCTAGGAGAGCATGCTCTTGCTAAAATTCGGCCATTCTTAGATTTTTAAAACAAGCAACGCTCGCTCCTAAACAAGTAATGTGTTAAAACAATGAGACATCCACAAAACAAAACACGAAACCTTCTCATTGGCTCATGATAGCCTCAGTTGCTTATGCGCCATAAAACAGAACTAAACAACACACACGCAATGTATGGACACGAATACGTAAATTCAAAGGACATCCGACACATAGCCTACCCCTGGTCAGCACAACAAAGGACACTCTTCAGGACCAGGCTAATGTATTCGCACAACACTTGGCAGTTCTGCACACTACACGAAGAATTTTATGAAGCACAAAAAAGTTGCAGAAAAGAAGCTCTTACGTGACAATAATAATACAAAATCTGCTTACAGCTGAATTTGCACTTCATGAGTTGAGGGCTGCCCTTAGCACATGTGAACCTTCAGCTCCGGTTGAAGGCAACATTACATACCCGATGATACAACACCTACACGTAGACCACGTCAAACACTTCTCCACCTATACAGTAAGATATGGCTTTCGGAGAGCGTTCCAAGGACTTGGCGGGAGGCTAGAGTTTTGGATATCCTGAAGGAGGGGAAAGAACCTTCCTCTCCCGCGAGTTATCAGCCCATTTCTCTGAAAAACTGCTTGTGCAAGCTTATCGAGAAGATGATATACCGGAGACTCGCGAACATCTTAGAGCGCGATTGTCTACTCGAGAGCTGCCAGGCAGGCTTCAGAGCAAGACGATCACCAACGATAAAATTCTTGCGCTGGAATATTACGTAAAAAAATGCCTTCATTCGTTAACAGTTCTGCATTACAATCTTCTTCGATATGGAAAAGGCCTACGACACCGCCTCGCGAAACGGCATCCTGAGTGATCTGTAGTCATTAGGTGTTTCGGGCATCATGCTGTACATCCTCAATAGCTACATGTAGGAACAAACCTTCTGCGTGAGAATGGGTAGTGTATGGGCTTTCGGATGTATATGTTTATTAAAATGGCGCGCTTCAAGGCGGTGTTTTGAGCTTCGCAGTATTTGTAGTTAAGATGTACTCGCTCCGGAAGGCATTGTGCCCAACCATTTCCTCTTCTGTGCATGTAGATAATGTGCCAGTATCATATAAATTATGTAATATGTCAATCTGTGGACGTCAAGTCCAGCCTGGCGTCAGGAAGCATGCTGGATTGGCTGATAATAATGGGTTTACGCTCAATTCGGAAAAACGTGCTTGCGTTGTGTTCTCCAGGAGGTGCATTATACACGAAGGCCCTGACACTACTCTCAATGGCATATCAATTTATTCAAAAAAGGAGCACAAACGTTTAGTAGTTGTGTGTCCGTCTCTTACATTTATTTCTCATATCGAACTACTGAAGCATAAATGTCTAAAAACAATGAATATTCTGAAGGTTCTCTCACAGTCATCTTATCGTGCAGTCAAATAATTCCTGCTCCTTCTTTATAGCGCCTCGATAGGGCTTTGATTAGACTATGGCAGTGTCGGGTAAAAGGTAGGCGACAAAAACAGCATTAAAAATGCTCGATCCAGTGCTACATTTGGGGGTTCGCCTTGCGTCGGGTGCTTTACGCACTAGCCCGGTCATAAGTCTTATGTTGGATGTAACAAGTGGTGCCTCGAGGACCAACCAACGTACATGGACTTCCTTAATGCTTGTAAAATGTCTTCGCTAAAGAATCATCCCTTTGAAACTGTCAATGATTTATCTATATCCCTGCTGTTTTTAAATCGCCCGGCCGTTTCGCAGCCCTTCTCACTTAAAGTGAGAGACGAGGCTTCGGATCTCACGGTTTCCTTGTTAGTCGTGTAAAGATATTGTTCTGACATTTTACTACCTTGGCAGGTTCGGGCGGTATCTTGTGATTTATCTGTTATGAAATCTGATAACAACAGGGTACGAGGAACTGTCATATTGCGAGACTTTCTCTCTTCGCACTATAAATACTCATGTGCAGATTGTTGCAAAACTTACAGTATGGTGTTTTTGGCTGGTCATGGTCCGAACTTTATACCGTGCAGAACTGTTAGCGCTCGCACCACCCTTTTTATAGTGAAAGCTACCCTGCGTTATCTCGAACAGTCTTCATGGGGTGACCACTTTTTACCTTGAGAGCTATAGGTCAAACCACACAGACCCTTCCGCAAGCGTCCGGCACGGAGCAGTGGCTTTATGGCGAGGAGAGATAGGCGGCTGGGGAGAGACAGGCTTAATCGGGGATGAAACCAGCGCGAATTTAAACAAAGACAAAGGAAGTCAAACACAAGAACAGCCACTGGTTTAACAATAAAGTTACACTTAACACAAAAAATTTAAAAAATTTCAGGGGACCTCTACGTTTACGTCTTAAGATGTAAGACGCGATAGCGTTACATCTTCATCAAGGGAGAGCTTCGAACAGAGCTGCAGCATTCGCCATTCATGCTCTCCAAGTGGTGACAGTGAAATAGGCAGCCCGTCTTTAAAAGTGTGTTTTATTTTGGTGCATCGACATTAGTGTGGCCGGCGTTGACAGTGCTTTCTGAGGGCGAATTACAGTCATTGCGTTATGGTGTTCTCGGTAGTCTGCAATTCTTCGTCGCCCCCGTACTCCGTGAGAAGCTTGAGCGTACACCCTTACGGCGGGCTATTGACATCATGGCACTGAGATTGTGTTTGCGTGTCCCGGATGTATAGACACGAGCATCGTCTTATGGTCTGAGTAGTATGCGGGCGCAAATTGCACTTTACGCGCAATGGACTGGGAGTTGGTAAGCACCATGTCTATGCATGTGCCTCTCGACGTAGTTGAATCGAATGATGATTTGAACAAGAGTGAGTGTTCGGCCCGCATATCAGAAAGGAAGGCAGAGCTCATGGCCGCTTCCTGGTTGAAATCCCCAACCACCATCACGTTGGACGCACCTTTATAGAGCGACCAATTTTCTTGCGCACGAAGGCTGACGCCTCATTTTGGGACTTGTTCGGCGCCTAGTAGACGCATACCACAACCGCCTCGGTGTCGCTGAGTTCCCCGGCGCACATTTCACCGTGGTCATCGAAGCAGTCGCCGCAATCGACCGGATTCACGGCCATGCCGTATTTCACATAGGCTGCTACTCCATCTGCCTTGCGGTTACCCGGTTGCGCACCGCAGACGAAGTCGTAGCCGTTGATGTCTCGTGCTTCATTCGGCGACATCCATGTTTCCGTGAGGCAGAGAGGATGACCAGCGTTGATGTTATCCTCATGCCCTACATCGCGAGCATGCTTAGGCAGGGAGCGCACGTTCAGGCACGCGACGAGAATCAATGATCGCGCGGTCGTGGTAGTGCAGCGCGCGGTGCATGTTTCGAGACGGTGCTCTTCAAGACGTCTGAACTCGTCTGTGAGTGCGCGATCACTCTTCTCCTTCCCATAGTAGAAATTGTGCTCTCCATCTTTGTTGGTGATGTACAGCCCTTGGATACTCATAACGCGGCTCAAAGCCACGTAGACGAGTTTCTGCGTGTGATTCTTGGCATATTCAATCACGACTTTGTCGTATGTGCTGCCTTGCGGCTTGTGCATGGTGATTGCGTTTGCTGGTGAAAGTGGGAACTGTGACCTTTAGAGCCTTGTATGGGACGGGCATTTGCCGCACAGGTGACATGCAAAGTTAATCAATATTCGATGGGTACCTACGAAGATTTGATGCCGGGGTCATTGAGTCGTAAGTGCCTCCCCTTTGCTAGGTGTACACTCGAGCCGCACCCTTACAATAGTCTTTCTGCGGGCAGCGCAGCTTGCCGACAGCTCCATTCACGAGACTGTCGAGCACGTCGATGTTCTTGACAACCATGTAGGCGTGGCCTAAGCACACCGTCAATTTGGGCAGCAGGTTTCCCGTATCTGCTTTGCCCAAACTCTTTACTTTTGCTTCGGCGACATCAGAGCTCCACCGAGCGCTCCAGCGTCGAGGCGTTCCGTGCGCCGGCATGGAGGACCTTCTGTTCCCGAAGCGGCCTGCGGCAACCCAACGGGAAGTCTTCGCTTATCTGCTTCAATTCCTGGAGACGACCGGCCTGACGCATTGGCTGTAGCCCGGAGTGCAGTGATTGACTGATGTGCCCGGACTGACAGCGTTCTATGACTGACAGCTCTCTTTATACCTTTCTCTCTCTCTCACTACTTTATCCTATCACTCCCCCTCTACTTCCCTTCGCCTGCACTGGGTTGTATGCAGATGAGCTCCCTGCCGAGCTCAAAATATCCTCAGTGAATTTCCTATCTTTTCCCGTCTAAATCACAACCAAACTCTTGCAGTATGCGCGCACCGCTGATGTGGTCATTACCAGGAAACTCGTAGAATTTTCTAGAGAACATGAGAGAGCCACCGCCGCATTGTAAGTATCGGCGTCTGCGTTAGCATAGAACATTTTTATCCCTTCTGGACATTTCTCAGCGGCGTCTTCCTTCGTCACGAACCGGCCCTCGATGAACTGTACCTCTTCGTCTTCAAGCTCCGAGCCACCTCCTATTTTTGTGAATATAGATGAAAACACTTTGTCCGCCTGTCGAAACACCTTGGTGAGCGCGTAGTAGCGCAGCTTATGCCACGGGATGATAGTTTAGGTGCCGCCCATAACGGAAGACCTCTTGAACACTTCTGATGCCCTCACCGGTGGCAGCTGTCGAAGATCGCCACACAATACGATGTCGAAGCCACCGAAGGGTTGCTGCATCTTGCAAATTTGGTGGAGCCGATGATCGACGTGCGCGAGCGTGCCCGCCCACATCATGCTCACTTCGTCCATTATGACGCACCGTAGGTCGGCGAACGCAAGCTGTTCAAGTCAGAGTAGCCTAATCCCGTTAACGACGTTTCATCGTCATGGCTACCGTGAATGCAGCCTGCACAGTCACTACAGTCACTACGTCGAGCGCACACGCCGCCCTTACAGTGGTGGTGCACGCGATGTACGCGTTGACGTTCGCTCTTCCCGCCTGCGTGAACCGGTTGTAGAGGTTCATGATCAGGCGAAGCACAAACATTTTTCCGCATACCGCCGCTCCGTTCAGAAAGATTTGCAACGGCTCGGAATCGGGTGTCGTCAGTCGATGCACCAGCTGCTGTAGAAACGCTAACTGGCCTTCGTGGGTGATCAATTTTCTTGAGGAAGACGTCAGTGGCGAGTATGTCGGTACGCCTCTGAACGACCGGGCACCTTGCGATAACGGTCTAGGAAAACTTTTTAAATCATGAGTATGTCGCTGTTATCTACAATATCAGCCAACTTCACAACCACCCTTTGGACTGTCTTCGTAGTTTCGTGCCTCGCCGAGTCAGTGACTGTGTCGTCCATCGCAGCGGGCAAGCAGTTGTCCTCCTGAGTGATACGTTGGCATTGTCCCATGAGTTCGTCCATGTCGATGCTGTACGTATATTTGGTCTTTTCACTCATAATTATCTCGTAATTGTCGCCAAAACTTTGAACAAACTTGTTTTTATCTAGAATGTCGACTTCCCTGTCAAACAGGTGAAACAGCAGCACGTGTTCCCTCTTAAACTTTATGACGGCGTACGCCGGTTATCTCCTGTAGCGTATGCTGGCAGGGTCGCAACGCCGTTTGTAGTCCTTGCTAAGTCTGTGAAGCGACATGAAGTTGGCGTACGTGAGATGTAGAAGGTCGGCCGGCCAGTCTTCGTACATCTGGATCGGTGATTTCTTCAAGACGTTGGTGCTGGAAACACCCAAGCCTTGGGCGTCCATTTCTGCGTTATTCTAGCGCACTCGAACTCTTTCCTCGGGCCACATCGTGTTCACGTAGGTTACGGTTCGACTGTTTTCCGACATGCCAAGTTGCAGGAGGTGCCAGGCCGTCCTGAGCAGAGATATCTACGACCCTGAGAATGCCTGCGTTTAATTCCTAACGAGATCGCTGAATTTGCAGTTAGGAACATTCTTGTTAGGATCCTTCTCTTACTCTTTGCGTTGCTCCTCGGCGATCTTGCAAGCCACCTTGTAGAGATGCGACATCCCTCGGTTTGTCTTATTGACATAATCCAAGACGTTTGCGGCGGAGGCGTACACGTCGAAGATAACATGTATATTCATATTAGAATCTAAGACCGACGCCACCAATGGATGGAAGTAATTCACTTTTGTTTTATCAGGCGCGCGTTGGAGCATGATAAATGGCCTTGAAATCCCTGAGCGAACGATCTTGAGGTAATGCTCGTCGTCGGCGACGTTGTGATGCTTGAACATTTGTTCGAAGGTTTTGTAGACGGTGTACTCGAGCCAGTCGTCAATCGCGTGGCATAGGTTCCTTAACTCCTGGTAGTCACTCACCTGCCCAGGCGTCTCGGGGGGTGGCAACAGTGTCAGGACGAAACTCTCTTTCATGGGCCAGAAAGGCGCGTTGAAGCTGCATCGGGTTGTGCCGTTCTTAAAGCACGTGAGAGTGTGCTCATGGACCTGGAATCTGGGTCGCAATATGAGTGACACTTCGACCGACGCGAGATGCTGTGCCATTTCCACCGTCTCGGGCATGTTTGGACCGAGCGTTTCTTCGGGCGCGTTGTGGAGCCAGAGGAGCAAGTGCGCGTGTGCACTTCCCCTGTGCTGGAACTCTATTCGCTTAAAGTAGTGTTCCACGTGGTACGGCCGGAAGAGCAAAATGACTGGGTTCTTGAGTATGTTAATGGCACGGACTTTCATGTCGAAGTAGAAGGAGCAGATGATCTGGTCATTTGGCTACTAGCTCGCACCTCTCGTCCAGCATGAGGAGTTGAAATTCCTTGGCGACGTGATCCTTGTCTATGTTAAGGCTTTGCAGCAGTCTGATGAGGCCTTCCCAGTGGATTTCTGATGCCGACAGCGTGAGGAATGCTGTCGGCTTGTCCAGCTGCCGGATCATCGCAAAGACCTCTTGCCCTCGCTCGTACCAGTAGGATGTCGTATTGGGTCCTCCCTACAGGTATGCGAGATCAAGCTTCACTGTTTCTTCGATAAACTTTTCGTCAGCAAAATGAGCCCTCGTGACCGTTTGCAGTCTAGCAGCATAACCCTCACTGTTTCTGAACATCACGTTGAGCGAGTGACTTACCCTGCAGCGCACCACTTTCATAGCCATGTAGAGTGCAATGCTAGTCCCAGCGCCGCGCCGATCTCGCCTCCTACACTCGCTCACGGCCATCGTGACCACGCTGGAGGCAGTGTTCGGGTTGATGCTACGAGGTTGGCCCAGGTGTATCTGGGGGAACATCATTTCCTCGCCGAACTTATCGCAGGCAATGTTCAAGGGCGTATTATCTTCTTCTCGTGATACCGCCAGCACCACGTCTTCATCGATTAGCAAAGTTTGCTGCCCCAGAGACATTGCCATCGCGGCTTTGTATGGATCGTGGGCGTCGTCCAAGTCTATGTCGAAATGCTCAATTTGGTGTTGAGGTGGTCCTTCTCCGTATTCACCATCTCGTCTTTGTATAGGCCGTCCACCTTACCGAAGTCGATCTCGATGTCCTGGTAGAGGGGTTGATCCTTTAAATATTGAAGCCTCATAATTAAATCAACCTCCCTCACCATCCCCCTTCAATACGCGGTCTTGAAGATTTTTCGACGTTTAAAGGAGAAATGAGACGTACGAAGGAATACGTTTGCGCAAAAGATGAGGACGAAGAGACCAGAGGACAAGACGAGCGCAACTTCCAACTTTATTTTACATGAAATAGCAACTCACATATATACCCCCACCGGTGTTACCCTCTTTCCCATAACCAGTTGCACCACCCAATAAGGCGTAACAAAAATCACAAGTCAAATACAACAAACAAAACAAACCATTTGATAAAACGGCGTAACAAAACAGTATGCACCAGTTAACAGATACTACTTTGACTGTGTACGTCTTCCACAAAAAACACGCGTCGCACTTAAAATCAAAGGTGAACGAATAAACTCAGAGCCAAAAGGGCATAAAACCACTAAGAATAAAATGATAACAGGATAACGCGGGTATAAGAATGAAAAATCGCAGGCAGCAGTACAGAAGAATTTTAAACAGGTGAATTTTAATCCGAAAAAGCAAAAGCCGGCAGTTGTTAGGTTCCTGAAAGAAGTTCACCTGGTTTCGGTAGGCAAAGCTGCTGAAAAAGCTGACCTAGTTGTTTTAGAAATCTTTTTTAGGCCGAAAACTCACAAACCAGAATGCCCCCTACGGGCCATCGTAACTGAGCAAGGAAGCTGGCAGCGTGTAGTGGGGCGGTTTCTACAGATGCACCTAAAAAAGTTAAAGCCAGCTGACCCTTTCCTGGTTCGTAGTTCTAACGAGGTAACTGAAGTGTTACACCACAGCATTCCGGAATCCACTACAGCCTTTTCAATTGATATTGAAGGTCTGTACCACAATTTACCGCACGACATAATTTTTAAAGCTGTTCGGGAACTTATGAAGAACGTGGCGAAGTTAACTTTCAAAATCAGACTGGAATCAATAACTAACAGTTTATCGAGCTTCTTCGGTTTTACTTGCAGTCTACAGTTGTCATGCATCAGGATAATTTTTATGTTCAAAAATCAGGCGCATGCGTATGGTCATCAATTTCGCTGCTCTTTCTGATATTAACTTAGCGTCGTGTGACAAGCACCTCGAAGGGCAGCTTACGGATTTCGGGGTGGTGAAGGTTCTAATGGCGAATTCTATTGGGCGAACAGGAGCAAGTGCAGCGAGCAGCCAGAGCAGCACACGGGAGTAACGGGGACGTGTGCTTTCGTTCCGCGAATGAAACATTCGCGCTGCTCCGGAAGCAGAGAAAAGAGAGAGGGCGTGATGTCAAGGGTCATGTGACCAAACGTTTCCCGCGCTTGCTTCCCGGAGCATTTCGCGCGCTCTCGTTGTCCGCACGGACTTATTCCGTGCCAGTTTCGCCAGATACGTGCTGGTGGTTTTGTGTCTGCCTTCCTCATGGTGATGAATGATGAAGCCGAGCGGATGTTCATGTCCATGATAAAGGGGTCACCACTACGCGCTACACCAGGTAAGCATTGATTGATTGATTGTGGGGTTTAACGCGCCGACGCAACCCAGGCGATGAGGGGCGCCGTAGTGGAGGGCTCCGGATTAATTTTGACCACCTGGGGATCTTTAACGTGTGCCGAAATCTCGTACACACGGGTGTTTTTGCTTTTCGCCTCCATCAGAAAAGCGGCCGCCGCGGCTGGAAATCGAACCCGCGACCTACCAGGTAAGCATTGTGTCTCAGAAAAATTAGCTGCGAGCGATAACAGCGTCAATCTAACGGCTTTGTTTTTTCTCACTAGAGTCGTTATCGATGCCTTGGCCGTGCGGGAGAGCATTGACGAGAATCCCCACGGTAAGCGCCAATAACTAACAAGCAGAGACCATATTTCGCAATACTTTTTTGCCTGTTTTTTTTTTAATTTCGGGTGCTGATCGGCTCATTTTAGGTAGCGGGAGCGTCGCGGTGTGTGAGGAAACGACGGACGAGGGCGGAACACGTAATTTGCGTATGTATGCGTCACGGGGCCGCACTTTTGTGCGGTATTGTCGAACTTTCTTCTGCCGTTGATACTCACTTCTACTGATTGACGCTTTGAAACTATTTGATTGATTGATTGTAGGGTTTAACGCGCCGACGCAACGCAGGCGATGAGGCGCGCCGTAGTGGAGGACTCCGGATTAATTTTGAACACCTGGGGATCTTTAACGTGCGCCGAAATCTCGTACACACGGGCGTTTTTGCTTTTCGCCTCCATCAGAAAAGCGGCCGCCGCGGCCGGGAATCGAACCCGCGACCTCGTGCTCAGCAGCGCAACGCCTTAGCCACTGAGCCACCGCGGCGGGTATTGAAACTATTTGTATGCCTGTTTGAGTATACAAGACAAACCTCTTTATGTTTGGGCTGATGACATGCTACATTCACCGCACCAGGAGGCGTTTACTTCGCGAACATAACACCATAATCATTTCACGTCGCACAGAATAGGCACCTCGGCAGAGTTTTTACACTCCCACTTATTTTTCACGTGCAGAAACCACCACTTCACCAAACGCCGGCGAGATGGGAAGGGGCCCAGCGCCACAAGGGAAAAGAGGTGGCGGAGGTGAGCTTCTACCGCTGCAGTGCCCGACACATGTGCTTTAAGTAATCTAGCCTTATTTTTTTAGCTCCTGAATGGGCACCAGGGGAAACTAAACTCCTAACAGACTGTTACTATAAATGCTTCCCTCAAGTTGGCCCTTTCAAAAAGTTTAAGAACAAGAAGATGCTTTTTAAACAGGTTTCCCAGGATCTGGCTGATGTGCTTGGATACAGCAAAACGCCACAGCAATGTGAAAAGCGCGTAAAAACGGTAAGGAGGCAAAAGAGAAAAGCGTGCGATAATAACAAGTCCGGTACTCAACCTTGCCCCGTCCCATTCGACGATGAAATGCGAAAAATTGAAAGCATTCATGACAGCCTCGAGCCCGAAGTCCAAAGGGACTCTTATAGAGCGACGTACAAGGCAACTTCAGCAAGTTCCGACAGCTCAGCTGATGTACCCTCAACTTCACCTGAAATCTCCAGTACTCCGGCGAGCGGTTCAGACAGTGGGCAAAGCACAAAAGGGCCAGTAGATGCCAGAGAAAAGGGAACTTCGCGCTAGTACCAGTCGTATGCAGCAGATGCAATATTTTTTGACCAAATGCGAGCTATTAGTGCAGAGCGAGCGGCTCGCAGGGAAGAGCTAGAAAAAGAAAAGGGGAAGAGGCACACCGAGCGGCGAGCTGACCGCATTCAAGAACACCAGGAGCGCCGCAAGATGCACGAAGACAAACTTCAGCTCATCCGCGAGGCCCTGGGGTTCAAGCAATAAAGAGGTGCACTTTGGAGCAACATGTTTTCATGACTGTTTATTTCATACTCAACAATAATGTCCCTGAACATTGCCAAAATCAGATGCTGCTTAAGCGCTGCATTTAATGTTTGAGCACTATGCTTCCATTAAGACAGATTTTGTGGCTGCCTCCTCTTTAGCCCCATCTTGAATTTCAGTTTTTCTCGCTTAACTTCTGCAAGTGCCCGTAAGAGGCTCTCTTCTCTAGATGTTCCACTGTGGACTCTGGCTGCACTAGGGTTCTGATCATTACCACCCTGAGAGTTCAGATGCATGTCTGGAACTAGACCATCAGGTGAGTCACCGTTGTCAATGCAGATGTTGTGGAGGACACAACATGCGAGAATAAATTTTGTCATGTTGTCTACTGTCGTGAGTACCACACGCTGTAGCTGCCGAAACCTACCCTTTAACTCCCCAAACGCATTTTCAATTAGCACTCGGGTAGATCAAAGTTTGGCATTAAATGCCTTGTCAGAGGCATCGAGGCTTCAATAGTCTCGAATGGGAGTCATCAGAAACTCGCGAAATGGGTGTGCTGCGTCCCGAAGAATGTAGTATTTCCCAGAGCAGAGTTGAGGCAGTTTCTTCGAAATGGTTGAAAACCGGAAGATCCTGGAGTCGTGAATTTTACTGGGTGCACCAGTGCTGGCATCTAGGAACCTCTTCCGGTTATCGCATATTCCCTGCAGTGTCAAGGATGGGTACTGGTGCCGATTCACATACACTGACCGCACCTTACCAGCAGGGCACCTAACCGGAATATAGCTTTCGTCAATGCAGCCAAGTGTCCGGAAACCCTGAAACCTAAAAGTTGGAAAAAAATTGTTATAACGTTTCACAGAAAGAGCAAAAGGACCTAACAAAGTAGCAAGTGAAGTCGTGCCCTAATTCTTCAAGCTTCAAGCAGAGCTCATTTTCATATAATTTCCTTGGATGTTGGTTTTGTACTTGTATCTGTTCGTTTTGTACAGTACTAAGGTAAATTCATTGGCATGGTTATGTGCGCAATAAAGCGTGAAATGCATCGACAGTTCCAGCAAAGGGTCATTACCCATAGTAGCCGAGAGCTTCAGCTTGACATGTTTTCGCAAATTCTCATTACGTGCAGGTGTGAAGAACTTACAATGTAACTGAAAACAATGGCTTTGCGAGCTCTTCAACATCCCCATGCAGCTTATAGCATAAATGATAACTCACTGCTTGTTCCAACCTTACTGTTATACACCAAATTCAAGGGTGTCCTGTATATACTATGTTTACCACAAGTTACGTCGCCTTCATGAATAAAAACACAGCTTTGAATAATCATTCCGATGGAAAGCGACTGACATGCTGCTTTGATTAAATCAAAAACATTTTTGCAGTGGAAATTGAAAGTGAGGTTTTTCTTACCTGATTAAACTCGTTGGCAAGTTTCTCCATGTCATCTGGGAAGGTCACGATGCGGTGGGCAATGGCGAGAAGGAAATCCATGACTCGATACATCATCCTGTGATGCGTGCCTTCCCCAACTTCAAAACGTCCTGCAACATCACGTATGCAGGATTTGTTGGCGGCATACCTGCAAGAAATGTGATAACTCTATAATAATCCTAAATGGTAAACAAGCATTTTACGTTGCCAACAAGCATTGAGAGAAGTATCGGAAAAATCCACATCTGCCCAGTTGTCTGAAGAAGCTTCAGAGCACATTTGGTGCAGACGTGCAGTATTTTACTCCTAGAATGCCTTAAAACAGCACATGAAAGAATTGAATGAAAAAAATGAGCAAATAGAATCGAGTGCAATTCGGCAACTGAAATGCGCGTGCAGTAAGAAAGCAATTACTTGAGCCTGAGTCTAACGGAAGATCAGTGGCACGTAAAAGCAAATTCCAGGCAGCATAAGCATTTAGTGAAAAATCAGTTGGTAAACCTTCACGCGGCGCATTAGTGCATTCAAGTTCAGGCTTCGGTCCCGGGTACACGTGCCGTGAATTTCATGCCCTTAAAATTTCGGCAGGAGCCTCGTAGACCTGAAATTACACCCCCCCCCTCCCCACTCACCCGAGACCATGTTAATTCTTGCGAGGTCATATGCGCGCATTTCACCTTCAATTTCTACGTATGTGAAGTCTACGTGAACTCTAAGTCGTCGTGATATGCGCGCCGTACTCGTGAAGCTCGGCAAGAAAAGTAGGCCCAAACTCTCTCACCGTTTCCTGCTTTTGCATATTGTTTTCTCCACCCTCTACTTTCTAAATTCTCATCTGTTTAACTACACCTTCTGCGTCCTGATCTGTTGCTTTTCTTCCAGCACAACTCCGCCAGCACCCGGTCGATGCGTACGCTGTCGGGGCGCGTTGGCGAGCGAGTACGACAATTTCACACGCCTGAGTTTGTTGAAGAGCTTCACGAGTAGGGCACTCATCTTACATCTAAGCTTCTCTCTTTACGGCTGAATAATTGTAATACTTTACCACAGAAAGGACAGGACATGCTCTTCAGAGGACTTGGAGGGTAGGCATCCGTGGTCTCTTCTTGAAGGGTAGTGCGGCGACTTCGCGAATTCGGCAGCAACCGCATTTGCAACCGACCGTGACAGTCGGAAGTTTCTGCGAAACTGGCGAGGTAAAGAGAAAAAAAAGCAGGCCGGTTATTGATTACGCGTTTTAAAGAGGATGCAGCGGCTCACCTCTTCGTCAGAATATGCGGCCACCGCCTTTTCCAGGTACGACTCAACCATCCCTCGCTGCTCCGGCGGAGAGAACAGGGGCTCGAACATAAACTCATACAATGTCAAATCGTCGTCGTCATCGCTGTGCTGCTGTCCGAGGATGCGCTTGCGCTTGAATCTGTGGAGCTTTCACCATCTAAAAGTAGCAGCAATTCCTCGTCCAGACAGCGGCGCTTAGCTGCTTCCGAACGCATTGAACGACTATCGCGGCTGCTGGATTCCGCCATTTTTTCTCCGCCACCCCGGGGATAAAACCAGAAGTGACGTAAAATAGGTCATGTGACTTCCCCGGCGTTCCCTGTTACTCCACCGCTGGCGACGGAGCACCGAGAACTGCTCTCGGCTGCTCTCGGCGCCAAAAAGTGCTCCTCCTCGACCAATGAAACACAACGCCCCTGCTCCTGCCCGACAACTGGAAGGCGCCGGAACTCGCGAGAGCACTTTGAGTGGAGCTAGAAGTGCTCCTGTTCGCCCAATGGAAAGCGCTATAAGATATGTAGATGATTATCTCGTGCTTATAGCAACTGCTTACACTGACCTTCCAAAACCGGGCTAGCGAAATTGTGCAGCATTTTATTTCAGCCTGTGATGGACTTAATTTTACACATGAAATTCCGCAACACGACCATCTACAATTTTTAGATTTAAACCACAGCATTCAAAGTATTCACATCTGCTGGCAATATGAACCAAGATAAAAAGGTCTTTTGCGATTAGACAGCGCACATTCAAAGCTTGTCCAAAGGGGCATTGCTATGAATTGTTCTCGCGCTGCTGTTTCTAAGTGATGCCAGCACAAACAGTCTGAAAGCTTCGAAGCTCAGGTGTCACGCCTTCAGTTAGCAGGTTACCCTTCATACTACATCAGTAGTGTCTGTGAATCACTTTTTCAAAACACCAAGCGAGAATATAACACAGACGAATAGCAAAAAGATAAAAGTAACAATCCGCACGTCATGCCTTACATCCACAGAGCACAGCACAACATGAAAAAAGTAGCCAGCCCGGACAAGGTAAAAATGGTTTTTTCAGCCCCGTGTAAATGAACAAAACTACGCCCGTTAATGTCTAAATAAGAAAAGAGAGTCTGTTAAAAAAGACACGCTACACGAAATGTGTTTCAAACGTAGGCTACAAAATTCCTTTGACCTGCAAAAGGGTATACATCGGTCAAACTGGGCGCTTTTTTAATGAGAGAGCGCAGGAGCACAATATTTCTCTTAAAAGAAATCGGAGGGGGGAGGGGGGGGGGCATCTGGCTGTGCATTCTATAACCAGCGGGTACTTTCCCAAGCTTGAAGATACCGAATTTCTTGCACGAGCTGAAGATCAAGCACACAGAGAAATTATTGAAGCCTACAGAATTATAGACTTTGGGGAAGATTGCGTCAGCACGCCCTTGGTAAGCCTCCTAACCACTGAGTTAGCCATCTTAGAAGGCCATGTTTCAGAGATTTTGATATTTTTTAGTCACTTTTATGCTTGCTATATGTTGCAACGCACACTCTGTGCTGGTCACCACTTCCTTCTCCCATCCCACCCATGTTGTTGTTCTGTTTATAGGGTTTTATGCTTTTTGGCTCCGATATTATTATTTTTATTCTGTCATCCTTGGTTTTAGAGTTGACAAGTGTTAATGCTAAAAAGCTTGTGTAGGCTCGAAGTTTGATTCGTTTCAGCTCTGATAAGCCTCGGAAACGCGACCTGGGTTGTTAGTAACTTCGATTCTTATACACGTGTTATCATGCTATCATTTTATTCTTAGTGGTTTTATACCCTTTTGGCTCTGAGTTTATTCGTTCATCTTTGATTTTAAGTGCGACACGTGTTTTTTGTGGAAGACGTACACAGTCTAAGTAGTATCTGTTATCTGGTGCATACTGTTTTGTTACGGCGTTTTATCAAATGGTTTGTTTACTTTCTTGTATTTGACTTGTGATTTTTGTTTTTTATCGGCTGGTGCAACTGGTGATAGGAAAGAGGGTAACACCGGTGGGAGGTTTATATGGGTCTTGCTATTTCACGCAAAATAGAGTTGGAAGTTGCGCTCGTCTTGTCCTCTCGTCTCTTCGTCCTCGTCTTTTGCGAAAACTTATTTCTTCGTACATCATAAACCAACTAGCCAGTAATCAAGTCCTACTATGAGGAATGAGACGTTCGCGGATGTCATTCCGTCTCGGTAGGTAGTCCGGCTACTCCGGGTACGCCTACCCATTTGACTTGGACAGATTGGGTATCCTGTCTTTCCTTTGCCCTTGAAGACAGGAACGGCAAACGATAAACTTGGTGACGTCCTCACCGGGGAACTCATTCTGCAGCAGTTCGATACTTCGTTGCGGGGCGATCTTCACATCGTTTCAAAAGCATATCCGATAGCATACGTTACATACATTTCGCAGTGGTTCTCTACGAACGGGTTGGTAAACAGTTTCGTTAACGATTCGTATTTGGATGCTCGCTGTTACTGCGCAGCTCTCCTCTCTTTTTGTGTGTCGGCTTTCTTGGCTTTCTTGTGCCTCGGCGAGTCGGATGCGGTTTTTGGTGGCCGTTGGGCTGTGGCTGCTGCTCTCCACAGTCGTTTTCTGGCGGCATCGTCGCCTTTCTTTGGGTTGGGGGATTTGGGAGGCATTTTTGGTGCCTTTGGGCTGCTGCTGCTGCCCGCCGCTCACGTTCTTTGGTTGTTTTCTCGGCTCTCTTCGTGCTGTGTGACTTGGAAGCCGGTTTGGGGAATCGCTGGACCGTGGCTGCTGCTCCCTTCGCTCGTTTCGCCGCTGTTAGTTTTGTTTTGTTTGTGTTGGGTGATTTGGGCAGATGCCGCTGCTTAAAACGTTTCGATAACGATTCAGAATCTTCGCTGATGATGATGATGTTTGGATTGAAATTGCGCAAGGACAGCTTAGGGTAAAGAGCGCCAAAAAAAATCGGAATCTTCGCTGCGTTCCGGAAAAATCCTGCTTGGAATCGCCACTCATGCTTTCCGAGCGCTGAAGTTTAACCTAAAAAAAATTAGGAACAACGGCTTCATGTGGGAGAAGGCGCTTCAATACACTTGATGAGCACGGCGGATAGTGGGCGGCTAGTGGGCACGGCAAATTGAGAAACGAGCCTAATAACGCCATCACGTTAAAAACACTGCGCATGAGGGAAACAAGTTTACGAAAGCCACGGCGGTAAGGTAACTGGACAGACAAAGGCCACAGTCAAGGCCCACGCAGATATGCAATGTCTTTGGGATGAAGACCCACGCTTGCTTGGCTAACACTCTTGTATCCTCTTTCTGCTATGTGGTACGGCTCAATAATATCACGGGTCATTTGTTCACAATGCCTAAAAAATGTAGGTGGCAGGAAAATTATTATTACATCCGCTGCACTTAGCACAATGTGAAGAAAGATGGGGTGATGAGGGCCCATTATTGACATTTTATGCTGTCTCAAACGTACGTTCATACAAATTGTGATGCCTTTTCTTTGTCTTTGTTTAAGTTCATCCTGGTTTTAGCCAAGCATGCGTTTCCAACTAACCCAGCTTGCAACCCTTGCACCGAAAGATAGGTGAGGAGGAAACAGAGACGTGTGCGGGACCCGTGTCGCCACTTGGCGGAGGAAGGCGAGGAGGCCGCCGCCGCAGCGATAAGCGCACCCCGCGAAAAAAGGCCAGAAGGCCATGTGCGGCAGAGCCGTGTGCGATTGAGGAAGACGAACATCCAGCTGTGGTCGCTCGTACGATGGTAAAGCTTAACCAAACTGTCGGGCGAAAAAAAAAGATGAATAAATAGTGTCTTCATTGCAAACATGCCCGGATATCATTGCGAAACCACACCTGGACCACACCTTCAAAACGGGCATAGTCAGGGTTAACCAAAGCTAAACCACAGCAAGATTTTTCTCAGCAGAAGCATACAGAATTTTACTCTGTTGACCAGAAATTTAAAAAAAACAAATTCCCGGTCCAGCTACACATATCCCTTAGTCATGGTTCGTACACTATCATCTCTCAAGCCTAGTATAAACCACATAGTCCGTCTGGGGTTTAACGCTATCATGTCTGTGGATGCACAAAAACATAAGCTGGCGTATGCTGGGTCCCAGGGCAGGCTGGGATCGCTGAAAATGGGGTGGCAGATGAAAGGGCCGCTGCTGATGCACTAAAAAACGCTGAAGACATAACAGTATCCTACACAGACCTCAAACCACGCATCAGACAACGTCTTCGTAAAACGGCAAGAAAACGAGTGAAGAAACAACAAAGTACACGTAATAAAGCCACTCTTGGCGCAATACACCACTGACACACGCAACAGATACACAGAAGTCGCCTTGGTTAGGCTATAGATAGGGAACACGCATGCAACACACTCGTATCTTCTGACGGGGACTTTAAAACCACTGTGTAGCAGGTGTGGGCAGGCTCTGTCCGTTGTTCACATCTTAATTACATGCAAGGTACTTGACAGCACACGACGGAAACACTTTCCTGAACTGTACAGACAACACATCCCACTACACCTATCATACTTCTTGGCCGACAACCCAATGTTTTCTATTAAGTGGGTTTTTCTGTTTTTAAAAAACGTGAGATTTTTACAGCTCTTTACATACAATGCATACCCACTCTGGCCCTATACACCAGCCACATTGCCATCTTTTTCGCTTTACTTTTGTTTTAAATGCAGAGCATTTCTTTAACTAACGATGTCACCCGTTCTAGTTGTCCGTCGTAGTCCGCACCCCTCCTCCTACACTATACAGGGTGTTGCGACGATAACTGGAACACTTTAAAAATTTTTCCTGAGCGATCCGCCGCTCTGTTCGCGCTCAAACTTCACACAAAGGTCGCATTTTGTGGTCTATTTTGTTTGACACCGGGAACAACAACGGTACTTACCTGTTTATTCTGAAAGTAAATAAAAACGATTTTCGCCTATGGGAAAATGGCCGCTGATTTGGACGTGCGAGCCAGCGCAAGTTGATGTTGGAACGACGGAACCACCTGCAGAGTGAAACGCACGTTTGGGATTCACGTACGGAGCCAAATGGTGCAGCAGACGATCAGAAAATGCACCTAGAAATGAGCTAACAGACGATCAGAAAACCCGGTTTTCGGGCTCGCACGTCCAAATCGCCGCCATTTTCCCATAGGCGAAAATCGTTTTTATTTATTTTCAGAATAAACAGGTAACTATCGTTGTTGTTCCCGGTGTCAAACAAAATAGACCACAAAATGCGACCTTTGTGTGAAGTTTGAGCGTGAACAGAGCGGCGGATCGCTCAGGAAAAATTTTTAAAGTGTTCCAGTTATCGTCGCAACACACTGTATAAAAAAATAATACTTACCGGCGCCTGGTTTCGATCCCACGACCCTGCGGGCGGAACGCAAGGCACATGGTGCTCTACCCACTGCGCCACAAAGCCGACACAGAATGGAGGGCTACGAACGCGCCTTATATCCTTGACTCATTCAAACTACGTCAAGAAAAATGGCTCGGGTCTGTGCTAGTTGGTACATCTTCGGTGGGAATCAGCTTGAATAAAACGAACACAAAAAGAAGAGGGAGTAACACGACAGCAGTGTGTCATGTTACTCCCTGTTCTTTTTGTGTTCGTTTTATTCAAGCTGATTCCCACCGAATACGTCAAGAAGCTGCTGATACAACACATTAACTACCTGTGGGCGGAACGCGAGGTACATGGTGCTCTTCCCACTGCGCCACAATAATCATACCCACCTGCTAATAAATGATGTCACGTGACCACGTAATTACGTCTCCTCATTTAATTACAATACAACAACCAACGGCAACAAGTGCAACAACATTAACGTAACGCAAACTACTTAACGTCGTGCGCCCCCGGAAATGCTCTGCATTTGATCGTGCCCCTCGCGAGGGGGATGTTTAGTTTCCTGCCGCAGCAAGAACCAGGCGGCCCATTTAGGAGCTCTGACATGTCCTAAAAATATGGATAGAAATGGCTTTTTTAATGACAATTTCGTATTTACAGTTGCATCAGTCTCATTAAATAACTTTGTCTTTGGTGCTCTTTGCCATCGATGACCTTGCGCTACTACACAACAACGATCATCATCAGGACTATATTTCAGTGAATGCCGAGAAAACAGGTATAAAGAGAAATGAATAAACGTAAGAAAACGTTAAACTAAGAATCTCGGGCTGCTTCGGAATGTAGGCAAACGCGTTAAAGTAGTGGATCGTTGCTTTTTCAGACGTTCTGCATGGGTGCTCGGCCCTAATGCTGTGCGCTTTCGTGACGTAACGTTGTATCGCCGTGCGCCGTGGTACTGTTTCGCCCAGCTGTTGAGGCGCGTGCTGTCATGGTGGCGCAGTTTTTTTCACTTGCTGCTTACTCGCTGAAAGTGCTGTTGCCACCCACCCGCGGGCACGATTAGCGACGCCTGCAACTGACTCGAGGTGTTCTTCGCTCGTCATAGTTCTGACCGAATACAAATTGAACGCGCGGGTAGTGAACGAGGTCAAACGGCTGATGTGTTTAGGTGGAGCCGAAGCCTGCGCGCTGACCCCACAGAAACGTTCGAGTATACTGACCTCAACCACTCGCTGCCAGGGGACGCCGAAATGCTGCTGGCGAAGATGTTTTAGCACTATGGCTAAACTATTGTCTACCGAACCAATGGCACAAGCAGAAACAACAGCAATCACTAGACAAGATGTCCTCATTCTAGATCAATTTGTGTCAACGTGCGTACCATCGTGACAAGTGCTTTCACGTGATGCCAGCGTTTGTTTTTCGCAATTTCGTTTTTTACACGCAGGTCAGGAGAACAGCTGTGGGAACACACTGATATTCGATACCACGCAGGTGTAGGCGGAACGGCTCTCATACATATGCAGGCAGGAAAGCCGTTCCTCCACCAGCTGCGATGTGCCTAGTGTTTTTCCGGGCGGAACACCGACCATAGAAACGATTGCTTGTAGATGAAAACTTGAGTGGAAATATTCCAACTTTGTGAGAGATGTTCTTAACCAAAATCATTTTTTTTTGTCTCACACGAGTCTGACGGAAAGAACGCGCAAAATTACCCTATACGCAATCCTTTTGGATACGTAAATTTATACGAGAAAACCTGATTTGCACCCCAGCCATCTCCTACTTCTTGGCGCAGTCACACTGACGCGGCTCTGTGGACGTTAGCTCTGTAGGCATTAATGATTCAAGATGGTCCTGTTCGCGCCTTGTACCCTGTCTATTACTGTGCTTGATTTCTGTGTACATATGGGGCCCCAAACCCTTTCCCTTCTTACGGTGATAACGTGCTTTGATGCCTTCAAGACCACCAGCGTTCGGTGCACAATTTTAGGAGCTGAGGCTAAAGTGAAGTTGTTTCGGGTAAGGTTAAATTGTTTTCCAAGATATGCGCGAGATTCTGCGGAGAAAGATTTTCATACAGTCCTGATTCTGGCTGTGGCTATTGTTTTAATGCGAAAGCCTTAGGTACCTGTACTTCCTTGAAAACGAGTTATGAGGTTTAAAATAATCTGATGTAGAAAAAAAGTATTCGGGGCATGCAGTCTCTTTACGAGCTCTGATGGCGAAAACCTGGCGATACATAGGAACTCTTTTATTCATTTATTTATTTAAAATACCTTACAGGCCCCTGTACAGGGCATTGAGTAAGGGGGTTAACAAAGTCAGGAGTGACGGATCATTCAGCATAAATTCGCGATTTACAAAACACAGCAGAACAACTAATGACGACAAGGTTCGCAATACGAGTGTAAGTTTGAAAATGATAACTAGAAAAAGAAAAGTCATTAGCATAGGGTACACGAGTAATCTACGCACAATCATTAGAAACTATACCGAACACAAACAGGGTAGTAAGTAAAGTATACACAACAACCAATGATACCAAGATATGCGGACACGACGCGCACTATTCAGTTTCTATAGTCTCAAGTACGCCCAAGGAAAAGAGCCCAAGAAAAAACGCAGACCCTACTCGCGTGCGGAAAAAGACATTTTCAATATGAAACTTCGTACTCGGGAACAAAGTGCGGCACTGAAAATAAAAAAAGAAATAAAAAAGAAAGGACGTGCTGTGATACAGGAACGAAAGGTTATTTTGGTCTTCAAGCAGAAAAATATTTACAAGTTCAAAGAGGGATACATGGCATGGCAGAAGAAAACAAGCGGTAAACAGTGGTAAGACGGTATTCAGAAAAGAGAGTGAGCAACAATCGACGGAAAGTACTGTTGTATGATAGAGATGCGATGTCTTGAACACCATTCCACAAACGTATGGCGCGATGAAGAACAGATGGGTTGAACGAATCAGTTGACGCATACAACCGCGTCGAATTGATTATGGAACCTCCGTGAAGTAATGGAAGGATCCTGTAGGGGAAGTGTGAAAGGTATATTGCTGTACACGTATTTGTGAAAAAGGCAAAGAAGGGAAATGTCGCTGCGAGTGCTCAGGGGTAGAAGTGAAAGGCGGTGCTTAACTGGAGTTATGCTGCCTGGGATAGTCATGATTGCATTAAATGAAACGGGCCGCCCCAGGTTGAATCGCTTCAAGCATATTAAATAATTTGTTGTGGTGAGGGGACCAGATAGAAGCAGTGAATTCAAGTTGTGGGCGGATGAAGGTTTCGATATGCCATTTGATAGACGTGAGGGGGACAGCTATGTAAATTACGGCGTAGATATCCTTAAGATTTTGAAGCTTTTGCGGTAATGGTGGTAATGTGGTGATACCAGGAGAGATTGTGGGTGAAACAGATTACAAGGTACTTACAGGAAGATGCCTGACAGTGGTAATTTCGTAATTGTTAATTAGAGTACGGCCGAACAGTAGTTTTCTATAAAGTTTTTGTATGCCTTCCACGCAGAGGGCGTGTTACGGCGTTGAGCTGTGCGGTTTAAACGTTCCTTTTAAGGTGCGGAACACCTTAGGACCTCACAGTGTCCATCCGCGTCCGTGCGCTTAGCATTTACAATCGCAAAAAATCACACAGGCACCGGCAGAATTCGAGCCCGTGTCTGGTAGTTCAGACATAGTTAGCGTCAGTCGTCTTACCCACTGGGCTTCCACCGTGAGTTAGTACCCGAAGGTCAAATGGCTTACTCCCTCGCCTATAACGGTGCAGAGTACATTAGGACCTCCCAATGTCCGTCCGCGTCCATCCGTGCGTACACCATCAAGCAAAACTCTGTGCGGAAAGTACCTGTCAGGGTACAAGAACACTCCAAAACACTCGAAAACAGGCACAAATATAACCTAGCAGCGAGAAAACGCGGAAAAACACTCGTGTAGTCGGGTTTTGACCAAGTTGTAATACACAGTGACTGCATCGAACTACGCTAGATGGCGCTACGCGTAAACACGAAATGGCGCCGCCGCGCACCGCGTATGTAGCGGGTTCCGACAATCACGCACCCTCTTCCCGCCATGAAGGGAAACTAACTTAAGAAGGGTAACGCTGCTGCTCAACGTCTACGAAGAACCCAAATACGAACGTGCGCCGAAATCTCGTACACGCGGGCATTTTTGCTTTTCGTCTCCACCAGACAAGCGGCCGCCGCTGCCGGGAATCGAACCCGTGACCTCGTGCTCAGCAGTGCTCGGCAGCGCAACGCCTTAGCCACTGAACCACCGCGGCGGGTGACTATAATCGCGAATTTTGTTGTTGTCGGTGACGGGGAAAGGTAGCGGAATGTTAAAGGGACACTGAAGTGAATTTGTCAGGCTCCCGTTTTTGCTCGCACTGCGTAGACTAGCTCAAATTAACACATTTTTCATCGCTTATCCGGTTGGTAAGTCGGTGATTATTTTATAAAGCGCGAAAGAAGAAAAACTTTAAACAATTACGGGAAATTACAAAAACATATGAAGTGGTGACGATTTACCACCTACTTTATCGCCAGGACTTTATGTTGTCCTAGTGACTATTCTTAATGTCACCGCCAAGAGATATGACGGTGGGATTTATTTTCTGCCCCTTCCTTTTTTGTTAAAATCTCGATCGTCGCTATAGAATCGCCCATCACGAAAATCTTGAAGCCTTAAATTTAGGCATGCGTACTGGCGCGTTCAAATACCAGCGCTTAATACCAATTGCGCACATTTTTTATATATTTGTAAAAAAACAGAAAACTCCTGCAACAGGTACATAAATACTACCAATGAATTAGATTATTCGGTCACCCTGAATAATTTGTTAGCTGCCACCTTATCGAAAGTGTTAGCCACACTTTTGTTAAAAGTGAGCTTTAGTTAACGGTCAGTCACTGCATTCTTTCTCTGACCACTGCAATTGCTTTTACGATAGCTATACAGGATTTGTGCATTGCAATCAGTATGTCATCGCACCGCCTGACCCTCGGCCATCGTTCCCTGTGCTACATTGCGGAATCTTATAACAGATTATGCTGTTCCAAATGAAAGGGAAATTATACGGGCGGAACGTGAGATGGGACTTTTTTGTGTAGACGCTCTTTCATTCGTCCACAGCAGTACTCCCCTCCGGAACGAGTAGCAGTAGAAGTAATGTAGCGAGTTCTTGAGTCAGTACAAGTCCACCTTCGAAAAAAAGCAGATGTGAAATACACAAAACTGCAGAGCAAGCAGAAAAAATGATCGCTGGGCGAATGGGGAAGTGTGAGGTACCGGCGTGCCTTTCTGCCCGTGTCATCTGCTTTATTACTGTTTCTGCTTCCAAGACAAGGTCGAGGGCTGCAGTTTTTCGCCAAGGGATTACGTGCGCACCTTAACAGTTTTCCCTAACATATCTGTTGTTGTTTATATCTGTAAAAAACAGAACTTGTCCACTGTACTGTCCTAAAAACTGACCCCAGAACGCACTTCCTTCGCATTGATGACACGTTTGGTTGTGAAAGGCAGGGCAAAGATTAGTATACCGCAATATCCACGTTTTGGTGCTTTTTTTTACTCATTTGGTTTTACTTAATTTTTGCGTAATATTTTAAAACGACGTTATTTGCCTTTTATTTTTTTGTTCTTGTTTTCCGTGTAAACACACTTGTTTTTTAAAACTGGCGCATCTGATGCCCCGTGCTATGTCTCTGCTCCGAGGCGCAGCCTATGTTGCAGGCCGGAGACTTATTTTAACCAGCTGGTGATATTAAACGTGGATCGAAATCTCGATACACGGACGTTCTCTATTTCCATCTACTTCAGAAAAACGGTCATGGGGAAGGGAGATCGAGGCCACTTGTGGTCAGCAGCTAACGGCTTAGCCACTGAGCAGCTCCTGCGGTCACACTTGTCAACTATTAACAATTTGCAGGTTTCGGACCTTTAAAACAAAATATGAAATGCAAAAACTTTGCACACATCGGGCTTGGGCTTTCGCTGTTGCGCAGTGGTGCACTACTGCAGCATGATTGCTCCAATAAAGTCGCAGCTAGGGAAGGGCAAAGTCGTTTTATATCCCCTTCAAGCTGCCGAGAATGACATTTCGTTTGGTCAGCTTGCACTACGGTCGCGCTTCCAGCAGCAACAGACCGTTTCTACATTGGTTCTCATTCATTTCTTCTGTTGTTACATGGAGCGTGATAGTGTTCAATTGTCTGGAGGGGAAAGTGCGTGAGCAGGTACGAAGTTGATGGTACGTGAAAGAAAAAAAGGCCTGAATTGCATTGACTGTGCAATGTCAACAACAAAGGTCGAACCGTTTCGGCATGAACCGGTAACCGTTATTTATTTTTTTGGTTAAGTTTTGGTACAGGTGCAGCGTGCTCAAAAAATAACGGTTCAGGTTCGGGTTCAGTTCCGGCAAAAATACCGGTTCAGCTCCGGTTTTCGGTTCGGTTTTGTTACGCTTCGGCACCCTGCCATTAACGCACCTTCTGTATCCCCGACTAGACCCGATGCCCTGTTTATTCCATAGAGCATGCAGTTGCGGCCGTCTGGATCGGTGTCTTGTTTTGTCAGTACGGCCGATAACGAGCTATTTGACGCCTCACACAATTGGAGTTAAGAATTTTATACACGAATAGTGGGACCTGCTTTAAGGCCTGATAAAAATCTAACAACAAAAAATTGAACCACATTCCTCTCCTGAAGGGTAGACACGAGCGAAGCATGTATAACTACACAAAGAGAACTTTTGATAAGATTCACAAAATAAATCCGATTTAACCAACAGTAATTACGACTCGGCGACGAGTTTTTTTTATTGAAATATCGTGCGTGCGGGTCTGTTTTCGTTTCAGTTTCAACGTCTTTTCGCGCGAATTGCTTGGAAAGGCCGACTGTCCATACTTCATGCGGCAAACTATCAAGAATCTGAGGTCTCTGTGGTTCGCGTGCACGTGTTGTGCTTACGTGCCGTCGCATTCATAGACCACGCGACATGCAGTAGGCTCACTCTCGTTCTTCCTGGGGCAACGGGCCGCTAGTGTGGAGATCCTACGTTATATCACACACAAATTTAAACGGGTCGTTGGCTTTATGTTTGTTCGCTGGCAGTTTTGGGCCTAATACCGCTACGCCTCCAAAAATTCATCATATCTTGCATGTTTCGGCGTAAGTGTGAATAGAAATGCTCACATACATGTATCTGCTCCTCCAAACCCATGCTTACGCCCACTGCGGGCATTTCCCCTCGAGGGGTTGGACTAGAACGACAACACCAATACCTTGCCGTCATATCTTGATTAATATTCGCTTAAGGGCAATGCCCACATACGGACACGAGACAAGGTCACACTTTTCGCATTTTACTGTTTTTAGGCGCCAGTATAACACTTACTTCTTTAAGCATAGTCTTTTGGGGAATGTCCGTAGCCGCTCAGCTGTATTTCTATCGCTGTCACTACAGGTCCTGTCACCTTCCACATTCCTCCATTTGTTGCTTCTCTCAATACCCCCTTAAACAAAAGGAGTTGTCCTTGAAGTAATCTTTCCGTGACACTGCGATACGAGCACATCCTTTGATTTTTGCTTGGTTCCCCTACAGATAGCTTGCAAAAAGAAGCTAGAACGTGAGTGCACGCTCGCAGCAAAAGAGAAAGAAGAACGGCGTCATGGATCCAGGGAGAGTAGTGGCGGTAAGATCATCGTCTTATTTTTAACCTTCCAGGGTAACAAAAACTGATCAGGTTGAGCAAATGCAGCGACATCCCACGCGGACAACTCACATACCGGTGAAACGTTGATTCTTCAGTGAGCATTCTTAAAGAGACCCTGGCATCCAGCCGATAAACGGACTCAGCCTTTCCTTCATTCGTGGAGGTATTGCAAACTAGATGTATCGCCAGCAAACTGCGACATCGCGTGACCGGCTATCCACAGTATCTGCCTTGCTTTTGTTGCGGTTTTCTTTGAAGTTGCCATGAATTGTGCGCTTATTTCTGCTTCTGTAAAGAAGCCGGCAAATAGCCTCGATAGAGCTCTAGTTACGTCACCGAATTGCGGAAATAATGCTTGGGCCGAGCAAGAGGGAAACATAGTTTGAACCCGTCGATCAGTTGCTTGATGGGCTTAGAACTGGGCGTAGAACTTGATGGGCGTAGAATATTTTGATAGGGCACTTTGCGACCCCATCATCCATATTCAAGATGCAGTTGCTGGCTTCGCTGTGGTTCGCGTTTCAAATTTCGAAATCATACAAAAAGCGTTGCCGGGTGCCTTAAACGGAAATTAACTGCTCAAAATTCCTATTGGTACAGCGTGTGTGCCTGTGTAGTGCGATGAACAGTGTGCCCCGTAATTTATTCATGTGCTTCGTTTTGCGACTGCGCGACAATTTTCCATCAGTGAAACATCTTGTATCCCGGAATCTATGGTCAATGAACCGCGTATTCACGATGCATCTCCCATAGAGGCCCAGGCTTGTTGAGACAGGAAACCTGCCTATAGTAGATAAAATGAATCGGAAGTGAAGTGAAATGATAACACCCGAAACCAGCCTAATACTGGATAAAACACCCAAACAAAAAATCATGTGCGCATGTCCTCGCTTCGCTGCAAATGGCGCCTAGAGAGGATAGTCTACCCTGCAGCCCCTCCGCGTACTTGCCTCTCCTCCCTACCCCGACCACTTCTCAAGCTCTTCTCCTCCTGTCTAGGTATTCGCACGGTGAACGCTGTAGAGGTTTGCTGAATTCAATGTAATGTTACCGCGTTCGCACTGCCGGCGTGCCATTTGTTGGCATTTTTTGCTGCCGCTTTGCTTGGCGTTCGAGGCACGAGCTCCAGCCTACACCGCGAGCCCTTTTTGTATTTTGTATTTAAAATATTGTCTGTAACGTCTTTCCTTTCTGCTTGCCATTGAAAGACGTAGGCAGAAGTCTACTTCTAATTAAACGAACAGGGCCACTATCCGTTCTCCTGGGCGCTTTCTGTATCGATCTCCTGGGCGGGGGCCGTTTTAAAGACGAGAGTCTTTCTTCGGGCTATTTAATTGGATATGTCTGCGTACGTGTCCGTATGACTGTCTGTCAGTCCCTCGACTCAAGCACCCGGTAAAAGGACAAAATGATTGTGAAAAGACAAGATTGCATACGCCAAATGCTTTCATACCCGTAAATCTGGTACACTGTCTCACACCTGTCAACACTGGCGAGCGAAAAAAACAAAAAAAACATTAGGAATATTTGAGGCAAGAAATCGTTACATAATTGGTGCTACGCAGTGTTCCTTAATTTGAGAATAATGTACTGAAATGGTTCGTCACGTCTGGCTACAGCCGCGTTTACGTGCATGCTAGGTAACACCTCAGACTAATGGAACACCTGAAAAATGTGTAATCTAGGAGCAGTTTCGCTGTTCGACACGCCGACGCCAACGCCGACTTTCTCGCTCAATGGGCCACTGAATGCTTTCTCATTACAACGCCCTATTCAAACAGCATAAGTGGCAAACTTCCCTTACACGCTGCCAGGCTCTGCTTCAACCGACCCGCACTACGTTTTTATGCGGTCCAGAAAAGCGGAAATTTCGAGTTGCAAGCTGTCGGGCGCTACTGAACAAATGACATCGTCGTCCATGTTTTCAGATGAGATGAGATGTGATCGTTTATTTTGTTATTGAACAGGACACAAACTCTCGCCTGCCTAAGCCACGCAAGGCTTGAGTGGCCTGGCAGTCATGGTCTCGGTGGTAGTCAAGGTCCTGCTCAGTCATTGTGCCCCTTTCATATTGCATGCACGTGCACATCATTGTGCGTGTCACTCACCGCAAGTCTACGGATAGAAGACTGGTTTTAATTCAAACCCGTCCCGCCTGCGTATACAGCTACATTACAGGCACGGTGGCTATTTACGATAGACCAGTTCTCTTCTTTACAGCAGTGAACTGACCGCACAATTTATTCCCATCATCATGCATGAACGAAGCAATCTTCTGACGCTTGTTGCTGTCGTAGAACGTTACCAAAGAACTGGGGACCGAGGAGACAGCATTACTGATGATTAAGTGTTCCGGCGGTCAGTCTTTGGTACCTGCATCGCGCCATTCGTGGAAGAAACGCCATGAAATTCCAAGATTAAGTTTATCAGTTCACATTCTTTTTGCCTGCACACGAAGCATAATCACACCAGTTATAAATTCCATTTGCTCATCGAAATCAAAGCTGGCAAAACTTTTTTCTCTCCATTCGGCTGAGTTACAAGACGCTATGTTGCACTTGAAGCTACACTTAATCAATTGTCAACTTCAGTGAATGCTGGGGAGGTGGCCAATCTCTGTTTTAATTTAACACCAAAAATTCATGTTGAGCCCATTGGGCGAAAAATGTTTTTTCATGTTGTCTTGTTCGCAGCTGACGCAATTTGGGGGATGTGGGATGGTATCGTTTTTTTCCAATCGGGTAAACCGCCTTGAAATACAAAAGTATTTCCCATTATGCCTGAAGCGGCCGTGCTGGGGTGAGCTGGTTTCGTACATACCGCTGCGTCAAGATTAGCTCCCGTCCTAGCGGGGCTACATTTATTTGATTGGATCGATTTTAATTTGCACCAACACCATACACCAGAACTGCGTGGAATGCTGGGGAATCACATCGACTACATGTAATGCAAACAGACTGCTCACGTTGTACAACTGTTACTGTCACGATCACCATGGGTCCGCACAAACCTGGAGGTTACCTGTATCCTCCAGTGCAGAAGTCGTTCCCACGAAGTCGAAACCGACGAGCAGAAGAATGTAGGGAACCGCGCTTCGTCTTCCTCAAAACTGGCTCAACAATGGGCAGTAACGCTTGTATTCACAGAACCTTTAGTTACGCCTATATTTTGAATGACATTCTCCCACTCCCCTCGCCTCCGTTAGTGAGTTCTTCTATGGGATGTTCCTGCGGTTAGCCGCACCGTTTCGCCTTAAGGCTTAACGAGGCTAACAGGATAGCGGTAAATTGGTGCTCCAGTTTAACGTTGGGCTAGAACTTTATTTTCAAGAGAAAAAAAGAGTAATGGCACATGGGGGCAGAAGAGGGAGATGAGGAAGGATGGCGGCGGCCGACGAGATCTGTCTGTAATTGAACGTAACTAGAGTTGTTTTCCCTTAACGAAGGCGTCGTAGTCGCGGCATAGCGGTGCCGAAATCCCGCAGGATAACTAACGATCGTATCTACTGAACGGTCTCGACCAATGCCCGAAAATAACTCGAACAGTCGTCATCATATGACCGAAGAACGGCTGCAACGTACTGGAGATCAACTATACCGCAAACGAAGTGCTTACCGTGCTCTTATAACGAGAGTGATCCTGCAAGCGAACGCTGCCATTTTGAGTGCGGAGACAACGAATGAAGGTATTAGCATCGTGACTGACGGCCTGAACTTCGAGTGTAATATCGAGGACGCCAGAAATGCTTATGGTTCATGCTGTGTATTGAATTACCCTCAACGAATTGTCCAGCCACCAAAGCAGGCAGGCGGCATTTTTTTTCGGGGGGGGGGGGGTGACAGTTTCCGCGAAATCGTGATTTTCCTAAAGGGTCCTTCACGCGTACAAGCTTCTGTTTAGGCCTTTTCGTTGGCACATAAGGCGCTAAAATTGCAGATGTGCGAACGGACAGGTTTAAGCAGAACGCTTTTCTGATGGAGGCGAAAAGCAAAAACGCCCGTGTGTACGAGATTTTTGCGTACCTTCAAGATCCCCAGGTGGTCAAATTAATTCGCACCCCTCGACTACGGCGCGCATCATCGCTTTCGTTGCGTCGGTGTGTTAAATCCTACATTCAATCAATCAATCAATCAATCAATCAATCAATCAATCAATCAATCAATCAATCAATCAATCAATCAATCAATCAATCAATCAATCAATCAACCAATCAATCAATCAATCAATCAATCAATCAATCAATCAATCAATCAATCAATCAATCAATCAATCAATCAATTAAGGTTTAAGCAGAAGCTGGTACGCTGGAAGGACCTATTAGAGAAATGAATATTTTTCCCTGAGTTGTCTACAAAATACCGTGCAAGCGTTGCGACGCATCCTACATAGGTGAAACTGGAAATTTTAAAAGAATTCAACAGCACCTCAACTATGTCAAAAAAGGCAATGCAAGCTTGAATGCCTCGGTGTATCATCACCTGACTACTAACCACGTCATCCATTGGGATTCTGCAAGCATTATCGTATCAGATAAGCGCCTATCGACACTACTACTTTTAGAATCGGCACATGATCAAACAACGAAAAACACGATTAACAGGCCTATGGGTAATCTCCCCGAGATATACATGCGCACTCAGCGCCACACAACGTATAAATAGTCGCGCCCTTTCACATCGCTCTTCATTGTGAACGAGAGACCCGTACGGGCACTGAAACGTCTTTATTTATTTATTTGTTTTTGACAAGGCGAGTGCCTCTATGTTTAATCTTGTTTTAGCGGAGCAGTCCGGCGGTTTCGGGTTGTCTCAGGCAACACTGGCCGATTGGCGTAAGCGATTCCGTTTTACGTGACCATATTTGTCGAGGGAACACCATGTTTCAGGAAACCAATACTTTCTACCTTAACAAAAACAAGCAGGTAAAAATGCGGTCAGAAACAAGCCAAAGGCAGAAAACTGCACGCCACAGTATGGTGACTGCATTCAGGAGGAGTGACGGTAAACATGGATCTGTAGCCGTATTCGCCTGCCGAGAACAATGGTGCACTAGGTTTTGCTTGAAGACCTGTTCTGTGATGTGATTGTACAGTCAAGAAAGCACACGATTTGGCGAGGTAATCACATTTTTAACCTAAATTGATTAATTTATCTGTGAATAAAGCACCGCTTGCTTCCGGACAAGCGCTGGGACTATAAAACACGAAACCTTTCGAATAAAACAAACGTGTATTTCGTTCGCATGGCCGCTTGAAGACTCCACTACTTGGTTTTTATCTTTGTTCTGTGCGAAAAGCAACGAGAGCTTTACTATCAGCCAATAATATGCGCTTCATTCGTTAGATAATGTACTTTTGAAAACGAGTTGTTCTTGCGCATCACTAGTATCCTTTTCAGGTTGAGGCCACCTCGATGCCTTTGAAAAAGGAGGCGCTTGTCTTTATTGCATGACGAGGTAACTAACTTGTGTGATACCTTTGGGCATAACAAACAGAGAATCTTGCTTCCACGCCCCGATGATTCGGAGCCGCAGAACGACCAGACAAGTTACAGAAGCTTTTAGTATGGCATCGGTAAGATATGGCGCATGCGTCACTAAGCCATCGGTTCTTCTCAGGAATATGGAAATTCGACTTATGCAGAAAGACGAGCCTCGTGTGGATGTGAGCTAGAAAGAGGAAAAACGGAGCGCGAGTGACGAGCTATGACCGGCAGCACGAGAGGAAGAGGTGACGGTTATAATTAGCAAGATTCGAACACGGACCAAGATATTGTGTGGTGGTTTAGAGTGTTTATCTTTCTTTATTTAGGTTCCCGAAATTTTTCCACAGCGGTTGGAAGATAGAGGCAGTTGATAGTCGCGCTTTCGCACGCGTGCATCTCGTGTCTCGCTGTCCTTCGTCCATGTCAACGTAACGCATTCTTTTCCAATTGAGTGAACGGTCTTACGCAAAAAGAGACTTTTGCATACGCTGGTCACTATTGTACTATACGGGGTCTCAATGTGCAGGGTCTCCTTCGATACGTCGACGCGGCCCAGTCGACGTCGAGTGCCCGTTCGCTGATCCCGCCACCTCCTGCGTTTACGCGCTCCAAGAACTGGTGGCTGTGGAAACTCATCATGTTGGCGACGTGTGTGCTCGCCATCTCTTGGGGTTTGGCGATGGCCACACGACGCATCAAAACAAAGGCAGCCTGGAGGCAGCAGCAGCAGTTGAAAACTACCGCCGCTGAGGCCTCGGTTGAAAACGCGCCTGCACGTAACCAAAGTGACGACGCCACCGCCCTCAACGTCACCCACTATGGAAACGAAACGGCCGCCCGTCCAACTGGGGCTGGAAATTCGACGTCGTTTTATACGTTTTCCTCCCCGAGTGGACCTAACTGATTGCGCCCACGCGCCGCCCGTTTTTTGACCGTACTATAATCTTGAACGTCGATTATGTCTCAATATTTGCGGTGAAATTTATTTTTTTGTTTACATTATACTACGCCTCTTAGTGCCGCATTGCGGAGTCGAATGTGATAAATTGCGGCGTTAAATATTGCCATTAATTATGATAAGCGAAGTGTCCGTGGTAGCTGATACATAATACAGCGTATAGGCCTGAGAATGTTACGTGTTCGTGAAGGGTGGCCACCCAAGAGCTGGAAGGTCGGAACGGAATCGCAAGAGATGCGTCTTCGGCAACGAGCTAAACACGAAGTGTGAAATGGTTTGAGCATGTCAACAGATCTGCAGTGCACATAATAATAATAAGACACGCTCAGCATTCATCTTTTCTGCTCAGTAACAATTTCAACGTATTTTGTAGTGTAGAAAGTTTGACCACGCGTATACAGTCTATGTTGCAAATAAAGCAGATGTCGTCGCCAGCCACTATGGATGTGCGGCTATGTACAATAGTAATTTTATCTGCGAATTCTGTGAAGAAATTGCCGTGCCAATCACGGAGCAACCCATTGTACTGAGAAGTGCTACACCAGCTGCTGTCGGTGATACTTCCAAAATTTCCAACTTCATTAGCAAACCTAGAAACTCTTCGTCACCCGGGACCAATATTACGAATTCGGAAACGTCAAAAAAAACGTTGCGCGTTCTTTTGTACTTCATGAATGCACACTCACTGTTTCTGGGCGAGATTCCGGCTTCATCGAATCATTGAAGTGATATTTAAGCCCATAAATCAGGTGAACAACAAACGGATGTCTTTGGCACCACTGCAAAATTGCTTAACTTGGAATTTATGCATTCAAGATGCTCCTCTTCTATATAAGCGATTATTCATTTTGTGCTTTCCACATATTTAGCGCGGCAATTGTGCGAGAACCTAACTGGCCTTTAATTGTCATGGGGTCTGTGTAAACCTACTTTCTACTTTAGTAACAAACCTTTTTTGCTTGCTTCAGAACGCGTACCACAAGCGGTCTCCAGATACAAAGTTCTGATACTTTCTGAGCAAAAAAACGCGACAACATACATTTTATTCAATAATTTGTAAGCATCCTCTCCCGGGCTGTTCTTGTCAACAGTAAAACATCTACTACGCTTAGAATAATATTGGGAGTCCCCCCAAAAGGGAAACTTAAGTGTTTATTCACGGTGACGTCGACAGGCACTCCACACTGTGGACGCAAAGCTCACAAACTTTGGGTTGGATCAAACGAGGCGATGTGTTCAAAAGTGGAAAGAAGGAGGCTCGGAACGCTTGTCAAGATCTGGTGGACGCGCGCCCTGTCTGTCTACCAGGCACGAAGGTCACGGGCCTCATTAGATTTGAGTTCAGGGCTAGTGGACTACGCACTACCCATTCTCTGCTTTTAAAGCAAATGTTCTACTACGCCACATACATAAATCAAGGACATTCATCCCCCCGCGGGATTTTCTGATAGCTTCGCTTGCTCAGACCTTCGCCGCTGCGGTAACACATGACCGGGCGAGGGTAGAACGCCTTCTTCGCCTGCCCCTTATCCCCCCAACGGTGGTTGCGTCTTCTGTGCATGTGATTTAGCGCAAGCGAACCACGCGGTTACACGAGGGTTTAACCCCTGATATATGAAAACAATGGGCTTTATGCGTTTACAGGAACTAAAGCTTAAAAACTCACCCTGCACGCACACGAAAGCACAGCTCTACAGGCGGCTTCGGCGGCACTTGGTTACTCAGTCTCGCCTTCGATGACGCGACAACTGCCCAGCGACCCCGAAAAGGGGCCGAACCAAAGCGACCTTTCCGCCATTTCCTGCCATTCGTTTCCAAATACCTCCCTCGGCCATTCAATTTTGTGACAAGACTAATCCAGTGATACCCAAATCCGCCTTATTGCTCATTTGATTGAAAGTGTCATAAGCAAAGACTGCCATGCCAAAAAACTAACTTTTAGAGAAATCCTTGTTGAAGTAAACAACAATTTGCAATCACAAAAGCTCTACTAGAGAAAGCTCATCAGCGATGTACAAAGTATTCTAAAAACATCCCAGTTCAACTGTCGTTTGAAACGCCATTGGTTTTTGATTAGAAGCAAAGTTGTTCTGAGCCCGACGTCTTGTCTTTGCCTGAAAAGGCTTGATGATGTTTGATGATGAGTTGTCACCCAAAACTAATCTTCCTCGTCACTAGTGCCAGGTCCTGAACCGATTAGTGGATCAAACTGGCGAGCGATAGCCATTTCAGCAGGCGACATTCCTGCAATGCGAAGTGCACAAACTTGTCTTGTATGGTGTACCCCTGTGAGGGCTAGCCGTTAGAGAACATCAAGCCCGCCCGCCATGAAGCATCCAAACCCTAACGTCGTGATGCGACGGCGGCAAGTCTCCCGGCTAGCCCCTCACTCCACCAGGACGTCTCGCTGCCTGCCTACCCACCCGTTTTGACCAAACAATCTCTTTCAACACAGTACAAGAAACCGCGTCTGATTAACGCAATTACCCATGTGGCGGACCTATCCGACAGCTCCCGTGCGGAGAGAAAACACGTATTATCATTAGCAACCGGCTCGGTCGACACGGCAGACGTAAGTAAGAAGCTGTGTCGGCCTCTTTCTTATGCCAGTACAGACTTGCAATTGAAGGGGGCATCAATAGGATTCGCGGTCATTAGTGAAGTTATTTTTCTACCGACGTCCCTGATATTCGCGCCCAATGGTGATGAACCCGAAAACACCTGACCCGGAGATTATACTGAATGGCGTGTGCATACAGAGAGTCGAGAAACTTCGAATATTAGGACTGAGTCTCCAAAGGGACGAAGCAGGAGCAGCCATCTACGCGAATGCTGCGACGCTTAGCTTCAGAGGAGAGATTACTTGGGCCTAGAGCACGTCGACCCCTGGACAGCAGCCGGCGGATGCAGTGACTCATATACCTCCCAGGACGCATCCACTTCCCTTATTCCCAGTCGACGCAATTTAAATGTTTGTCACCGGCAAAGAAAACCTTCGGCACTGCACACGCGCACCTATTCCACTGTGTGAATCAAACCTCCCTGGTGGGCTCACCCGCCGGGAGGAAGTGGCGCTACGAAGGATTGGCGTGGGGGCTGCTCTCACACCAGCTGACACCCACACCTGGCGCCCGGATCGACGGGCCCCGTTTGGCCGGAAATGTCCATTTTGTTCCATGTCGACATCTACTGCGGACATTCACCATGTTCTGCGGACTTTCTGTGGTCTCCAATGTTCCCGACAGCAAGTATTCCCTGTCCTGTCTACGTACCTGTTCGTAACTTCCTGTCTACGTAACGTAACTTCCTGTCTACGTACATTTAGACTCACCCGCCCCACCGTTTTATGCGGCAGAGAAAACTTTCGCAATTAAAAAAAGCTACTCTGCAGAACTACAGAGCACCATCACCCAAGTAACGCTCCTGGTCAATAGGGTAACGAGCAGAAATCATGGACTTAAGGAAGCGGACACAATTAGATTGCTACACCCATTAATTATCAACCGAGTTTCATACGGCACCCCATATTGGGGCTCAAAAATGCCAAAAGAGAGAATGTGAACGTCATAATTTTGCAAACGTACAAATTGTCACTGAGTCTACCAGCCGAGACATCGACTGAGAAATTAACTAGGGGTGCATAACACTTGGGAGGAACTTGTAGAGGCGCTCAAAGTAAGCCAAATCGAGTGACTAAAGCTCACGGAAACTGGTCGCGCTGCCTTACGCCGTCTCGGGCACGCAGCAAACCTGGACACCCAAAGCGAAAAGAAGCACATACACCTGTGCCTGAGGGATCGCATTATGCGTGGTGGCCAACTTACCGCGCAACGTGCATCCCGTCCACCACGAAGAACGGAGAGAGGCCAGGGTGAGGGCACTCAAAAAGGCCTACGGAAACGATAGCAGAAAGTGATACGTTGACGCCGCAAAGTACTCAAGCAAGGGAAACCGAGAACACATGATATGCGTGATTGACAGCAAGGGAGAAGAGCCATACTCGGCAACAATGAGTACGGACGACACCGGAACAGCTGAAGAGAAAGCGATAGGCCTCTCCACTTCAACGATTGCTAAAACTGAAAATCGAATTATCATAATAACGGGCTCGCAAGCGGCCTGAAAAAATCACCAGAAGGGCCGTCATTCCGCAGCGGCGCTCAAAATACTCCTGGAAATGCACGACGCAAAATCAGAGGACCAACTGGACATTTATGTTTTGTGAACACGGGCACGAATTTCTGTAGGGTAACATGGTGGCTCATGCCGCCACGGGAGGCCATTCCTACTGGGCAACAACTAGTACCCTCACCACCATCGCAGGAGTTCATGCTCCTCCCCCATCGCTTTTCCAACCTATTCCACGACACGGGACATCTTGGAAGCACTACAGGTTAGCTCAAAGAAAATACCCACCTCCTCATCCGGAACTCACCAAAGACAAAGCAGTTTAACCCAGAAAACGTCAGAATATCTTTCCTTCACGCCACGCAACTGCATATGATTCATTCCAGTCTTATATGTACGAGTCAAATAGTCCATTCATTACAGTTTTCATATGGTTTATTACAGTGAGATTTCAAATGGTTTCATTAGAGTTTCAAATGGTTCATTACAGTGCAATATGTGTTTCCCTCTGTCTCTCTCTTCCCCAGAGGGTATCATTGGGTTTCTTCTGGTTGTTCCTCCCATCCGTGCTCGCGTGCCGCTCATGTCACGCGCCATGTGTTTTGTTTCACTAGGTGCAGACCACTTTAGGGGCTGGCATTGTCGTCGAAGCTCGCTCTAACGCTCGATGTCGCTCGACTACCGGAATCAGGCGGTGCCGCGAGATAACGTACCGAAGTAGAGCCCGGAGTTCGGTCGTAGGGCGTCACGCAAAGGCTTCGAAAACCATGCGGTTTAATAAATACTCAACACCATTCCAAACTCGTGAAGCGCTGGCACTTGTAATGCATTTCCCCGTTGTTTAGCGCAAAAAAAGCTGCAGGTACATCTGACGCAAAATATACGTATTTAACCGGCAGCACCCGGTTTCGTTGTCCCTGCCTTTCGTTGTCCCTGCTCCGAAGAGCGCACGTGGCGGGGTTGCGGCAGTTCGGCTCGCTCACGGCTACCCCGATTTCTTGGGGGGCAAGGCCAGTGCGCCAGAAGGAACTAGCGTCACTAATTAAAGGCTTTTAGAGTATCGGCACTCTTTTCTCTCATTGTTATGTGCCGCCAAGATTTTGATTGGTCGGTCGGCACCACGTGAAATTTGTTTACATATGGGCAAAGCCATTTTGTTTTTTGTTTCTGGGCGCCTCTCCTCTCTCTCTCGCTCTCTCTCTTTCTCGCTCTCTCTCTCTCTCTCCTGCGCTGCCACTAGAGCGGCCGGCATGGCCGCTCACACTCTACCCGTCACAACCGGCGGCGGTTTCATTGGGGGAGATGGCAACACTGCAAGCCAGAAACAAAATGGCCCCCAGACTCTTCCGGGTGCATGAAGTAGCGGTACTCTTAAGCATAGTTTGTTTAGTGACGCTAGGGGAACCATTATGGTCCAGCTCGGGCGTCTCCAATGCCGGGAAGGCGACGTCACAATCACGCTAGCAGCCCCGCATTCGCAGATGCGGCGTGCTGGCCGGTGGCCCAGGGAGAGAGGGAGCAAATGTGCGGGACAGTTGGCCGATAGCGCGAAGTTTATTTAAGGTGGTGCTAGCGGCAGCTTGGGGCAGTCGACTGGAGATTTTTGAACGTGCAAGACGCTGGGAAGGGTCCGGGAGTGACGCGGCTTTAGCGAAGTCCGTCGCTAGGCCCGCGGCGGAACGACCAGCGCCTCATCTACGGGAGCGAGTTCGCCTAGTCGTCGCAGGTCTCAAGGACGACCAGACTCCGCACCCCGGATCCCCGCGAAAACGTAAGCGGCTGCCCGGTAAAGCCGACTCGACTTCGCGGTGAATTTCCGTCATTGAGCTCGCGTTTACCCATAGCCACGCCTAGGGTTACGACGTATGCCTCCTCCTTGTTTTTCCTGGGTCACGTACAGCTATCGTGCCTGCTATGTTTTTTTTTTTGAGGCTGTTGCCTACGGTTAAGATGTAAGCCTCCCCAGAGAGTGTGATTTTTATTCCCCGATTGTGTATTTGGTTTTTTTAGTTGTTGCTTGTCTAGTTAAAGCCGTGCCTTAGCCACCCAGCGCGCACGTGCGCACATTGTACGGCATCCTCCACTTAGTGCCTGCGCGCACAAAGTCGATGTGTGCGTAAAAGTTTTTTTTTCTTTTTTTTTGTCAAGCGCTGTCTGTACCCATGTAATCTCATGTTGTTAAAGCAATAAAAATATTTAGTTTAAAACGTACTCGTGCACCCCTGTACCCTCTCATTCACTCCAGCAACTTCGGCACACGTGCACACGCACGGGCCGGCCGCCCTGCAAATATAAATAAGTGCTGTCGCGCCTTCATTCTTTGCGCCAGTGCGCAAGGGGGGTTCGTGACACAGTTACCGCACTGTTTCATTCGGTGATTTTACCTGCGTTTGAGATCCTGTTCGAGACCTTCGGGGGCCGGGTCAGGGAAGACCGCGGCGCGACTCAGGCGCGTTTGGAGACTTGGTCGATCAATATCGACTCTGTGACGCTTGGGTGGAGACCCACGGCGGCGCCTTCGCTGCAACTTGGGCGAGAGGAGTGTGTGCCAGTGGGCCGGACAAATTCTATCTTCCCGCAGAACTCAGTCGATGGCTTGAAAGCTGCGAGGAGCTGGCGTTTCCACCTAGCTCGCATTTCCGATCATTCTACCATCTCCGTAAAGCTGGTGCAACGCCCAGCCATATCCAGCCATGACATCTGGTGTATGGAGATCCGCCTTCTAGCGGATCCTGATATCGTTGCTTCTCTTATGAAACAGCTGAAACGCGGGCCGCAGAGAAACGAATGGGAACACTTAAAGTCGAGTTGGCGCAAGATACTGGTGGCGGCCGGAAGCAAACTTAAGTCGAGGAGGAGGAGGAATAACTTTATTGTTTGCCCAGGATGGGGTCAGGGGTAGGGTAGGTTGTAAGTCCCTTCCCCACCCCTCTTCAGCCATAGGCCAGGAGACCCTGCTTCTTGGCGGCGGCCTCGGCCATCCGGACAGCCCAAGACTGAGTCTCTGCGTCCGAGCTGAGCAGTATCGTCTCCCACTGCTCCGGTGTAGTTATCATTCTTCTTGCTTTATCTGTGTTGGTGATGGCAGGGCAGGCCCATAGCATGTGTTTCAGGTCAGCCCTTCCTGTGCAGTTTTTACATCTGTCGCTGTGCAGTTCTGCATAATAGTGATTGTACAGTACGGGGTTGGGGTACATACCCGTCCGTAGTAATCTCCACGTAACTGATTGTTTTTTGTCTAATGCTTTGTGTGCCTCTCGGTATTTTAGCCTCCCCAGTCGGTAATGATCGATAATTACTCTATAAGTGACGAATCTCATGAGAACTGGGTGAGGCTTTGGGGAGGCTACGCATTATAAACAGCGGGTGAATGACATTTGCTATGCGCGACTATTAAACCATTGTTGGCGCGCTACGAGAGGCTTTTGCGTCAGTCGTCTATCATAGCGGGACGAGCATTCGTGCAAGGCAGGCCTTTTTCAGACCCGTCGGCACTAAGGTATGTTAGGGCAGGTTCGGCATATGACGTCGGTCGAGCGCACGTACCCCACATCATGCTGCCGATCGGCGCCGCTAGCTCGCGTCCAACCGACATAAGTGAAATGTTCACACACCCCTTTCGGGAATTTTTAGGGCGGCAGGAGAGCGGGAAACTTCCCTGGAATTTGAGGCCAATGCCCGCACCTTTTGCGGTGAACTTCCCCAAGTTCCTAGTACGTAGCTATGGATTGCAGTCAGAAGCATAAACCAGTCCTCCGCCCTGGGGGGGCCAGACGGCATTCCCGTGAGTTTTCACAAAGCCTTCTTTTGTGCGTTAAGGATCCGCAGTTAGAGATAGTGAACGCCTTTTTCACCTATGGTATGCGCCCACCTCCTCTTAGGTAGGGCACCATAGTCCTTATAGCGAAAACGGGAGGGGAGCCGTCACAACCGCGAGCACTTTGCTGAATACCGACTATAAGGTCGTAGCGACATAACTTCAAGGCGCATTTCCAAAGTATTGTCGAACGTAATGAGCCCTGCCAAGACGTGTAGAGCATCAGGGCGGTCGATTTCTCCGGCCTTGTCTCTCACCAGGGACTTGTCCGCATTCGCCACTCGAACAGGCATTCCAGGCTGCTTTGGGTCACTGGGTCATCAAAGCATTTGATAGAGTAGAAAATCGCTACTTGAGGGTCGCTCTTCGCAGGTTTGGATTTCCAGTGGACCTCATTACGAGGTAAACGTTTTGTCCCGTGGCGGCGCTGCAGTCGGCGCTGCAAGAGCGATGGCGCTGGGGCTGAGCGACAAGCGATGAGTGCGGGCCACGCGCCGCCGGTGCTCAAGCAGCCACGAATACCACGAGCGTGGAAGTAAACGGGGCCCCAGTTTCTGGGTGCAAGGCATAGCGTTCAGACACGTGTCGCGGCTCATCTTTCTGTCGCGTTCGCGGCATTGGTGACCCGGACGCTGCAGCGGAGTAACGTAGCCAGAATGGACCCTCCTCGCGACACCGGCGGCAATTCTGCATCCTCCACTGCCTCTTCACATGGCATCTCTTCCCTCGCCTGTCCTTTGCCCCCCTTAAGCGCTCATAACCCCGACGTGTGGTTCCTTCAAGCCGAGGCAAGTTTCTGAGTGAGCCACATCACGTCGCAAGAGAGCCGCTTCAACCATCTCCAACAGTCTCTACCTATTGAGATCGCGGTCGAAGTTCGCAACATCCTCGCAAACCCACCTACCACGAATCCTTACGACACTATAAAGGCTGCTATCTTGAGCTGCATGAGGCCTTCGCAAGGGCAGCGTTTCCAGCGGCTGCTTTCTGAGGAAGAGTTGGGTATTCGTCGACCTACGCAGCTCCTTGCAAATCCTTCTCGGCGAAACACTTTCTGACGCGGACTCCCGCTTGCTCAAGGAACTTTTCCTGAAACGGGTTGCCTCGTCTGTGCAAATGATCCTCGCGACGCCTTCTGACCTCCCCTTGTCACAATTGGCCACGCACGCCGACAAAGTAATGGAAGTCGCCACATTACATTCGTCTCCATCCAAGGTGGCATCCGCTCGATCTTCCGAACATACTACCGTGGTGGCACCTACCACCTTGCCCTCAGCGGTATCTGACGACGTCAACGCTCTCAAAGAGCGCATGGAGGACCTTGTCGCGTTTGCTGGCTACCGCTAGTCGCAAGGGTGCAACACTCGTTGCTTTCATCGTTCTGCCCGTTTCTCGTCGCCGCACGTTTACCGTCAGGAATATAGAACGGGCCAGCAGCTTCACCACACTGACTCCTTGTGCTGGTATCATCGCCGCGTCGGTGCAGCGGCGCAACGTTGCACCCGTCCTTTTGGCTGGTCGGGAAACACGACGAGGGATCGTTAGCGGCGGCGTCCGATTCCCCAGCCAGCGACAGCCGCCTCTTTTACATCACGGATGCAAGGAGTGGTCAGCGTTCTCTAGTTGACACTGGTGCTGAAGTAAGTGTGCTCCCCGCTAGTTCCTATGGCCGCACTAAACCATCTCTGTGCCACCTCGAAGCTATATACAAGTCCAACATCTCCGTGTACAAGAAAAAATCCGTGATGGTAAACATGGGTCTACGCCGTGCGTTCCGCTGGATATTCCTCGTGTTCAACGTGAGTCACGCCATCCTAGGAGCCGATTTCCTTTCGGAATTCGGCCTCCTTGTTGACATGGCCCAAAAAAGAATCCTGGAGGTCGCAACTGGCCTGCCTGCCACCGGCCAATCGGGTACCGTCTACACGTTCGCGTTTACGCTTCTTTGCGACCTACCTTCTCCGTACCGGGAGTTGCTGAACGAGTTTCCTTCCTTGAGTACACCCCCTGACTAGACAAAGACAGTGAAGCATGACGTCGTTCATCAGATCATTACAACCGGTCCACCTAAGCATGCCATGGCGCGTCGCCTGGCTCCGGAGAAACATAAAATCGCGGAGCAGGAATTTCATCACATGTTTGAAATTGTCATTTCTCGCTCGTCCTCGAGCAACAGGTCCTCATCGTTACATATGGTCCCGAAAAAAATCAGATTACTGGACACCCTGCAATGATTACGGCTCCTTGAATGTGGCCACAACTGTACCCGACAGGTACCCCCTACCTAATATACGAAACTTCACCAATAACCTCAGCGGATGTACCACATTTTCAAAGCTTGACCTCCAAAAAGCCTACCACCCAAACCCTGTGGCCTCAGATGACGTCAAGAAAACTGCCATCATTACACCCTTGCCTCTGCTGAGCACGAGGTCGCGGGTTCGATTGCCGGCGCGGCTGCCGCTTTTCTGATGGAGGCGAAAAGCAAAAACGCCCGTGTGTGCGAGATTTCGGCGCACGTTAAAGATCCCCAGGTCGTCAAAATTAATCCGGAGCCCTCCACTACGGCGCGCCTCATCGCCGACGTTGCGTCGGCGCGTTAAACCCTACAATTAATCAATTACACCCTTGCCTCTTGGAATTCAGCCGATGCCTTTAAGGTTGCGCAACGGAGCTCAGGCTTTTCAACACTTCATAGATGTTGTCCTTCGTGGCTTGCCTTTTGTTTTCGCCTACATAGATGACGTTCTTGGTGCCAGTTCATCGTCATATGAGCATCTGCACTGTCGGCGGATAGTTCTCCATCGCCTAGCAGAGCATGGCCTCATCCTTAACAGCGAAAAGTGTGCATTCGGGTTGCCGTCATTGGAGTTTCTCGGTCACCTCGTGGACCGCAGTGGAATTTTCCCTCTGCTAGACAAAGTAAATGCCATAATAGACTTCCCTCGGACTCAGTCCTTACGCCAACTGCGTCGTTTCCTAGGGCTGGTAAATTCTTAGCGACGGTTCATCCTAAGCTGGGCGGCCATTCCGCAACCTCTCGAGGTTTCCCTTCAAGCTTCCAAGTTTCCCGAGTGCAGGCTTAAATGGTCTGAAACTGCTGATCGCGCATTCACTACCATCAAGGAGTGCCTGGCCTCTTCTGCTCTCATTGTGCACCCGCGCCACAACGCTCCCACAAGCCTGATGGTAGACGCTTCCCATTGTGCGGTTAGAGGGGTACTTCAGCAACACATCTGCGGCACCTTGCACCCGCTAGATTTCTTTTCGAAGAAACTGTCCTCAACTCAGCAACGTTACACCACTTTCTGGTGGGAGCTCCAGGCGGCATACCTCGCTGTCAAACATTTCCGTTTTTTTCCTTTAGGGCCGCAGCTTCATGATCTTCACCGATCAGAAGCCTCTTACGAACGCCTTCAAGTCATCGAAGACTACATATTCTCCCCGAGAGACGCGACATTTGGCGTATCTTGCAGAGTTCCCGACGGACATTCAGCATGTCAAGGGAGTTAACATCCCAGCCGACGCTCTTAGCCGTATTTCGGCCATAAAACGCTATGGTTTCAGCAGTCAGGAGTTGGCTCAAGCCCAGCGGGATGACGAGGAGCTCCGAACTCTGCACTCTTCAAACAGTTCGTCTCTGAACTTCAGGACATATGCCCTGATTCGGGAATCAGCATCATTGGTGACATTGACCCGGTTTCAGGCCCCAGAAGGCCGTACCTTCCCGCTTCTCTCAGGCGCATTTTTTTTCAACTCAATTCACCGGCTCTCTCATCCTGGAGTTCGTGCCTCACGGCGTTCGGTTGCCCAGAAATACGTCTGGCCTGGCATGAATACCGAAGTACGCGCATGGGCTCGTTCTTGCCTCGCCTGCCAGAAATGAAAGGTCTCTCGGCATACCACATCGCCTCTGGCCTCTTCTCCCTTGCCGGTCTGTAGGTTCTCTACAATTCACGTCGACCTTGTTGGCCCGCTACCACCGCCTAAGGGCTACCGTTACATCTTGAGTGATCGAGCGCTTTACTCGCCGGCCGGAGGCGCTTCCAACCAACGATATTACGGCTGAGACTGTTGCTTCCACGCTTATGTCCACGTGGATCGCCCGTTTTGGGGTGCTGTGGGAGAGCAGACCGTGGCCGCCAATTTTATTCTGCGCTCTTTCACCGTCTGACATGCCTGCTCGGTGTAACGCACCTAAAAACAACGGCCTACCATCCTCAAGCGAACGGTGTGGTCGAGAGGTTTCATCGTCAGCTAAAGGCCTCAGTGATGGCTCACGAATCACCTGAACAGTGGAAAGCTCACCTTCCTCTTGTGCTGCTAGGATTACTTACTGTCATCAAAGAAGATCTTGGTTGTGCCGCCTCTCAAATGGTCTATGGCACGTCTTTGCGCTTACCGGCAGGCTTCCTGGGTCGTCCCCAGCCGCAAGATAACCTTACGACCACCAACTTCTCACGCTAAAGACAAGCTCAGTTTAATAAAGTTTTGTTTCTCTCTCTCTTCCCTTCCTGGCACGTCCTGCGTGAACGACTTAACCCGCTTTTTCAGCTCTATCCGTCCCCAACCGCCACGGTCGTATTTGACTAAGCACAATTTTATTCATCCAAGCCTTTCGGACAGTCAATACGTTTTCATGCGTGTAGACAGTGCCCGCCGGCCACTTCAACCGCCCTACACCAGCCCGCATCTTGTCATTTTATGCTCTGACAAGACGTTTACATTTCGCGTCAACGGCCGCGACACCGTCGTTTCCATCGATCGCCTCAAGCCCGCGTTCACCCAAGCTGCCTGCCTGCGTTCCACTCCAACTTCGACCATTCCACCCTCAACACCACCACTTTCCCTTCCGTCCGCACCACCACCCCCGTGAACCTCGCAACGCAAAGACTGTGCGTTTTGCTGTGGCGTTTTCCACAAGGACTCCTCCTGCAGACTCCATCTCAAGGGGAGGGGGCTATGGGATGGCGCTGCAGTCGGGAGCAGCAAGAGCGATGGCGCTGGGGCTGAGCGACAAGCAATGACTGCAGGCCACGCGCCGCCGGGGCTCAAGCAGCCATGAACGCCACGAGTGCGGAAATAAACGAGGCCCCAGTTTCTGGGAGCCCGGAATAGCGTTCAGACGGGTCTCGGCTTGTATCTCTGTCACGTTTGCGACAGTACCACTGACCTCACACTCTCGACTGCTCGTAAACGGACAACTTAGCACCCCTTTCCCAGCTGACTGCGGGATCAGGCAGGGGTGCCCACGCTCCCACTATTTTAGGGGCGAAGATCCTCTTGCTTGGGCCCTGTCCCGTCCATCGTTGCACCGTGTACATACCGCTGTTTGTGGCAGGATGCCCCTAGGGATTGGCCAACCGAAGATTGAACGAAGAGGTCAAAGTGTATACGCGTTCGTTGCTACCCAACAAGGAGGAGAGGAAGAAGCAGAGGTTGTAGTTCGTCGTCTGCGAGTAGTAGTAGTAGTATGAAACTTTAATGAGCCTTATAAAGTAGGAGTGGTTCCCTAGTCCGGGAATCCAAGTGACGACCGGGCGACCGACGCCCTAAATGCCAGTAGTTGCTGGACGTCCAGGTGGTCGCTGGTGATCAGGTTCTCCCACAGCTCATGGAGGGGGAGGGGGGAAGAAAAGGGTGGGAGGTCAGGGTTATGCGTACACTCTAATAAAATGTGGACGAGTGTGCCAGGCTGAGAGCAAAAAGTGCATTGGGCGGGAAATTGAGTAGGAAACATGTGGTGTAAGCGAATTGGATGGACGAAGGTATTCGTTTGGATGCGACGAATAGTCGTTTCTTCTGATTTGGACAGCTTGGAGTTAGGTTGAGGGAATCGTTGCCTGTCGAGTCGATAGTACTGTGTGATGTCCTGAAACGTAATCAGTGGTGTGGACTCCGCTTGTTCTTCTGGGGCCTGGGAGGAGAGTGCGCAGGCTTGATGATAGGCAAAATTATTGCCTGTTAATGTACAGTGGGCGGGTGTCCAGACGAGGGCGACGTTTCTTTGTGGCTGATGTTGCGAGAGGAGGCGGAAAGTTGGTGGGGCCACCCTCCCCGCCAAGAAGCTCCGACAGGCAGCTTGGGAGTCGGTTAAGATGACCGCGCTCTTGGTGTGAATAAGTGCGAGTGCGATGGCCAGTTCCTCAGCAATATTCGTGGATGTCGTGGTAATTGAAGCACAAGTTATAAGGGCCGATTTGGTGGTGACGGTTGCAACCTTGTGCTGCCCGCCTGGATACGAGCTAGCGTCTGTATACGCGACGTCCAGACGGTTCCCATAGATGTTCTCGTGGGCTTGACTCCGTGCTTGTCTTCTGCCCGGGTGGAGATCAGGGTGCATGTTCTTCGGTATTGGGCGAACCCGTACAGCAGATCTCCAAGCCTCGGGGAGGACAAGAAGAGCAGGAGGAGATGCTGGGTGCGGGAGTCGTAGGCGTTTGAGTAACCAAAGGCCCGCAGGTGTTTGAGTGAGCCGGACACGTTGGCTGGCAAGGTGGCCTTCAATTAATTCGCTCAACACGCGTAAAGGGGGTACGCGACACGAGACGCTCTGCAGAAGGCGACGGCCAAGGTGGATAAAATGTCGCACACCGAATTTGCCAACTTACCCATAGAGATTCTCATCGTACCAAACAAGCCCTACATGATCCCCAAAAACATTGACGTCGTCGACGGGCTTTCTCAAGCTTTGCGAGCGAGGAGTGGTGATCTTGACGCGGCGGCTCGCGGTTTCGATCCCACGACTCTCTGGCCGCGACGGGAGGTACGCGGCGCTCTTCCCACTGCGCTACAAACCGAGACGCGAGCATGGCTACGAACGCGCCCTATGTCCTTTACTCATTCAGATGGTACGCGCAGTCAAGAAGACCTATAACAAAGTGTGGAGTCACTATATGATGTGTGGGCGAAGGTTTCACGGTTTTACCGATAAGCATTTTAACTTCTCCTCTCTCATCATCATCCACTTCGTGGAGATGGCGGGATTTTTTTGTACTAGCCATCGACCCTCAACCTAGATGTGTGGAGAACTCCCCATGACCCCTCACATACGCGCCTTTCCCGTTCACCGACAGGCCCTGGTAAAAGTGCCGGCGTACGCAAACGACGTGTTCCTGTTTTTGCGGGACGACAGGGGCTTTGCCGCACTCTCACGGCTCTATTCCATCTACAGCGAGCTGTCTGGCGCGCAGGCACTGCGATTCGGAGAATTCACGTTAGTCCTTCGGGGAGAAGTGGAGTGGATCGCCGCCGTAAAAGTCCTCGGTGTTACATCCCACGCCTCGGGTGAGGTGGTGCGTGAGACATGGACGCGAATTGCGAAGGCCAGAAAGCACCTGTTGGCCGCTGCGCAATTTAAACACTCTTTCACAGAGGGAAGCTTCATACTAAGGCATAGGTTTCTTCCTCGCTTTATCACGTTGCGCGCATAGCTCGTCCCCCCAAAATGTAGTGCAGAAGCTGGATACAGAGTTCTCTTTTTTTTGAAGAGGGAAGATAGAGAGGGTAGCGCGAGCGTTCATGCGGCTTACAAGCTGAATTGGGGGATACAGCTTCCTAAGCATATCGACAGTGTACGGGTTCTGGCGTTGTGTACGTACTTAGATCTGACGCGAAGCCTGGACTACATTCAAAGCAGCTTTTTGAACTACTACCTGGGAACATCGCGAGTCGTGTTTTACACTGAACAGCACATCGGCCCTCTGGCAGAGGAACCACCGCCGTTCTACTTTTATGTCAGGAAAACCGTTTGTGAACTGTTAGCACAGATTCCAGACTTGGACATTTCGGACATTGCCCCAAGCAAAGCAAATTTTGCTAACTTGCTGTGGCGCAACTCACTGTAGCGCAAAAAAAAACTCACCATCTTCCCGTAGGGGAACCCTGAGTAGTGAGCGAAGCAGCCATGGGGTCGGCTCAAGTTCCTATTAGTTTTCAGTTCGACCGCAGCGTTGCGGGAGGAGTATGGTGGGAGCGGAGCGCGCGCGCGCGTCATTTATACCTCGGAGCTACAGTGGCGCCCCCAGCGGAGTATGCAGCGGCTACCGACAGGTCTCTAACCCTAAGTTGCTTCGCATTATCGCGCGCGGAGCCGCAGGTGTTGCCATTCATTGCGCAATCCCGGAGAGGAGAGGAGCTTCGTAGAGGAGAGGAGTGTCGGAGAGGATAGGAGGAATGCTTCGCATACTACTCAGGGTTCCCCTACGGGAAGATGACGACGGTAGTTGAACGCGAAGCTATGTTGTGATGGATTCTTTTTTTTGGTTGGCCAATCCCTAGGGGCATCCTGCCACAATCATCATCAGTGGTGCCTGGCGCCAGGCATGCGCAGCGGGTGTGCGGACGGCGGACAACGACGACAAGGGAGAGAGGGACACAGCCCCGAGCATGAGATGCTTCTCATCTAAAAAATGAGCCCTAAAAAGGCGCGCTAGAGACAGCTTACTTCTTCGGTGCTCCCAGCGAACGTTAGAGATTTAGGGTGGGAGCGTGGTTTGGGTGTTTTGCCCATAACATACACAACATTGTAAATTGGTTTTGTGTGCTTACATAATCTAGCGCAGCCCTGATACTTTACAGCACGCCATGGAGTTACGCTCCATGTCTCAGATATTGATCACTACCTTGAACAAGCGAATGGGGCATAAATTTCACGGACATTCCACGCAATAAGTAAGATGGATAATGCAAAATTTAATGAGTCGCGACACCACATGTCGTGAGGTGAGCCCTCGCAAACATTAATCTGCTACATATATATCCTCCGCTTATACCGGGGTGCGCTACTAAGCGCTTCTTCGAAAGATCGTTATATATTACAGGGAGCCTGCAGAATCTAGCACAAAAGTGAAATCAGAGGGCCTTATACCACACTCTTCCAACGACACCTTTTATCGCTTGTGAACTTACTGCAAGCTCTGAAAAATTCATCCGCCGAGTGATGAGCTGTTCGTTAATGTCGGAAATACAAAATAAAAGCGAACGCGCAACTTGTGTGCGTGATTACTAAAACGGTCATTCCTTGATGTCGCTCCGTATTTGCACACGCGATAGTTAAGCGCCTCCCTTACCTTCTTCCCCCTGTCTTGGCAAATATCAGCGAATTTCGCATTTAGTTGGTCTAGTGAGTCCTACCTTGCTTAAGTTAAAACGAACGTCTCTAGCATCTCCGAAGTGGAAAAAGCGGCCGCCTCCGAGCGTGGCCTCCGTGATCGGCTGCCGGCGGAGGCACTTAGTGTCAACCCCACAAGGCGGCGCTCGCGTGCCCCGCCCGAGCGCTTTTTCGCCTCGGGAAGCGGCGGGCAGGCGTGCGTCGGGCAGTCTCCGAGGAGCTACAGTTCTTTTTTCGGGTCAAAATAGTAGAGAATGCTGTTAATGTACCAAGGTTTTTTTGCGGGGAAAGGTACCTATGTTGTGTATTTAGTGTTTGCTCCTTTTTTCATGACATTTGACCAATCCAGCAGACCGCGCACGCCGTGCTCAATTTAGGCTAGCGTGAGGACACTTTTTTCTTCGTTGTTTGATGGTTTTTATATCGTGTTGTGTCAACTGAGGAATGAGCGGGGTGCTTAAGGCTTTCTGCTTAAGGTCAATGTTTCTGCTTTTTTTCTTCATTTTTTTTGTGATTTCTCTATCAAGTTCTGCATACCGAGCAAACAGCATCGTGCGTGCGCAAACATTTACATTGTTTTTTTTCCAAATTGTACCCACGAAGCACACATGACAGATGTCTTAAAACTTCAGTCAAGTCAACGGAAAGCGTGCAAATGCAGGATTCGCGATCGCAATTCTCAGAAAAGCACCAAGCCAAACAGCATCATTTTACTGCGGGATCATTTTAAAACTGCATACTGTTTCGCAAACTGTACACCGATAAACATAAAATAATTACACCTTATTGGCATTTAATTATTTACATCAACGTTACAAACAATTAAAACAAACAACCAAGAACATTTAAACAAGTGTGGTTCCTGCTAGGCTCCTTTTACGATTTCCCAAACTAAGATCATGTGCAGCGGCTAGCTGGTGTTGTTTTCCTACAGGATCATGTGCACCGACTCAACAGTGGGGAGAAAATGTCATTGTGTCATCTGTTTATTGTTTGGTTTCCACACTCTAAATACTTACCACATGGGTTCGCTCACCCACGCATGTCCAACGAACGTGTGGAGCTAACAAGAAGGGAAAAGCAAAACCGAAGCCGTGCACATGTGAGTCGAAATGCAAGTGCGAAATAGAAGCTCGGTGCACTTGAAGCAAGAACAGGTACGAATCAGTACCACACGAAAGCATCAACTCGCCAGAGCGCGCGAGCAACGCCAAACGAGTCCCGGTAATGCGCGCAAACGCAGCGCGTGTGAGAAAACACACAAAACAACGGAGAACAGAAGCAAATAAATAACGCAACCCGCAGCGTTCATTTCCGACTGTAATCGGGGGGCATCAGTTCTATTGCAGTGTAAATTCATGCCATGGTGCGGCGAATGCGCGTTGCAATAGCTTTGCGAATGCTATCAAGGTTCTTGTGAGGAAAGTACAGCTATGCCGTACGCATATATGTACTATTTGTTCGTTTTTTCAACCGATTTGGCCAACCAAGCAGGCCGCATGTGTCGTCCTTTATTGATCGAGGCTGGCGTGTGGATACTGTTTCTTCATTGTTTGCTAATGTTTCTGTCACATTTTGTCAGCCGCGGAAACAGCATGGTGCGTTAGGAAGGCCGAATTACGCACATTTCAGTATTTTTTTTTAATATTATCACGCTAGAGCACTGCACAAGCCACAATTCCTAGGCCCGGCCTGAACACGACAAACTTTTTAAATATATGCCGTATCCTGCAAAATTTAATAAAGTAAACCCGAGCCCGTCGGACTGTTTTGAAATGTCAGCCCGCGTTCTAAAGACTATAAACATGAGTCCGAAAAAAATTTGGCCTTTTCAACCTGAAAACGTAACCATAGAGCGAGTATATTGGACTTACAATTTTTAAACTTGGACCGAGCTTTGTCAATATATATCCGGACACAGAAAAATGAATTTTGGAGAATATCGACGAAATTTATTTTTAACAGAGCTCCAGTGACTTCGCGCTTCGATTTTTTTTTTTTCATTTAACCTAATTCAATGAGCTATTTGTTATCAACAATCACGAATTTGCGGCGCATGACTGCCGGGCTTCAGACACTGCATGCATGCGCCCGGGCCAGCACGGCACGAAAAAAAAAATTGTTGAAGGCTGAGCACCGCTCAGTTTCGAGAAAATGCGTCCCACCTTGCCCGGGCCATTTCAGTGCACTAATACACACGATATGCTTTCAATATAACTTCATTCAAGGCAGCGAAAACGATCAACTTGCAAAACTGTAATTCTCAGAAAAGCACCATATGGGGCACTTTATGACGGGATCATTTTAAAACTGTACAGTTCAGTGGTACGCTGGCCATTCGTTAACATAAAACAATTACCATACTACGAATGCACAAATTCATTAAAAGTATTGCCCACGTCTTGCAGACGCAAGATATTATGAGACAGTTAGGAATTCAACAAATAAAAGCAAGGTAAAACTAATCGCAAATATATAGCAATCACATAAATTTATTAGGGGTATAATCCCACAACACGCTATTGCACTATCCTTTCAAACCGCATGGGCCATGGCCCTTCGGAAATAAGAGACCGCCGCAAGCGTACGTCCTCTTTAAATTGCAAACAAAAAAGAACAAAGAACATTTAAAGATCAGCGTAGTGCAAGCTAGGCTGCTCTTGCAATTACACACACAAAACCGAGCGTGAACCACTCAACAGCAGCATAACGGCAAGGCGCGCCGCCTCGGGATCTCCTCGGGCGGGGCACACCAGCGCCACACGCGGCGGTTAACATGTTCGGCTTCAAGGGAGCTATGGGGAGAAGGCGGCGCTTTTTCCACTACCCAAGTATTCTAGTTCACTATACTTTGGTTTCTAGTTCACTATAGTGACAGAGGTGATATGCAACTGCCGTCGCCGACGCCCGTAAGAGCGGCGAAGAAGCGCGCAGTATACCGTGTCCCCGGGTAGCTCTTGTTGGCGTTCGAGCACTCTATGAGGACGCAGCTGTTTTTTGAAGTGTCCTAACGTACTATTTGCTGACAGACATCAGCATAACAAGTTGTCTAGGGCGCGCAAGGCAAAAAGAAGTGAAAGGGAACCAAAACACTGCACGAGCCGCTATCAGCTGCGCAGCGGTTATTCCGTATAAGCGCCGCGGAGAAGCGGCGGCAGCCGGCGCAGCGATCGCGAAGCTCGAGGTGCATAGGACCTCTGTGTTCGATAAAAGCGACACCTGTAGATTAACCGTAACGGTGGCTTCTAAAACTTGTTTTCTGACCTCTTTATTGCTGGCGGAATATAATTGACTCAAACTTGCACAAACGTTTTTGGAGGAAAGTTTGACATCCGTCTCAATGCAGCCGTACACCTGCAAAAGAAAGCTCTACAGCTTTCTCAGGAGCTTTGCAGTTAAATTCGTCCTGTTCCAGGATTCGAACCCGGGACAACCGCTTAACCGGAGCAGTCGCTCTACCAACTGAGCTAACCGGGAGGCTAGCAGTTTCTAGCGCGAAAGCGATTTGATCAACAACTCGAGGGGAGGGACAGGTGTTAAGCGACCAGATTTAGGGGAAACTTTGACATCCACCTCAATAGAGCCGTACAGCTGCATTAAGGTGGATGTCAAACGTTTCTTCATAATAACTTACTCCGCCTTGTGGATTTCGCCTAAATTTTGTCGATTAAACTGCCTTGGAGTCGCTGAATATCCTTGCCTAGTTGTATGAAAACCTTGTCCGCGTTTTCAGCGCTAAATGCTATTACAGACACTGCAACGCAAGGAGACGGATTAAGTTGGGTAGCGGGCGTTCCTACCCCGACAATTCTGCCTCAATATCCACTACCTGTTTTCATTGCTACAGCCATTTTCTTTGCATGTTCTGCTCGCAGTAATTTGGGTATGTAATTCAACCTATTTTTAGCCCCAAATTGCAACTGCCCACTATTCTTCGGCCTCTTGGAAAGCTAATTTCGTTTATTTCCTGTGTATTCATCGGCTTTATATTTCTATATTTTGCATCTCCAACCTTCCCACTTCTGCTCTATTACGCATACGAGACGAACATGTGGATTTTATTCTTCAATAAAGCTGGCCAGGAACGAGGCTGGATCGTATAGGGCGATTTTTTAGGTTGCACCAGGACACCAAGTATAAGAAAGCGTTGCTGTAGATCAGGCTTGGCAGTAATGAAATTAAAGTAATCAAATTACGAAAATAAATTACTTTTTGCTGTAATGAGTAATTTAATGAATTACGTATGAGTGTCGGTAACTTAGTAATGTAACAAATTACTTCATGCCAGTAATTTCGTGGAAATTACTCATTACTTTCCAAATTACTGTTGACTATGGTATAGCCTGTCCGCTTCTCTTACAGCATAAAATGTTGACCAAGAATTGTTGGCCAAGTAGAGTTTCAATGTCCAGAGACTCTTGACCAAGTAGAGTTCCAATGCCCAGACCAATGCCCAGAGAGTCTCTGGGCATTGGAACTCTACGAATACGAACAAAACAACACTCAATGTCACTCTCATTCTAGGAGAGAGATATATGTACATGGGCGCCCTGCTACCAACATTGTGGTCCCTTCAACGACCGCTTCAAAGTCCTAGGGGACTGAAATACTGTACGCAGTAGCTTGATGCCATCAAAAGCGGCGTCGCAAAAAGGTACGTTGCTGACAGTCTTATTACGTTATGAACAATATTAAACTGTTCGGCGCTGCTACAATCTGACATACTTCATTGTTGGTGCACAGCGTAGGCGTCCAATTATTATGATTTTCGGGACGCTTTATGGAAATCATTAAACCTAACTAATAGTTACACAATTATCGCTGCATACACGATGATATTATAGGACAGTATGCTAATTTCTCACTGCGCAGTACGCATATAAACAATATTTGGCTTGTTTTTTATCTCAACGTATGGCATGTTTGACGTATCACAAGCCCAGAAATGTCACAATCAACAAAAAAATTATTCTCTGTGCTCATGGATCAACTCATGGAGCTTTGATCTACAATGTAGATCAAAGCTCCATGAGTTCAAGTGCCCCTCCCCCGATTTTACCCGCTATTTTCAGCATCTCAAATGATTTTACAACGTTGTCGATAAGAGCATCAAGCACTTTTATTAAGTGGCCACGTAATAGGCTCGGGAAATATTGCTGCTGTAGCCAGATTAAAACCACCCAAAATATTTTCTATCTTTCCTGTTACTCTTCGAAGTATGCGCGTTGCTTAGCTTTTTGATGGACGTCACGCAGGAAATATGTTTTCCATTGGCTCGCTTTCTTTCAGTTGCGCTAATAAGGACATTCGATAGCCGCATTAAAGGAACTGGCAATCAGAGCAAACCGGAAACCGAACGAGGTGTCGGTAGCGGCAAGCTAATAAGGAGAACCCCTTCGTGTAAGAGATAACTGTTTAGCTTCCCGCATGCCTGCTTCAGGCCTGTAGAAAAAGGGGAAGGCGTGTATCGGCCTATTAGCAAGTACGCCAAGGGCTGAAGTACGTTTAAATGCCATTTAAAACCTTGGTACTGAAATCGAGAAAATGAAGTTAACAAAAAGACGAACGTCCAACGTTATCAACAGGGTCATAAAAAACAGCTACGAATGTTATAGGGAGAAATGATAAGGAACAGCTGCGCGTGAGACAATCGCCTCTACAAAGAGAAGGGTGTCTGCCGTACGAGGTCGAACGTTTTAGTCTTATAGGTAAGCGAAGCCAGCCACCTCGAGTATCAGTTCTACTGCAACCGCGTATTCCGTGATGGGGAAAATGTCAAACATTCACGCAAGGTCCGAATACTCTTTCAGGAGAGGTTGAGGACATGTCCAATTACATTTTGGCCTGTGACTTGCAGTGTGCAGCGTTGAAATCTCATACTCATCCACGTCCTAGTCCGGGCGACTTGAACCTTCGCGCTAGCCTTGTGAATGCAATACATTAGCAACAAGCATATATATTTTATAATGCCTCGCAGCTGGCACGAACCTGCAATTGAGAACGAATTGAAAATACAGAAAATTCGAAGGACGGCGGCCCGAGAATCTACAAAAAACTATTTTTAAATGGAATTGCAGATTCTGCGGATTGAACATTCTGTACTCACGGTTCTTGAGGCTAAAAATTTATTCAGTGGTGACCGGGACCACACAATGCGATCACTTAGTTCAAATGTTTTGTATATTTTTTTATTGGTTGTGTACGTATACAAAAACAAATCACAACTTCTTCACTGGTGCAAATCCGTTGAAAAAGTAGTAAAGTAAAAAGTAGTAATGACTACATGGAAGTTTTTACCTCTGTGTTCCGCAGTAGCACTTACAGATTTTTAAATACCAAGAAATGATCAATGGCTATTGTGAAAATGTCGCCAGCCATCTAACTATTCACATAAATTATAAATAAGGTGTATGTGGGTTATTTGGGGGTTCATTAACTCCAAATATACTCTTATTGCGTGAACACTAGTGAATGCAGGCGGTTTAGGGGCGAAGCCCCTTAGGGGCCGGGGCTGTTGGCGCCTGGTGTCGTCGTCGTCGTAATCGTCGTTCGTCTCATGTAGCCACGGTACTCGAACGCCGGGAACTCGTTTACGCCTCGCGCTAGAACGTAACGCATACTAAAAAAATCACCGGGACAGTCGTTTGCGCCTCGCGAAGAGAACTTCGGGCTTCAAAGACAAAAGACCTTCACAGCTACTCTGTATACTACTGCCTCCCAATGATTTGTTCTCCGTTTGTAAAATAGCGTAGGCGCCAAGAACACAGTTATACAATGCATGCTTCGTCCCTGCCCTGGTTTCAAGTTGGTGAAGATGGCCCGGAAATTTTTTTCGCGTCTATCGGCGTTGGTATATAACAGATTGACTAACAGGAAGAACATAACCACAGAGTGTAGAAATCTTTTTTCGAGAGTGAAGAGAGCGGCGATGCTCGGAAGACAATGCGCGGCGTCTCGACGGCTCCCGTGAATTTCTCCAGAGCTTGTACGCGTTGCAGAGAATTGAGTGTGATACCTCTCTCTGACCTCTGACGTTCTATCGCCACGTGGTACGGACGTGGGCGTATAGGCGTTTCCATCTAAAAACGCATATACGCATGTTACTAGCGCCTTGGGCGTGACTTCGGAGCATATGCGAACGACTACGAAGGAGGAGCGTTTTCGGGGTCACCATCATTGTGAGATTTGTTTTCTCACTTCTGGAAGTGAGCGCTCGAGCTCCTTCAAAACTTCCCGGGGGGTTCACCCATCTTGTAATGCGCGACAATATAGGGAACATGGAGGTACGAGTAGCAGTCGTTTACTATTACGGGCTCCTTGAGCGCCACTTCTTGGTTCGACACGGGCCAACTGCCCAAATTCGGACTTAAAACATCTTCGACGAGGACGGAAAAAAGAGAAGAATTAAAAAGCGGAACTCTTGTACTCTTGTGAGGATGGGAGACCATTAAAGCTGCATTGGTAGATTACGATGTTGAGTTTTGTATGTTGACGAACTCTATTAATCGAATGAAGGTGCACACGCATAACGCGGTTTTGTGCCGTCACAGAGGAATTGCCAGAACGGAAGCACGGGTTAGTTGGGCAAGTTGGTGTGGGTTCATGGTATGACCACTGGTCGGCGACATTGGCTAGTTTGGATTTCGATAATTGGGGCAATCCTAGCGGCAGGGTGCTGCGGCGTGGCCCTCCTTCTCTTTCCCTTGGCGTTTCTTTCTTTCCACACGGTCCGTGCTCGTGCGCCTCCTGACGCATGCGCAACAGCTCACCGGCGCCGAATTTTTTTTTTCGTTCTCTGAGCGTGCACGGCGGGTAGAGATGTGCAAAACGGCTCACTTCAGTGAACGGCTCAGAACGGCTCTGTTCACTGAAGTGAACCGGTTCATTTCGACGGTTCAGCGGTTCATTTAGGTCGGTAACCTGTGTTAAGCATGCATAATCTAAATTATTACTTAATTGTTATTAAAACGTTTATTTTGTAACAATATCCGGTGCATTTGTACTGAAAAGAATTGACCTCACCATCATTACAAAAGTTTTTATGCGTCAGTGATATTTCAGGATCACTCACGGTGGATATATAAAAAAGGCCATTTTTCGTCAACTTTATGACCTTCCAAATATGATCTCTACTAGTGAGCTGTGACGCCAGAAAAAAAGGATTATGGAAAACACGATTCGAGATACTAGTTTTAATATTGTGGTTTTTTCAATTCATTCGAAGCGAGACGGGTCCGTTTTTTTGGCAGCGATAATAGATGACGCGAAAGTTGCACACAAGACCCAGCTGGGTCGGCTGATACGCCTCTAATAACTCTACCGGAACGTGGCGACACGATTCGTCCAGAGCCATGCTCATTACGATTCTCTGATCGAGCGAGCAGCCGCTGAACCGCGGTTCTTAGGAGATTCGCGCTGCCAATGAACCGCCGGGAGCCGAGAACCGCAGCTGGACTAAGCGGCTCAGAAGATCCGGCTCGTTCCTGACTCGGACAACAGCTGAACGCACAAATGTAACTGTGGTGAATCATATGGTCACAGGAGTTTATTTTCCCATTACTTTGTAAACACAGACGCAGTTCGTTCACTGCTGCCATTGCGGCCTCCCCATCTGTCTGTCACCACCGCCGCCGCGGTCTCTCAACCGCTGTTCCCAAATGGCGCCTCAGAAGATCCGCTTCGCGAAGAGCAGCTGTCGAAAAGAGCGGGTCAAAAAAGCCGAAGAACGGCTCAAAAGAACCGGCTCTCCTGACTCGGACTGTCTGCTCACACGACAGGAGGCGCTGGAGGAATTTGGAAAAGTTGACCCAACTGACCCAGCAGTGCAGTTGCTTTCTGGCACCGATAATAGATGGCGCAGAGAGACGGCTCATTTCACCGGGCTCTTCGGCTCTTCGGCTCAGTAACTGAGCGGAAGAGCCGGAAGAGCCGAAGAGCCGCTCTAAACTACATTCGGTTCTCATGGCTCAAATTGTCTGCTCCCATGACAGGGGCCGCTGGAACAATTAGGAAAATTAGCCCCAGTTGGCCCGGAAGTGCAGTTGGTTTCTCGCGCCGGCATAGCTGGCGCAGAGAGCCGACTTGAGGCTTTAGCTCATTTGACCCGGCTTTTCGGCTCCGTTGGCTCTTGGTCCATGGTTTGCTTTGCTGTGGCTCGCCCCATTAGACACGGATCCCTGAGCGGGCGAGAAGGGGCTCCCTCTCTCCAAAAGAACCGCCGTTCACTTTTACTGAACCACAGCTCACCCGTCCTTCAAAAAGAGCGGCTCAAAAGGTCTGGCTCGCTCCTGAGCGACGCAACTCCACAGTTCGGGGCGAGCGCGAGCGATCAGGCATGCGAGCGAGCCGGTTGCCTAGACGTCTCCGCGGACTGAGTTTCGCTGCATTATAAAATATATTCGAATGCATTCTAAACGTGCGGCCACGGAGGAAGGAGCGTCACCAGTCCTCCGCATCTCCTGGTGCAGCAACACATGGCGAAACAGTTCGACCAAGTTTTTCGTGTTCCCCAAGATGACAGGCAAGCAAATTAGCTTTGTACATGTTATGGTGAATTCAAAAAAGAAAAAGCCGATAACGCTACTTTTCTGTTTTCAAAATACTTAGGGCATATAACATGAAGTAATGAAACGTTCAGTTGTCTTGGAATGGAAGCTACTGTGCAAATATATCCCAGCTATAGGGACCGGGCGTCCGTTGTATGGCGCCACCATCGCTTCATCTAACAGCGCCGCCCGTGGCGAACCGCTCGTCAGTGGAATGCTGGTTGCGGTCAGTGCGGCGTAGTTGTGCATGGCTTTTTGCCGTTCTGCTGCTGTGCGGTTTGCAAAGCGTAAATAACCGGAATGACTTCTTTCAGATCGGTAAATCTTGAATGTAGAGGAGACCTTCACGAGGCATGCCATGTGTGTGATTTACGCCCATACTCAGTAATTACGAATAGCAAGCGACTCTCAATGCGCCAAGCTGGAAGTCAAACTGGAAGTGCAAGTCCGTTCATGCGTGCAACCTTCTCATACCTGCATGCAGTTTTACGTATCGAGGAATATATTGCAGCTAAGAGCTCCTACAACGCCGGTCTGTGCACCGGACGCAGGAATTCTGTGGCGTTGGCCTTTGGCAGTTGATGACGAAATGGCATCGTGCAAAAGCGAGAGACAAAGTTGGGGAGTGCCTTCTAAGATTTACCCCAGAACAGAAATTGTGATAGACGACGCTGCGTAACTTCCTTGACTACGGCAGAAACGTGTTTACTTTCACAGAAATACGTTTACAACAGCCATCGGGAATCGTTTGCAGAATAAATACCGCATGAATAAATGCTTGTCGAGAAAAATCATTGTTTATAGCACTTACAATGGTTGATTGCTAGACGGTTAATGGTTTTTCAAAAAGCAATACCTGCGTGGCTAGAGGACAAGAGACAGGAGGGCGCCAAAAACCTGCCCTCAGTTTCACAACTGAATGCTGCGGTTGAGTTTTACAAGCTAATTGATTGAGTGATTGTAGGGTTTACCGCATCGACACTACACAGGCGATGAGGTGCGCCGTAGTAAAGGGCTCCGGATTCATTTTGACCACCATGTGATCTTTAACGTGCGCCGATATCTCGAACACACGGGCGTTTTGCTTCTCGCCTCCATCAGAAAAGCGGCCGCCGCTGCTGGGAATCAAAATTGCGACTTCGTGCGAGTTTTACAAGCTGCCACCTACGATTGAAAAATTATTCACTCCTCTGTCTAACAATGATGAGGGTTTATCGCAAAGCTTTCTCGCGAGAGGTTTTCTTGGTTGCTTTCTGGATTTAAACTTTGACTATATTTGAGCTTGTAATTGACCAACACGCTGTGTGGTCTTTTGATCGCAGCATTTTTTACTGTGACCCTTTCCCATTCTATTTCGCACGACGAAAGCTGCGTTTTCAGTCCTTGTCGTCGTTGGGCTGAAACGTGCATGATTTTGGTGTTTAAGTTTGCATTTCCATGCACCCCTCTCTATATCCTAACTGCTTCCAGCGTGTCGGAAATGCGTCCTTGCTGGAGGACTCGGAATGATGCACCCCCCATTTGAGGCAACTAGTCTTGCGTTTTTGGTTTCTTCTCAAGGGATTGCACAATTTTTTTAGGTACTCCGCCTAAAATACATAAGTAATAAAAACCACGGACGGAAGTAAACACTGCAACATTTTTTTAACTATCGGCGCCAGCCTTTATACCACGCGGGTGGTAACATAGTAAGCGGAGGGGGATGGTTTGTAGCTTAGGCGGTGGGGTGGCTGAATAACTTTGGTTCCTGATAAAATGACCGCTATAAACGTGGGAGTTCCGCTTCAGCTCTCGGTCTCCCATGCTGCCCCACAAGAAAACCGAAGGCACTAAGCTCACGGATAAAGAAAGACAGTATAAACTGCCGTAACGTTTCCACGGCCACACGGTAATCGATCTCGTACGTAATTAAGTGCATTTCTCTCCAAATCACACGTATCGAGGTATCCCAGCGTTAAGGCTGGCGTGGAAATGGTAGTCATTGAAACTAGTGAAGATAATTTAAAGTGGTAGAAATGAATACTAATTATAGTAGTTTTATTCCTACACAGATAGCGCGGAGTCAGGCGCAGTGCGCCGCAAAAAGCGCTGTGTTAATGTAGCCCGTTCCAAAACTTAGCAGCCGTAAGTGAATTTAGGAAGAAATGAATACAAATATAGTAGTTTTATTTGCACTCAGATCAGCTGGAGCCAAGCGTAGATCGCTGCAAAGAGCGCTCATGTCATTGTAGCCCATACCCAACTTTAGAAGCGTCCGACAAGTTCACGCAGCCGTTGCTGCAGTTAAAAGCCCAACATATCTGTCTGGACTTCGTTTCACCGCACATATCCGCTCACAACATCCCCAAAATATTCAAATCACCGAAGCAAACATGGCAAAAACAAAGGAAGGCTGCGTAGTCCAATACACCGGCTCATTCCACTAACGAGGGGAGCGCCGAGTGGTGGCGCCACCCGTCCAGCTGCCCGGTCCCTATTGCAGGAGCGCGAAGATTTAACAATAGTGAACGCGCCTTTGGTGCAAACACTCTTGCTCGAAAGGTGAATTTGTGCCGTCATTGTCGTTTTATGATTACCTTATTAACTGCTTAAACGTCTATTCACGATTTTTATCAATGTATTTTTTCTGAGTTTCGTGCAGGATGTTTGAGGCTTAGTTAGGGTCCCAAGTCGAGGACGGTTTGAAACTTCATTGGACGGTTCCTCCGGTGACTCGCGTCAACCTCTCCAAAGTCATCACGGCACACCTGCTCACAATAAAGGCAAGCTCAACTGTACGCCCTTATTGCCGTTCACTGGGTACCTACTGCCACGCCGTATGGTGACGGAGAGGTGATGCCCCCTAACCAATTTTTCCGGCACATCTTGCTCCAATACGTATACATGCCTTGCAAGTGACGTCACGCAAGGAAAGGGGCGGCGCCCCTTTCCACTTTCGCCATGCTGGTGGTTGGCTCCGCCGTGTTGACGCACGCGGCACGCGGTTGCGCTACGGCCTAGCACATCGCTCGAACCCCGCGCATCTGTAGAAATTCATTGAAACAACGTGTCCATGCGAATCAACGATGTTGAGCGAGTACGCGCGGAAGTTGCCGGCGTCGGTGCGGTCGCGCTACGCAGAGAAGGTGCTTATGTGCGGCGGCAAGGATCCGCTCTCGCTGTCAGTCGACGAGACCGTGACAGACACGAGCGCGTACCCCAAAGTGGAGGAGTGCGACGTGAAGGACTATCTTGTCGGCAAGACAAGCTTCATCACGCGAGAGCAGTTCAAGGCGCACAAGTCACTGGAATCACACAATTATTTGACAAGTGGATGGGTTCAAGAACCGCGACTGAAAGTCCTTCAAAACAGCGACGTTGTCGTGATTGGCAAGGTAAGAGACTTCCAGCCTAACCATAAGTAAATTGCATGTTGCGGGTGGTTGTTCGCGAAGACCTGTCAGGCATTCACTGGAGGTTGTAGAACGACTTGGGCAATCCGCCAAACGAGGTAGAAGGGGAGGGGGCGGCGGGCTAGTTTTGTGCATGCAAGAAGATTTTCAGATGCGGGAGCAGGTTCGACTGGTACACCGGGAGCCACTCATTGCACACTAGAATATCTGCATGCAGTATCTACATTGAAAGGTTGCTAGATGTAGTAAAATATTTCTCTTTATATTTTGTAGGTGAACCACTCCCAAAGTACAAGGGAAGCCTGCCTGCAGCCATGGGCACTAGTGAAGCAAGACGGTGAAGTTGTTGTGGCTCATTGTACCTGTATGGCTGGTCTCGGGGAGGCGTGCTCTCACATTGGTGCAATCCTGTTCTACCTTCAAGTGGCGGTGAAGCACAGAGACATGCTAACTTGCACCGACAAAGATAATCAGTGGCTTCCAGCATACTGCAAGAACCTCACGTGTGTTCCGATAGCAAAGGTTGACTTCTCGTCTGCAGTAACTAAGAAAAGGCGAATAGATGAGGGAAGGCCATCAACAACTCTGGCACTGCGCCGGCCAAGACCAGCCCCATTGAGACCAACTGATGAGCAGTGGAACAAGTTTTTGGACGACGCTCAAGCATCAAAGTTAAAACCAGCTTTCCTTTCGCTTGTTGATGGCTATGCAGAGTCCTACATCCCGACAGCTGCAAAGTACAAGTCCGCACTTCTGTGCACCTTGTTCAACGACTGTGCAGCCCCGTCATGGCAAGAAGTCTCCGAGGAATGCGACAAATTGGCAAGCGGAATCAGAGTTGAACAAGAGGTAGGATCTATGGGAATGTGATGTTGGTGACGCTTTCCTAGTTTTTCTCTTTGTGCAGGTTCTGCACCTTATCGAAGAAGAAACGAGAGCCCAGTCTTCATGCAGGAAGTGGTTTTCGTTTCGTGCCGGAAGGGTGACTGCGTCATGTGCGAAAGCGGCCTGCTCCACATCAATCGAAGACCCTTCACCAAGCCTGGTGCAAAGAATATGTTATCCCAGTCAAGGTACCTTCACCACAGTAGCGACAACTTGGGGCATCGACAATGAACCCCGTGCAAGAGCACAGTATGTCGAAGCAATGACTAGTCAGCATGAAAATTTCAAGTGTAACGAATCAGGCGTGCACATCAGCTTCAATCACCAGTTCCTTGCAGCTACACCTGATGGAGTTGTGAGTTGTGATTGCTGTGGCACAGGAGTACTCGAGGTGAAGTGCCCATATAGTCTGCGAGACTGTACTATCATAGAGCTCACTTGCTGTAAGAGTAGCAGTATCAGTCTACCCGATGGAGATGCCCTTCAACTGAAGCAAAAGCATGCACATTTCTGGCAAGTACAAATGCAGATGTTTGTGTGCCAGGTGAAGTATGCAGACTATGTTGTCTGGACAACAAAGGAGATCTTTATTGAAAGAATCTTTCTAGACGATGACTTTTGTGCCAGAATGTTGCTGAAGAGCACTCACTTTTTCAAGCGTGTACTGTTGCCAGAGCTGCGATACAAATATACATCGCATCCTGTACAGCACCAGACAAATGAGAACGTGGAAAATGAGGATGTCTACTGTCTCTGCAATGGGCCAGAGTATGGCAAGATGGTGATGTGCAACAATCCACAATGCAAACGAAAATGGTACCACTTTGCATGCATCGGCATGAAGAAAGCACCACAGGGTCAGTGGCTATGCAAAGATTGCAAATAAACAAACTGCGTGCAAAACAAAGAAGCAAAATGTTTATTTACACATCATAATTAGGGCTCCCCACTCAAACTCAAAACTGATTTGTTGCTACGAGTTCAGGGGCATTTGTTTCTGTCCAAATACCGTGTTAATTCTCAACATGCATTGATAGGAACACTTAAAGCGTTTTTAGAAGAAAATTGTACCTAATAAGAAACATACCTTTATTGCAAAATAGGGCAATAGAAACAATTAAGACCATACAATAATTACTCGCCCACAAAAATTAAAACATCACATAAAACATATCATGACAGTCGTAGCAATCGTGTAAGTGGCCCATGATGCACATCAACGAGCAATTACTTAAGTTTGTTGAAAATAATTGCGATAAGCAACACATTGTCAATAACTAGTGCGCATATAAGAGCTGCAGCGCGCCTTGAAGAGCACATGAAGTCTGACAGTGTTTCTTTCATATTCACTGAAAATGTCACTGAAACTGCTGTGGGAATACAATACACTGCAAAAAAAAAAGATTGAATTTTAAAAGAGCCACCGAAACAAGTATGCCAAATTTTGAGAAAATAAAAACCGAAAACTTCGAACCCCACATATAAGGCGTTCATTACAGCTCGAAATAAAAAAAAAAGCGAAAACAAACTATCCACATGCCACATTCACTCTCAAAACAGGCATACACAGCATAGAAATCTGGAGAAGGAATACGGTTCTCGACAAAAAAGACAGCCGCGCAGATACTTAAGTGAAAGCAATCTTCCAAGTCACACACATGCCCAGAGTTAGTCAAATTGTACAACAGAGCCACAAGCACTCGTCAAAGCACAACAAACAAAAACTATCTTGTCAAGTGTGGTTGCATCATCTTCATGAACTGCAGAGAGCATGTCTACAGGCACGATACTCTTAGTTATCATATATTTGTTTCTGAGGAGTCCTATCACTCTTTCCACATGAATACGCACGTTGGCCAGCTTCCTTGTGGCCTCCACTTGCCAAGGAGTTAGCTGGGCTTGTCCCCTGGTGAATGCCGGCATCTTGAGTCGAGCAGAGCAGAGGCCAACCGACTCCGCGATGGTGAACCCTCTGTCAGCAAGGATCAAGTCGCCAGGCTGCAGGTTACCGAGAATCCCACAGCTTTCAGTGATGAGCTTGTCACTGGATCGTCCGCACCACCCCCTTGAAATATAAGTTACTGTTCCTTGAGGAGCAACCCCAATTAAGTATTTCACTGTGTTGTGATGCTTGTACTGGCTCCATGTGAGGCATCGGGCATGGTGTGAGGTCGGACGCTCGATGAAAATCTCGAAGCAGTCGAGGATGACTGCGACATCTGTTCCGAAGGCAACGCGGAAGCACATGGGCATGGTCCGCTTCAGCTGCTCCCTTGTCGGCCACCTGACCAGCCTCTCCAAGCCGAAGTAGAGGCCGTCAATCCACTTCATCACGATCCTTGAGACAGTCGCTTCGGAGACGTCAAACCTATAATACAGGTCGTTACACACAATGTGAACATGCTTTCTGACAAGTAACCAAAATACGTTACCGGAATGCCAAGTCCCGGAGAGGCACATTCAGTCGGAGGCGGATCAGGGTCACCACATACTCCTGGAACTGAGGCAAGGCGTTAATGGAGCTGTGCCTCACCAGTCCCTTCACAAGCGTAAAAACGGCATCCAAGAGTTGGAAGTTTGGCAGACCAGTATAGAACTTGGTTAGTTCGTCGTCCCTCTGGAAGGCAGCATACGTTAGGCACCGTGCGTTCAGGCTTTCTCGCAGGGAATAGAGTTCCACCCGCAGTCGGTTGACCTCCTGTTTTAGACGGTCAACAATTTCCCGCGAGCCGTCATCTGCCTGCGTTCCTGGAGAATAATCGTCTATTACTTGGACTGTTGCAGGAAGGTTTGGGAAGCACAAGTTAGTGAATGCTATGGTGGTTTGAAACATCCCAACAGTTTGCTGGCAGGCTATCATCCATACCCATCTCGTCCACCAGGTGGCCAAGGGCACTCAGCCATGTGAGGGGCACCCTGTCTTTTTTCTAAAAACCAGCATAAAAGGTATGTGAAGGGTTTTTCAGGTGGTGGCGTGCGACAATAACGCCACTTAATGACTGTGCTGAACCGGTGTGCCACGTCGTTCTCCGAGGCAGGCTGCAATAAATGAAATCGAACGCCACTCTACATTTGGCACTGCTTTTGGCTTTTCCTTTCAGCTACCCGGCTCGTAGAACAACACAATGAACTGGTTCAACCCGGTCATGATGGTCACGGCTGTTTGCCACAACCCAAAAAGCCTCTACCCCCCCCCCCCCCCACCTTAGCACTGGCCTTTCATGAAAAAGGCGGAGCGCCTCTTGCATGACTGAGTGCCATTGGCCACTTTCAAATGTGATGGTCAGAAATGCTTAACGTGCAGGCAGCCTGGTCGGACGTTTCATACAACCAGAGTAGCCACAATCTTGATTTCCAACAGGAAACATACCTCTAGTTTGCACAAGCTGCTCAACTTGGCCGTTCGATGGAGCAGGGTTACCGCCCTGTTGACTTTCGACGTCCTCAGCAGGGAGGCCATCTTCAGCAGAAAGGCTGCCCTCAACAAGGGGGCCGTCTTCAGCAGGAGGGTGGTCTTGAGCAGCCGAAGTTCCAGAGCCGCTAGCTGCCGTGTCATCAAAGGAGAAATCCGAACCAATTAACGGGAATTATAAGAGGGTGAATTTGAACACTCTCTCAGGAAAGTGAGGTGGCAACATACTTTGCAGCGTCCTCTCACTTGCAGCAGCTCTTCTCGCCTTGCGACGGTTGTACCTGCGGAGTAAACAGAAACATCTTACTTCGTGCTAATCTTCTTTTAACCGGGATCCATCCTTTTAACTCGCAGCATGTTTATGTACCTGCCATTTTTGTCAGGATCCTTTCCCTTGTACCCTAAATTCAGGCTGGGGGCCCAGTCAGGATGGTCGACGTCAAACAATGCTGAAGGTTTGCCTGAAATTTCCAAACAAATCATTTTTAGATGGTTGAAGCCAAAATGTAAACTTTGTCATTCAGTCTTTAGACAGCGTGAGGAGCCTGCCAGAGATTTTGGTGATATGGCTCACGTGCAGTACATGAGCGATTTATCCAGCACGTAGGACTGCTAGCCTGGGCTGTTTAACGTGCACCACGCAGTAGTGATACAGGACCGCACGCCGCCCCGACGCTCGTTTCCATCGCAAGGGGAAGAGGAGAGTTCAATGTTGAGACCTGGATGAGTATCGTCCCAGCGTGCGGGCGATACTCACTCCTGCCTGTGCGGTCCGGATAAGCATCATGCGTCGTGCGGTTTTGCACCACTGGGTTGCGGGTCCTGCGGTTGCGTTCTCAATGTGACGGCGCAAAACGGCGACGAGCAGCGAGATTTGCCATCGCGCTCTGTCACGCGTCCCGTCGCTCCTTTCTAAATTTCCACAACACGCCGCCCGTCATCGCTGCTCATCGTGACGTGCGTCGCTTGGTTTCCACGGTCCGAGCGACAGCCGGTTCTGTCGCGTCGCATTGCGGCTCTTCCGTGCGATTTACGCAGTCTAATATCTTTAACCTGTAGCGCGTCGCAAAGCTTGCACGAACATAAACATGTTATAAAAGGGGCCATAGCACTCACCGCTGACGAAATGCATCCCGCAAACTCGATAGTGCGTGGCCGCATCGTCGAGGTCGACTCTCTTCAGCCTGCTCTGCCACTCCCGCCTTCGCTTTTTCGACAGACGCTCTGCCTCGGGGCTCTCCGACGTCACTATCGCCGGGATACGGTAGAAGCCGCCCTTGAAGCTTCCGGTGTCGTTCTTTTTGTTGCGCGAGCGGTTGTTGCAGCCGAACGCGGCGCAGTTTACCATGGCGAAATGGCGGTCAACACGGCCAACTCAACCACCAACATGGGCGTCACCTGCGGGTGACGTCAGCCTGTGACGTACGTGCAAGGCATGTATATTTGTGGCGAAACTGTTGCCAAGCGATGCTCTGAAAAGTCTGACGCAATACCGCTTTGTTCAATGCGAATCGATTTCCACGGGTAGCTGGGGAAGGCCAACCTGAAATGCAAGCGTTGTCTGCAGCCGCAACTGCAATCTTTTCGCTCATTAAAGAAAAAAACAAAGCAGCATTGCCGGCTTTGCTGTTTAATCTAACTTGCGCGCCCGGGACTTCTCGTCTTATCACGACTGGGCTTGCGGTACCCTAGTTTTAAATTTCGAATCGTCGTGCCGTATCGGACAGGATGAGATCGCAGGCGCTGCCCAGACACGAGCTAGAGGGCAGCTTGTCACAACCTAGCCGATATCCGCAAGTAATTAGCTCGGTAGATGCGGCTTAGCCCTCATTCACACAGCCGTCACCTTCTCTGTCACAGCACTGTCACGTTAAGAAACCACGATGGAGACGTAAATGGAGTAGCGTTCGTACTGGAGCTCTCCGTCAGTGATGATTGATTGTAAAGGCACATTCCCACTGGCGATTTGTCTCGTCGCGCGACGGCGCGAGTTGCGCGATGAGGCCTTGAGGTGGTGTTCGCACTTGCGATGAGCGATGATGCGACTGCGTTCAGCGCAGCTGCTTCCCGACTTGTACATACGACCTCGTTGGTGCGTCAACCATTCGAAGTCAAAGAATACGCGACAAAAGCAGGTAGAAATCAAACTAAAACACATGCTACTAACCTGGAGCAATGCCGAAAGCATTTGCGGGTTGCGGGAGGAGCAGAATAACAAACTCACGAAGGCTCTTTTCAACATATTATTGCGCGAAGAAATGCACACGCTTGCTTTCACGCCACAACACCCGCATCACGGCCCACAAATGTCGCTTCTTTTCACAGGCGCAACGTTCTGACGCCTCCGAACTCTACGCGTGTTTACCAGTCGCCGATAGACGAAGAGGCTGCAAGTCAACCTACCGTCTCGCTGTCCACCTAGCTCTATTTACAATCCATACACGCTTCTCCACACTGATGAGTTCCACGCTATTCGTTGATTAGTGCACGCGCACGCTGAAGCCACTGACCAAAGAACCGATGCACACGGGAAGTTACTTGCCGGCCCGACCCGGCGGGTACAGCGATAGCGGGCCAAGCGCCTGGCCGCCTGGCCGAGCCAGCCGAGCTGGCCGAGCGAGCCAGCGGCGGTGGCGGCGGCGGCTCGTCCTCGTCCGCCCGCAGCGTTTGCATACCGGATGTAAAGAAACGTTTCGTTTCCGGCTACGTCAGCCTACTCCGCGGCCATGATTGGCTTACTGGTTTTGCGGGGCCGTCGCGCGACGAGGGAATGGACCTCTCCCGGGGTACGTCACGCGGCGGCCGTGACGTCACGGAAATCGCACGTGCTGGGCGTGGCCGGGAGGGTGGTTGGCAAAACATTCGGACCGGCGCGCGGCGCGTATGCAGTGAGGCTGCATTAGACGCGCGCAAAAGTGGAATTTTTGTTTACGTGTTGGCTTTTCTGATGCCAGTGGGCTGCTGTGCTCTCGGCTACCCAAAATTTGCGAGCAAAATCAGCGGCATCAGACTTTTCGGAGTCCCCACAGAGGTAAATTCGGCGTGTATTGTGGATGTGCGCAATGTGCCGAAGAGGCTGGCAGCCAAAGCAGCGACATAGTCTGCTCTTACTCGTAGCAACATTTCGCATTCTCGAACTTCAGCTGTTCTCTAAAGCGCAGTCATACCGTCTACATTGGCAGTCCGCGCTGATTCGTGCAATGAAATGATACTGTTTATCAACCATCTGCTATCATGCAGCACCAGCAGAAATTTGCTCAAGTGAAATAGGGAGGGGGAGGAGGGGGCAGACGGAAATTTTCTTGCTGCGAAATATTGTCATGTTTTGAGAAGGTAGAGCACTGTATTAAAAACACAATGAATGCCTAACCTGCTTAGGCGACGCGAAATAAATGTTTCGACGAGGGATCCGCGATAGCCGCCTGATCGACAACGACAAGTTTGGTCTTTTGTTATGGGGGGATCTGTTCAAGACGAACGAAATTCATTGCTTGTAAGTACAATAAATTTTTACCTTGATCAATTATATTCTGCCTTGAGGATGCCGGAAAACTGAGATGCTTGCCGTGCTCACATGTAGCATCGTGCCTTCGGGGCGAGATGGGCCGCTCACGCGACTCGAAAAATGTGTTTGTCCTTACCCAGCCGAAAAAAACCATTGGCCGACCTATTGGCGTTCCAATTGGCCGACCAATTGGTCGACCAATTGGCCGACCAATTGGTCGTCCAATGATGTTTTAGGCACCCAAAGGCGTACACATTGGCCGGCCAATTGGGCGACCCATTGGCCGTCCATTTGGGCGACCTATTGGCCGACCCATTGGAACGCCAATAGGTCTTCCCATTGGCCGCCAACTTGTTGCACTTTTAGTTGGTTCATCCCACTGCCGCAGTCACTCCATCTGAGCTGCCGCTGCAGTGCGTTGGTTACCTGTATCACAAATACAAGAACTCTCGGAATGAATGAATATCTTTATTGCTCTGTTTGTATACACAGCATGCAGACAGTTCGTCGTTTAAGCAATTTTTCACAGGCCATTGTCCATGCCGTGCTCCGCTCGCCGCAGGCTGGCTGGACCTTCACAAAGTGAGTGGCAAAAGCGAACAATGGGTTAAGTTCATAATAAACCGCAGTTTCGCGCATTAAAACAACAAGGCACTGAAATGTTGAAAGACGTGAGCTCACCTCTTCAACAACGTCCCATGCATGGCGAACTGCGTTGCGTGGCGATGTCGTGAACCCGTCAATCGTAACATGAAGAGCCCTGAAATATATTTAGGCAAACAAATTATTTCTTAATAACACCGCTCACGCTATGATTGGTGAAAATGGCAAGGAAAACTTACATATAAACAGTATACTCACATAAACAGAGACACTCTTCCTTCGGTGCGAGGCTTAGCGACGTCCAGCGTAAAGATGCATCTTGAAACACACTGCTATGGGTGTGCGATATCATCGTCGCCACTTCTCACACTCTTGCAGACCACCTTACATTTCCAATGCAGTCAGAGAAGACTGCGTGTGCAACCGATCAACACGCCTACACTACCTACACCGCCAATGCCAACACCACGTTGAATATCACTTATCCACTGTCCGTCTATGGATTGGATTCGATTGGATTGGATCGGGGTTTTATTTCCAAACAATTTTGCTACTCGTGTCGGAAAGTTTTCATTAGTGTGTTTGTTATGTTTTTTTTAAGAACTTTATCTTGAATTGCTGATTGTAATATCAAAATTAATTGCCTCATAAATATACATTTGTAAAGGTTGCAAGATTTGAACATTTCTGAGGGTTTCAAATTAAGGGTGAGAGAGAGAATTTAATTTCAGCCATTTGTTGTCGTAATTGAATACTATCCAAATACTATCCAAAACGGCTCCCCGATTGGGTCATCATGTTGGAGCAGTCAGTATTAACTTTATAGTTGGAGCCAATGGGTCCAATTGGCCCAACTGGCCATCCTAATCGGGCCAATGGGCCCAATTCGGATCGCTCCAATAGGTCCAATTGGTCCCATTGGGTTTCCATTTGGACCCATTGGGATTCCATTTGGACCCATTGGGTGGCAAATTGGACCAATTGGTCGGCCAATGGTTTTTTTCGGCTGGGTAGCGAACAGACTCAGTGAATGTATTCATTTGTTGCGGCCTCCCGACGCTGGCGTATGCAGCGGGCGTACATGGACACTAACTTTAACTATCATGAAATAATGACTACCGAAAATATTTCAGGGCACTGTCGCAAGATATACGCACTAACCATATGTGGTTGCTATGTTACTCTCACAATGACGATGAACCATTTCGATATTTCGCTCTGCGTAAAGGTAAGAAAACAATCGGTCAATCTCGTAGAGAACGACATCATCGCGATATTTTTATTGGAATAATTTTTGCCTTTTGCTCTTCATATTTTTGTTTCGTTGCTGCTTATTTTACTATTTAATCCTTTCATGCTTTACCTTTCCTTTTTCCCCTCGACATGAAATCGTGTGTACGCCACTGTCTCCGGGCGACGCAGAGACCAAGAACAGGGAGCGTTTAACTGCCTGAGGCACCGCGCTTAGCTTAAGCGGACCTCGAAAGCAACAATAATTTAGCTTTCCTTGGTATGTGTCCGAACACAAAGAATCTTCAAAAACATTTTGGAATGCGTCGCAACAGCACCAACCTTCAGAATGACTCGTTTAGGCTGTTCTGCCGCGCACTGATTATCCGAAAGCGTCGCCGTTCAGTTGACCGTACGTTAAACGAAAGTGTTGCGGAGGTTGTAGATGCGGAAAGCTACATGGAGGTGCGACGGCCACAGCTAGGATAGCTAGACACCCCCCCCCCCCCACTCCCCTGCAATGTGGGAAGCCAGTGACGGCCCGAACCAACGGCACATCGTTCCTTTCGGCCAGACCGTGCCGTCGGCGCAGGCGCTTTCTGCCAACCGCCACCTCACTTCGCGGCCGCCAGCAGGCGCCACCCGTCGCGCACGTGCGCTTAGTGACGTCACGTTGTTTACATACAGGGAGAGGTCCATTCGGACCGAGAGCGATCGGCTCCGCCGTCGCAAAACGCCGAAAAGCGACGGCCGGCTCGTCGCTTTGCGACGTCGCTTTTAGTCGCGCGACGAGGCGCATCGCCAGTGGGAATGTGCCTTAAGACTTAACGCGCCGACGCAACGCAGGCGATGAGGCAAGCCGTAGTGGAGGGCTCCGGATTAATTTTGACCACCTGGGGATCTTTAACGAGCGCCGAAATCTCGCACACACGGGCGTTTTTGCTTTTCGCCTCCAACAGAAAAGCGGCCGCCGCGGCCGGGAATCGAACCCGCGACCTCGTGCTCAGCAGCACAACGCCTTAGCCACTGAGCCACCGCGGCGGGTCTCTCCGTCAGTGTACAGGGTCGTCTGCCTAATGATCAGTTTAGCCTAGAATTGGCGTGCTTCATCTGAAAAAGTAAAGAAAACGCTTTGTGCTCACACTTCGCTAAATTTAGCTGTAAAAATGTGTTTTCTGATTATCTGTTTTACCACGGGGCAGGGTTCCGTCGTGTTGACGGGACGGAAACGTAGAGCTCGGCCTCCCGTCACCGTCGCACCGTTTTCGACGAGAAATCGCCCGAAAAACCGTCGCCCATGACGGAAGACGGTGACGTTACGGTGAGTGACGGGGTTAAAAATGGTTGTGTGAATGAGGGCTTACAATGCAGGAACGCTTTTTTTTATGCGGGTGTTCTCCCCCAATCCCCCTCGGTAAGCAAACTGCTCACGCGCCATTGAAAAAAAGACGGGTATGTTCGATTTGTATTCCGGGAAAATGAGACGTGGTTGCGCATTATATTTGTAGGTAGATAGAATATAGCAATGAGTGGTTAATAGTGCAGGTATTGTGTAGCACTACTTTTAAAGCAAAGCTTTTTACCTATACCCCCGAAGGGTTCTTTCGCGACCGTTGGTGTCAACAGAAAACTCCCGCTAACAAATAAAAGAATCTACTGGCACCACCAGGAATCGAACGTGGAACTAATAGAATAACAAATCGAGAGCGCATTGTCTTACCGATTTAGCTACGAGCACACGTGGAGACGGAGAAGAAAGGGAGTGCGCTCACCAAGAACATCTACGGGGTTACCTTCTGCATAGTCGCTGAATTCTACGTGATAGCGCCACGCGACCTCTCACGCCGCTGTGCAGTCCTTCCGCGGCACGTCTAGCGACCCTGTTCACGCCTTGCACATGTGCAAAGAGTTACAAAAATTAAAGGACGCTCACACCAACGAATGGCATCTCAATTGTAGTACGCCAATGTGCTAAAGCCTGTGGCCACCACTGTTCAAGTACAAAACTACAGCTCCTTGTCCGCCCTAACGCCAAACGACACATCAAGGAAGACTTTCAAATACTCTTTGACGGCCAGGCCATCACTCCAAGCCCCAGCCTCAAGATCCTGCGCGTACATTTCCAGGCCAACACCAACAGTGAAGTATACTTGCCGTGACTCAAACACAGCTTCAATAAAATCATACACATGATCAGGCGAGCTGCCACCAAGAAGCGAGGTCTCTAGGAATCCGATACCTTTCGATTATTTCAAGCTATTGTCCTCTCGAGAATCACTTACGTCAACCCCCGGTCTTCTTCTCGGCAAGGAGGACATAAAGATGCTTATATAATGATTAGAAAGGTGGTTGAGAAGCCATTGGTCTTCACATGAGTGCGTCCACAGAGAGGCTGCATGCTTAGCACGGGGTTTCACAACACGGTGGAATAGCTGATAGAGCCCCATCTTTCCAACTTGAAGCTCCGATTGAGCAGAACTGCGGCGGATCGCCGCATCCTTCACTAGATTGGCTGGGCAGCCACAGCTGTCACTCCGCTTGATGTACTCTCGGACTCTTGGCGACAAGAACTAAAGATGCTCCCTTTTCTTAGAAATATGAACCCCGCACATGATGAGGGTCGCCGACAAACACGCGATCAAGCGCTGAACAGCACGCTCGGTGCGGATCCTGCATTCATCTACACAGACGCCTCCCAACATCGAGTGCAGCAATACGCCATCATCGTGGCTACCTCCAGAACCAACCTCATTGCGTGTACCTCACTCAAGAGCCAAGACATGACGGCAGCAGAAGAAAAAGCCATCGCCTTGGCTCTCACTCAACCAGGGGTTCGGAAGGTAGTCACTGATTCCTAACAAGCGTACCGGAATTACCAGTCGGGTTGTTTGTCCCGACCTGCACTGCATGTGCTAAAAACCCACTCCACAAACAGTTCCATTCAGCTCATCTGGACATCCGCTTACGCTTCCATGGAGGGCAACAAATACGCCCACCAACAAGCCTGCGGTTTTAACCCAAGGCAATAAAGCTGCACGAGGACAGTCACCAACTTGCCACGTTCAGGGACATAACCCAGCATTATCGCCTGCAGAACCAGACAGACCTTACCTTCGCCTTACCCTGACCTTTCCAGAGAACAACAAACTACCCTACGGTTCGTGCAATCCGGCTCCTTCCCACACCCAACACGTCTTCACTTAATGTACCTGAGTCGCTACGACGCTGAATGCAAATTTTGCTCACAAGTAGGAGCACTCCTTCACATAATCGGGGTGTGCGACTTTAGCCCTGAGCACCCCCTTCTCTTTCCGTCAATTACCCAACAAGAACAATGGGAGATGCTGCTGTCCAGCCCCTCTCTGCCTACCCAGCTTCAGCTGGTGGACAGAACAGAGGCGGCGCGGACTGCATATGGGCTCCAGTGAAGAAGGATCCACTCTCCCGGGCCGCACACTGCGCCGTTGAGAATTCTGATTCCTGAATAGAAGTATTTCCTCCTCACCCTTCTCCTTCGTCTTTGCCGCCGATCTCGTCGCCTAAGGTCGCGGCGGCAGAGACGGCGAAGAAAGAACGTCTAACCCCCGGTTTGAGCTTCTTTAATGGGACACTGAAGTGATATGTAAACATTGCGGCATTACTAGCGCAAATTGTAGTCCGGAGTCCCCAGGCCATGTTTCGACCACTCTAGGCGCGTTTACGCGATTTTATTTAGTAGAAAAACTAATTCGAAAACGCTGTCCTCCTCTCTTTACGCTCGCCCATTTTCTGTGGCGTTTTCGCGTGACGTCAGGAGGGGATGAGCTGGCAATTGGCTGCGCCACGGCTGCGCTACTGGCTCCCCGGCCGACAGAGTCAGTCGGCCCAGCGTTTAGTCCGCCGGCCGCCGGCGGGTCGTCGCAATCAAGGAGGTTAAAAAAAAATTGCTTGGTCGCAATTCGTTCGCTTAGTTGAAACGAAGCCAGGACACGTTTGTGAATGGAAGAATGTGCATTTCTTTACTTGGTTTGTTTGTACACTGTATCTAGCTCCAAGTCAAGGTCGCTTCACACAAGCGCTGCACATGCGACGCTTCGCTGACTGGTACCCCAGTAGGAAAATATCAGGCCTCTTGAAGGCGGGAGAAGAGTCAGCGAAGTCAATATAGGTACTAAGCAAATAAAATCAACTGATATTTTTACCGTACAGCGTAAAACTAGGGCGCGGGAAGCACTTTTTTGCGCTGGGCGAACAAGCACAGCGGTCAGCAGCACGACTACGCATCTGCGAACGCTTTTCCGTCTACGAAATGCAATTGCTAGACGTGAGCTATACTGTGGAAACTCGGGCGACGCTTACTGCACGATCGCAGTACAACAAATAGTCACCTAAGCGGCTTGAAATGCCACAACTAAATAAAAGTGTAAACCGGTTGTACAATATATACCCTATATTAGCAAGGCATTCGCGTCCCGCTCCGTGGCCTAGCGTTCTGTGGCGCTAGGAATTCACCGCAAATGTTTTGCGAGTCACGAGTTCGAATCACCGCGGGTGCGTGCTTTTTTTTTTTTTTTTTGTAAGTTAACTTTTTTATTTTTCGCCGATGTTTTCTATATTGAGTTCACCTTTTTTTGGCCCGCAACGTTCATGGCTACACGAACTAGTTCACAAAACGCGCGCAGGCTTGCACTGGCGCGCTAGCGAGTTCTCGTTGGCGTGCTGTTGCCATAAGCACCGACTGCTTGCAGGCAGTGGGCACAGGCCAGAATGAACAGACCCTTGGCCTGGTGCGAACACGCTTTTTACGATACAGGCATGAGGGAGGCAAGCTCCAAATATGGGGGAAAAGCGCATGACATTTGGTCGTCTGCGGGTACGCGGAGGGCGTTCATGCACTGCGTAGGTCTCGGCTAGTGAATGCTACGACTACAAGCCGTCCTGGGAGGCTTATCTTGTGCATTTTACAGCCGACAACATGGCAGAAGCGCGGTACGATGATTACTGAGATATTGAGAATGCCCATCCAACAAAGCCATTGGTTATGTTTTACAGAACCGAAACCGAAACTTGTGTGATTGCTAACCTTGGGCATCGTCCAATCACGGCGCCCCTCCTCCCAACGTCACAGCCTTAGTTGGTGCGGCCGCCGCAAACCGCGCATGGTAGTTTTTCTTCTTTCGCGCTTTGTAAAATATTTACCGATTTGTCAACCGGATAAACGATGAAAAGTGTGCTAATTTGAGCCAGTCTACGCATGCAAGCAAAAACGGGAGCTTGACAAATTCACTTCAGTGTCCCTTTAAGTTACAAAAAGAGTTTTCACTCATATGCTACACCAATACAACTCCAATCACCATTCAGGCGCAGGTTAAAGAGATATTCTTGGTAAGGTTAAATCAAAGCATGATGCATGAATGCAGTATGATTTGATTTAACCTTACCAAGAATATCTTTTTGAAGTAATAAATGTTGTGATTAAGTGCATTTCACTTCTCTCTGGTTTCACTGTTAGTAGAGCGACGTGAGTGAATTTAAGTGGCGTCGATGGGTAATCGTTGTGGGTGCCGTTTACAGCTTTGCTTTCCAACCACATTCACAGCGTGGATTGGCGCGAATTTTGAAAGTGCGAATGCACTTCTTAAGCGAGCCTGAAGCGTCCGCCGCCGTCCGCATTCCGCCGCCGTCCGCATAGCAACAGCTGCGGGTGCGCGCGCTCCTCGTCTTCCTTGGCAACGGGGGGAGATGGGCGCGCTCTGCCTGGCCGCTGACATGGCACATACCCACGTGGGGGATTGGCCAGGAATCTCCTCGTCTTCCTTGGCAACGGGGGAGATGGGCGCGCGCTGCCTGGCCGCTGACATGGCACATACCCACGTGGGGGATTGGCCAGGAATCGGGCGTGAGAAGGGCTAATGCACCCGCTTAAAGGAGTACTGACACGAAATTTCAAAGCTGAGATCCGCTCTAGCAATCAAGTACAACGACAACACAAATAGGGGTCTGTGCATGGCACATACCCACGTGGGGGACTGGCCAGGAATCGGGCGTGAGAAGGGCTAATGCACCCGCTTAAAGGAGGGTATTAGTCGAGCGCGCGCCGTCGTCGAGAGCGGTCGCTGGTCCTGCATCTCGATAACGATGATGGCGGACCGGGCAACGGTACCAGCAATAACGAGTGAAATATCTTTCTTTGTAGTTGTGTGCGTGTGTGTGATCTCTCGACTACTAATTAGGATCACGATATCCACCGTAATCGCGCAATCAACAACCGTGCATTCGCACTTACACACTCTCCCCCTCGGGGAAGTGCGAGGGAATTTTTTCGCTGCATTTTGCCGGTGTGAACTTGGTTTCTCTGAAGTGTATGCAGGTCATTGGTCAAATCAATGCTTTCTTTGGATTTGCGTAAACTGGCCCAATTACCGGGCTTGAAGAATACCTCTGCATGCTTTTTTTAAATTATAGGTTCCCGATTATTGTGTGTCTGAACTGAAACAAATTTTTTTGAACATCTAAGGAACATTCCCGTCTCAAGGCGTTCCCAAGAAACAAGAAACATTGCGTTCCCTCGAGGCGTTCCCAAGAAATATTGAGCGGAACTTTCAAGTTCTTTTATTCTCCGGTCGAGGCGTGCGCGGGCAGAAATCCGTGTAGTGACTGGAACTTTCGAAGTTCTTCTTTCGTAATTAATTAGTGCACCTCAATGCTATGTAGCACGTTTTTCTATTGTATGCCGAAATTTACATTCGTCATAACTTCGCTGAGAGTTCTATAGCGTGTACAGAAAATGTATGTGCAATATATGAGTGTAGGACATGTGTTTTCATCACTTTGAATCAAAACGACCTCATACGAATTCTGAATAAATGAAAAGCAAAAAGAATTTTTTGTTAGCACTCCAATTAGTACCGCGGCAAAGACTAAAATTAGACGCTAGAAAAAACACAATTACCTGCATGTATTTTTCGTTCTATTATTAAACACGTTAGTGAAGACACATACAAAACGACGTGCGGCGGCTATTCCGAGACGTCAGCAGCCGCTCGCCAAATTTCGCTCGTGGTGCCATTCCCTAGCAGCCCATGCGACTGGCGGAAAGTTGGGCCACGGCCGCTCAATCAAGCGGCCGTGTTCGAGACATGTACGAGGAATATGAAGACAATGCGGGAGAAGCTACCCCAGCAGGGCAACCACAGTCAGCAGAACACTGTCCTCCATAAAGCAGAGTCTACCTGCCAGACTCGACCAGTGGAGTCGTGGCGAACCATCCACGGCCGAAGCCAGCTGCCAACGATTCTCCGGCGTCAACTACTGTTTGGCAGCCGAGTGTTATGCAGGCTGGACACTTCAGCATGACGACCACCCGGCAAACGACCAAGGCGCAGTTGAATGGGGCGAGCAACAACGCGGGACAGTAGACTCGGAAATCTACTCACATCAAGCGCCCAACATCAAAACTTTTATACACAAAGGACTTTAGGCAATGTGTGTATCTTTTCATTTTACCGTTACTTCTGTTGCACTTTTTTTTACTTACTCCTGTCGTTTACCCGACGATGGGATGATTGTAGCATCATGTGGTCTGGAAGGTTTGGGCCAGACCACTCATTATTAAAAGGAGCACGGGCCAATAAAATCCAGTTTTGCCGTGTCAGCCTCTCGCTGCATATCAATCGAAAGAGTTGTTCTTTCAGACACGTTGCAAAGGTTTGAATTGAGCTGCCCATCGTCGCATAATGTTTAGATGCGACGCTAAGAGGAGCATCTCTTGCCGGCGCCCCTGTCCTTCCTGCGTCGTTGTCGCCCGCGTCTGCACAGGTGCGTCTCTCCTCCCCTCGCCTCCTCTGCTCTATCCGATAGCGCCGATAGCAAACACTCTCTCCCAACAACTGCGCGCGGCCCTGCGCGCGGCGCAAGCATGCTGTGCGCATGTGCAGCGCCCTCTCTCTCCGCGGTCTCCTCTCCTTCGGGCGCGCTGCACTCCGCTGCGCGCCCGAGTGCGCTGAACTCGGCAGCGCGCTGCACTCCGGCAGCTGCGCTGCGCTGCCGGAGTCCCGCGCTCCGGCCGGTCTCTCATTCGACGGTCGTCCGCGCTACGCTTGCTCTCTCTCTCTCTCTCTCGCATTACCCGACGATTGCTCAAACAATTCGAGTAATCGACCCAACGGAAACGCACAATGGAACCCCCTTCAGCGTCGCATCACACCAGGGTTCCAGCGAGGGGAGGTGGGCGTAATTTTTTTTTTTACCATTTCCGGTAAAACGAGAGTTCCAGCCGCTAAACGTCTCCGGAAGGCGTATCTGAAAAGCCTGGCGGCCTACATGCACTACACATGCGTCTTTTTTTCAGGTCGTAATACTTCACGAAAGCTCATGTATTGACAGCAGACAGATATTCTTAATTGCCTAAAACTCCACGTCGAAGAAACTCCTTATGACAAGCAACCAATACTCGACATATGTTATATCTCTTGGTATACTGCCCTATCCGGACTTCGCCGGATGTACGGCAACTTCGCTAAAATTGCATTCAGTGCATTGTTAAACGCGCTCCAGGGAGAAACACAGGAAGGGATTGTTTTGGATTGAGAATAAGAGATTTTATTCTTCAAGAAATTATTTTCTCATTCGTATTGTTGCAGTAAACAACGCCTATCATCAAGTCCAGGCGTTATGTGTGAGTTTCATCTTTTCAAACAAAAATACGACTCGTATTGATTAGAGCATACGACAAAACCCACATGACCAACGTACACAACACTGGAACTATGCCGCGGTCACTTCGTGCATCTCTAAGGTGGTTATCAGCAGTGGCAATTTGCACAGTGCGAGTGGCGAAACGTCGAAACCAGCACTTTGTAGTCGCAGCACATGTTTTCTCATCATGGCGAGATTTTACACTTTTTCTTGCTTCACAGACTTTCAGAGTAATCAAACGAAGCACGAACACCCTGTTCCTAATGTCACAATATATACATGGTTAGGTTCTCAAAAGTCGCCTAAAAATGATGAAGAAGCAGTTTCGCAGTACTTTGTGTAACCACCAGCGCAATTTGGCCACAAATTCATAACTCCGTCACTGCGCATTGAAGACATTCCGTACAGGGCGCTAAAACGCAATAAACGTTCTGCACGCTGTGGATGGAACAATTTTACCAGGGTATGGCGGAACAAAAACGCAAAAAGGAGCAGTAAAAAAGTAATCACAGAAGCGATTTGTCTGGTGGCGTTGTGGGAGGGACAACTAGACAACTACTTATCAAGGCTAAGGGGTTATGGCAGGAGGAAACAAACTGTTTTCAAACGGTCGTCGCTTCCATGATTTCCGAGGTGTCTTCGACGTCGTTTCAGACACTGAGGGCACTGCCGATGGCGTTCGCACAGTAGCCTCTTTCTGCCTAGAGGATGGCCCGGTGCTTAGTTGGAGCGAAGGAGTTCTTTTTGGAGTTCCCAGTGACGCCACAAGGGCTTCCTTTCTCTCCTGCTCGCTCTTCATGACTGGGTCTCTTTTCGGGGACTTCTCCATGAATACTTCCGGGAGCCACTGAATGGCCGCAATGCTGAGCGAAACCATCAACGCAGCAAACAAGCTGAGCACCAGTTTCGCGTGCTCACCGCTAAGCGTCTTCACAAAAATGGCGCACAGTGTTCCGGAGGAGCCAAAGAAGAGAGCCATGCTGATGCCTACGCTGCGCCCATCCGTAGGGAAGATTTCTGCCGTGTAGAACAGAACCACGCTCCCCGCCGCAGACACGGCAATCTTCGTACCGGCCTGCAGGATGGACTGCACATCCTGACTGGCCAACACAATGGCAAGGGTCTTTGACGCAGCGAGCATGAAGACCACGCCCAGGGCGATCAGAGCCGCATTTTTCGGGCCGTACTTGTTTACGGCCAAGCAGATAGCGCCATAGAAGGCTGTCGTCACGAAAACATCGACAAGCTGCCAACTCATACCAGAGACCTCTTCAGTGGCCACCATACCAAAGTAGATCGCATTGAGAGTAAATCTGGTAAAAAAGGCAGCAGCCGCTTTGCGGCGAGTAGTGTTCAATTTAAAAGTTCGCTCCAGGGCGAGGGATGAACCCGTAGTTGATGTCTGACCCAGCGCAATCTTCTGCATCTGGTTGGCGATAGCCAAGAACGTGGCCTTGGCCTTAGGCAGGCTTACCCCGTTCACAAGGGCCGCTTCCAGGGCGCCAGCCTGTGCTCGCTCTAGATCCCATGTGACAAGAAGCCAGGCGGGGGATTCGCTGAGAAGACAGCACCAGAGGACCGTTAGCACTGATGGAACGAGGAGAACGCCCTGGCTCAACTCCCAACGCGGCTCCAGGCCGGACATGACGTGCACGAACGGTGGACCGAACGTCCCAGCCACGGCCGTGTCGAGGATGGTAAAGAGCCAGCGCCTCGCGTTTCCGGTGACCTCGTACAAAAGTATAAAAATCAGTGTAAAGGTCGAGTTGCAGGCCGTGTAGGCGAGCACTCGGGTGGTGACGAACATTGCGTACGTCTCAGCGACACTGTTGCCGATGGCAGCGATGAGCCACGTGAAAGAGCAAACTATGATCACGGGCTTCCTGCCGAAACGATCGGAGACGAAGCCCGCCACAGGCGACAACACTGCGTTTGCCAAGATGGCGGCCACGAAGGACAGCCCGTATAGGTACTGGCGATCGCAGACCAGGTTGAACCTGCTAACGATGCTGTCTCTTCGGTCGACGATGTCGTAGTCCCACTGGTCACAGGATACCACTGTGCTGCCGTTCCGCTTACCTTCCTGCGTGAAAAGGCGGAATCAAACCACCCGCGTAAGCATTCCGGAATCGGATCGTTTTCCTTTTCTCGCCAATGAAATAGCTATAACGTAGAAAAAACGTAGCAGTAACCAGTACATCCAATTCTCACGAGCCATTCCGAATTTATTCGGGTTATTTCTGTGACTGGTATCAATTCACAAGCCGGATTTACAAAGTACTTGTGACAAATGCTTGTTTGGAAAAGAGTTAAAACATTCCTCACTTGTTACTTTAGCCAGCACAATCATTCATATGGGTAGTGCATACCGAAATGCGCAGGCTGCAATCAGCAGAGCTGGTTCGACGGACAGTGCGAGTAACTCTCAGTGTTTTCTGCCGCATTCTATTCGTGTAGCAATGCACATACACAATGGGTTCAATTAGGAATGTAATTTGCCATATTTAGGACATTAGAATATTAATTGCATTGTTTATTATTATAACTAATTAATAATGTGATTAACATAATAATAAAATGAAATGTAATAGATTATTTAAGACAACATTTTATTTGTAAATAAGCTGACCACTTTTACAAATAAGCTCACCTGGTCCGAGCACATATCTGATATCTCAATACCCGCCCTTCAAAAGCTTTGGTTCCTAAAGATAAGATTAAAAAATGGCCCAGAAAGAACAAAGCTTCTCGTATATAACGTATGTATACGTGCAAAACTTGAATATGCCGCAGTTGACTGGTACACTATTACTAAAAAAGATTCCAACCAGATAGAAAATATACAAAAAAGGCGGTAAGATTTTTTTTCAAAATATAAGAGGTGTGATTCTCGAACATCTTTGATGACACCTAATATATCAACATTAGAAGCACACAGGAAAATGAGTGCAATTTCATTTGTACATAATTGTGTAACTGGCAAGTTGAAAATAGTCCTCCCCCTAATTGTGACACCCCTGACTGCCGAGACCTCAAGACACACAGTCATAAGAGCGCTCTAACACCAATTTTCGGTCGCACAACTGCTTTTAGAAACAGCTTTTTCCCACGCACAGTGTCAGTGTGGAACTCGCTACCGCCAGGTGGGTGTGAATCCGGCAAAGTTTTTTGCTTAGGACTGTAGTAGGGTTATGAAGTGATTTGCCGCCTTTTCTTGTATTATGCGATGTATTTTCATGAATCCTAATGTATTTGATGTGCCTCCTGCATTGTCTATAACGATGCTACTCTGGTTTGCTTAGTCTTTTTCGTATTGTTGCCCCTCCTGCCTTTGCCTAAATATTGGCCTGCAGTACCAATTAATAAAATCCACCCTCCGCAGAGCTCGAGCGCCCCGTGAATAAAACTGCGCCAGCTGGATTTGTTCTTTTTGTGCTTGCTCTCATTTCGTATCGTGGAGCTGTTTTGCGTCATTGCGAACGCGTACTATTTTTCTTGAACGACTACAGCCATTCTGCGTCATTTCGAAAGCGCCATTTCTGCCTCGCGCGGCTCAAGCCTTTATGCACCATTTCGACAGTGCCATTTTTTTCTTGCCCGGCCGCTTTTTCCGCTTACTATCGTAAAAACCAACCCAACGAGCGTTCCTAACTAAATGAATGCGAGGGTGCCGGTTATATACACAGATTTTGCTCGAAATGTGCTAGCAGTTTTTTTTTTTTGCACTGAAAAACGGAGAGATGTATGGCAAGCTCCAGGGGTTCACGAGATTCGAATGGTTACAACTATTTAAACCGCTTGATTTTCGAAGTATCAACGGGACACCCTAATAACGATGCATAAGGCTCTTCTTGGGTCCGTTATCTCACAGCGCCGCCTGATTCCGGCAGTCGTTGACATCGTCTGTTACCGAGCCACGAGGACAAGGCGAGCCCATTAAGTGCTCTGCACTTGAAAATTGTTCCGACACCGCGCGTACACGGCCATCAATTGACAGCCGATAAGTTTTCTGTAACTTTTGCAACTTCACTGTTAGTAAATATAACAAGTCAATTAAACTCGTCGTAATGGTAGGGTCGTTCTAGCCGCCACTTATTTCCTCCCCCTAGAGGCCAATGCAGCCGCAGCAGGCGGCCATTCCACAATATTGCTACGGGCGTAACGGATGCGGATGTCTTTATTTACCAGGTCTACAGGCCAGTCATTCAGTCGGAACGGGGCAGGTCAGCAGTCAGCTAGTGGCACACATGATTTTTTTTTCTGTTCCTGCCAGTCAACCGCAGATTTCACCGTTCCCTCGCACATACGCTATGCAGGTGATTGGACAATTACCATTGCTTGTAGTAACTAGTGTAACAATATTTACACTTCACTGTTAAATGCGTAATAATAAACAGTATATCAAACTGGGCGGAATATAGGGCCGCCTTAGTGGCCAATCGTGTTATAGTTCGTTTCAGGATACCTAAGATAAAACAAGAATTACAGCCATTTCTTGTAACTACACTCCCTCCGTAGAAGCCGTGTATTGACAGCAGATAGGGATACAGTAACGTTTACAACTTCACTGAAAACTATGACAGGCAAATTAAACTCTGCTTAATAATACAGCCGTCCTAATGGTGAATTTCATTATATTTGTTTCGAGATATACTTAATACATTGTGTGGGAATCATTGAGAACCGCGACCCGCGATCCCGCGCCGGCGCGCGCTTCGGGAGAGATTTGTGCTCGGAAACCGGTCCGGCGCTCCGCTGGTTCGTCGGCGTCCCCCGAGAGATGGCACCACCGATCTTTAGTGCGGGTATAGGCACGCGGGTGCGGGCTGCGCGAGCGTGTGCGCGCGGGAGTAGGGAGAGTCTCGTCGGAGACCCGGTCGGGGCTGGTTCGGCGGAACATCGCGGCGGTTGCGGATACCATGTCTCTCAGGTGGAAACTTGTTTGTGAGTGCCTGCCTCCCGTTCGCGGTCATGACCCGGACGGCGTGATTCGTGAACGCCGTCGAGCCTTGTGCTCGCATGCTTTGGGATTCCCCAAATAAACGGCTGTGCTTCGGCACTACTGTCTATTGTGTTCTCGTATCGGCGAACCTCGCTGGGCTGCCGTAGGCATGGGAACCCGCGTGGTTGACACGCAGGGAGCTAGCGTGGGGGCCTACCCCAGAGTGCTGGCAAGGTCCCCGGAGAACACCACATATCCCACAATTGAGAGCTACGGAAAATTGGCTGTGCCGCAAGATTCACTTTCTTGAAGCTACTTTTTTCTACACGCCCTGTGGACACACGCAGTTTTCAACGGAACCTAGGTTAGCAGAGCTCCGCTTTAAAGCTTTCGCAAACCAATCTGTTTTCTCACATTTAGTCAATGATGTCAATACATGTATAAACGATTTCACACCTAGTATTTATAAACGATTTCACACCTAGTAAAAAGACTACTCCGGTACAGTTTGTGTCTAGTAAAGGCAGTGGAGATATTATTACCATGAATGGTGGGCCGTACATGGTGCACTTGCTGAAGCTCGCGTCCTCCTGGAGTGGAATGGAGCGGTTCTTCCACTGGGCAGCGGACAGTGCAGCCAAGTAGTCGGGAGGACTGCACCAGTGGTCTACCTCCCGGCCGAGCAAAAGATACGACATGGCGTACAGCAGCACACCGAACGAGGACAGCACGCCGCACGTAAGAACACGGCGCTGGTAAGGGCCATGGTGAAGGATAACGTACAGGCTGTCCTGGATGGCGGACCAAGAGTCCTGGACTGCGAAGCCAGGAAGGACGGCTGGCGGTGCAGAGGGCGGACCTGGTACCCCGGGTAGCGGAGCAGCGGGTGATGGCTTCAGTGGCTCTGCAGCGGTATTCGGGGAGCGGTCCATGTTTTCGTATGTCAGCGGTGTTGAGTGGGCTAGATTCTGAGCGGTTGGCCCGGTACCGTAGAGCTCGAGCGTTCCAGAAAACGTCTTCGCGGGGACACGCGCAATGGTGATAATGATGATGATGGCGCTGGTAGCGATATTTTCGGGCTTGCTGGGGCTCGGAAACAGAAGAGTAGTTTTTGCATGCCGGGCTGCGCGCACGAGAGTGTACCTACAATGGGCCATTACTGCCGTCGGCAGGAATATATCAGATTAGAGAACGTCAGGACAATAATAAAATTTCCGATTTCAACAAGGTGTATAGAGATGAAATAGACAGAACCTATGAGAAACTAATGCAGTAGACTTGTGTATTATTACTCATATTTTAGCCCTGGTCGCTACTCTGGAACACAGGCTATAAGAGCGGAACAACAGTGAGCTCAATAGACTTGAGGGTTTCGGTAGTAGACAGGTATGCATAATTATAACTCTCTGCTTTATGCGTTTACCACATTTAGCGATAAATTTACGAAACTTACTGAGCTGGTTGCTATTTGTTTCACTCGACCCGAAAATCTCAACGTCAGCCGAAAGGGGACTTTGGTTTAATGGGAAGCCTGACTCTACCATTAGTGTTTTTATATATTCTGTGCGTTCCAAATCATCGCCGCCTGTATGTTTACAATGTCAAACGCATCAGCCCGAACCGGCCGACCAAGCCCTCTTCTACTCCGGCCAATGTCCTCTAATCGGTAGCCTTCCCAATGCTTTAGTCACGTCACCGGTTCATCTTGGGCGACGCGTGGTGGAAAGCGGCAACGTTGGCAAAACGTGCTCCGCCGCGGCTCTGAGTTTTCTAACGCTGTTGAGAGCGCCATTACCTGGCAATCTCAAACATTGGTTGCCTTGGCAACCTGGCAGAAGCCTCTCTCGAATTCAGTTACGGTTGGGTTATACCGATTCAGATCGGGCCCCCCCCCCCTTACGACATGTGAGCACTGCAAGCGTACCACTCACTCCCATAGGGAAGCGCGCGATGCGTTTGGCATTGTAAAATACAGGAGGCGATGTCCAAATACATTGCCACTGAGTAATACGCTAGAGCCGGGGTCGGCAACCTTGCGAAGTGGAGGGCCCAGTCGCATGAAGCCGACAAGGCAAGGGCCGGACGGAAAACCAGGATGAGGGGGAATTTTCAGGACCGTTGAAGAGAAAGAAAGTAAAGACGTTATGTGGCTTAGTGTGAAGATGGGGGTGAATGCCCACTGAAGACGATTTTACTTTGTTCCTGTCTAATACCTTTTGAGGGTAAAATTGTCATATTATCCTTCAGAAGGAAGAGACATGGGAAAGGAGATGGTGACTTCGTGCCGGCGGGCATGGGTAGTGTTGGCTGGCCCGTGGGGCGCAAGTTTCGGACCCCTGCCCTTGAGTACCCCACATAAACGGGAGAGTGCGAAATGCGGGCAGAGATAAACAGCCAAACCACCAGCACCACTAATTGCACTTGGCAACACTGGTTTACAATCGTTACTTACCTTTCATTACAGAAAAAAAAAGCTCGCCCCTCAGGAGAGGTGAAAGGAAAAATTTTATTCATCGTGAGCATTGATTAGGGTTATCCCTAAGCAGGACACATACATGCACATGCACCTTAAATAAGTGCCTGCAAATGGTAATTCACTCCAGAGGGGATATGCAAATGATTTACCATCCAACGACTTAACATTTATTTATTTATTTATTTGTGTTACCCTCAGGGCCTGAGGGCGTTACAGAGGGGAGTGGGAAATACACAATAATACAGACAAAAGCAGCAACATGTCAATGATGTCAAGCAGCAACATTCTGTGGCTCTTGCTGTTGCCGAATAAGCTTTTTGTTGAACTCTGCGTGATTTACCGTATTAAAGACCATAAAGCTTTCAAAACTGGCCTGCAGTATCAATGCGTGACGCTCATCTTCACTAATGAGCCTAAAGAAGTCTAAATCTTAGTACATGTCCTTCACAAACTACACCTCCCGAACACACCTCCTATGTTCTTGATAATGCTACCATTGGCCTCGTCTCCACTTATAAATATTTTGTAATTTCCTTTCAACCTGACCTGTCATGGCATTATCACAGACAACATGCCCTGGCTTCTGCGAACGGTCCTGAGGTTCTCTCAAGCGTAACTCTTACACACGCTCCACGCTCCGAGTAACATAGGGATTTATCAACCATTTGGGGTCTCAATCGAGCATACAGGATAGCTGATATTGCCGCCCTGCAAAACAGCGCAGCTCACTTCATACATTCAGACTATTCACGTGATTCTGCCATCACAGCTCGTAAACGTCGCACCGAACTACCGGATCTAGCTCACTGCCGTGAATTTTTCCGCATATCACTGTTTCATTAGCTTCACCGCCACGTTTGACTCCACGATGATTTCTTTGAGCCACCTGCCGAGATTTTCTTCACGCCGCGACCTTCCGTACGACCATCCCTGAAGCGGGACCGCACGGGGAGCGTGTCTGTCCAATGTCGTCGCCCTGTTCTTCCACGCAGGTATTTCCCGGAAGCTCCTACTGCTGTCCTGGCTTCCGCTGGCCATGGTGCTGCGAAAAGCTGGCATGCAGTGCTCCTCCGAGCGTGAGGCCGTGCGGTACAAAGACGAGAAGCGCTTCGCGTCGTCAATGAATACCTGGCTGCACGACACCGATTTTAACTTCCGTGCCACCGACAGAGTGCGCTCTGTCGAGCCGTGCCTTACGGTTGGGCTGCTCGGCCAGCTCATCATAAAGCATCCTTCAAAGATATGTGATCAAGGCGGGTATGTCTCGCGCCGTATGTCGCCATACAAAAAAATTGTATGGTTGGCTATAGAAAATCCTTTTTATGGTCGTCTTTAGCTATTTGGCCCGATAATCTTTAGCCGTTTCTATGCCTGTTTTAAGCGATTCGTATCGCCATTCCTATGGATGTCTTTAGCTTCTTCTATAACCGGTTCTTCGGCTGTCTCTAGCTATGCGTATCGACATTCCTATGAGTGTCTTTCGCTTCTTTAATAGCCGGTTATATGGTTGTCTTTAGCTTCTTTTATAGCCGTTTCTATGATTGTCTTCAGCGATTAGTATCGCCGTTACTATGGGTGTCTTTACTTCTTCTATAGCCGGTTCTATGTCTGTCTCTAGCTATTCGTATCGGCATTGGGTGTCTTTAGCGTCTTCTATAGCCGGTTCTATGGCTGTCTTTAGCTCTTCGTTCGATATAGCTATGGCTATGGAACAAGCTAAAAACACCCATAGGAGTGTCGATAGGAATGGCAAAAAACAGCCATAGAATCTTCTAAAGATAATTGGGCCAAATAGCTAAAGACGATCATAAGAACGGTTTTACATAGCCGACGATAAGATATTTTTGCATAGGTTGCAGCCAGAAGTGAATCACCACTACTTGAAACACAGCGACAGCAGCAGCCCCTGAGAAATTATTAGCACGCTGCCATGCCAGCATACAGCCTTCAGGATCTCTAGGGGGCGCTGCGAACGCGCGGAGCGAGCGGTCACGCTTCACATCGGCTCCGTAGGAAATGCTAATTTTCGGCGGACCATCGACCCCTACTGGACTAATTTTGGTACGTGAGTGATCAGCTCGGTGAGTGGACCACGTTGATACCAAATTTGGGCCATTTCACCAAATTTTGGGAGTTTTAGAGCGATTTTCATGTGCGAAGCGGGCGCGGCCCCACTAAGCCTAACGACGGCTACCTGCGCTCCGACCATGTGCTCGGTCGGCGTGGCACCCGGGGCGGCCTTGGACGCCTCCCCTGAGCTCGCCGGGCTTCGGCACGACGAGAACGACCAAATTTACGAAGAATTCCAAGCCATGGACACCTCGGCTGCGGATATAAGTGCGGATTCTGATCGCAAGAGACGGCATGGTCAGCTAGGCCTAACCGCTGCGAAGAAGAAAGCCGCTGAACAACCGACGGGATTGCAACTCGACACCGGCGAGGACTGCTCGACGACGATCGGCGACGGTTTCCCAACCGCCACCGGCATCGGACAGTGTGTTACCGCGGTGAACAGTGACTGTGATCCAACGAACTCGTGCGCGGGTTGGACTGTAGTGGTCTCTCGACGCGAGAAGAAACGACAGGAAGCGGGAAGCCCATCACAGCGGGATATCCAAACCGCAGGTAAGCCGAGTAAGACTCTCTCGGCTTCGAACGCTAAATTGAAGGAAGAACGTAGGCGCGAACAGAAAGCGCAATACGTTGCTAAAGTGAACGCCACCATGGCAAAGTCAGCTCGCATGCCCACTTTCGCCAAGAACGATGAGCACCGCGTGGTAGTTAGGCCTCGCGGGGGGCTCGTAGTGAGTGCTACCAAGATGTCCGTACTGCGAGCAGCCATAATCGCGGCGGCCAACATTAAGATCGAAGAGGCGGAGGACGATTCGTTTGCGCCGAACGTCGCCCAAAATATCATCGTGCTAAGCACCCCTAGCGAAACGAGATCATTCCGATACGGATCGATCCGCAACATCACAGTGGAAGAACGCACGTACGAAACGTTTGCGTATAAGAGCACCCCAGACAACACCTCGCGAGGTGTAATAAGCGGAGTTGGCAGAGAGGAGCCCGAGGAACAAATCACTCGGTTCCTAGTGAACAAGCATAACCCCACCATCATGGCCGCCCACCGGCTCGGAAACTCTGAGTCGGTGGTAATACTGTTTGAAGGAAACAAAGTCCCGCGCTACGTTAAGTACGGTGGCTTTGTCACTAAATGCACATTGTATAGGCAGCACCGAGAGGTCTGCACTACATGTGGCCAGATCGGACACAGGAGAGACGTATGTCCGACTCCGAATGCAAGGGTGTGCTTTGCTTGCGGGAGAAACAATCCCGGAGAAGACCATGCCGAATACTGCAAACCGAGATGCAAGTTCTGCGGCGGCTCCCACGTCACGGGCGCGGGTAGCTGCAAGAACAAATTCAAAACGCCGCTACAAATCAAGCAGCGACAGTGGGCGAAACAACACGCCGAAATTCCCGCAAAGATGGCGCCCATCAAGATGGCGCCCGCGCCCGTGAAAGCCGCCGAGAAGGTCGCGCTTTCTAGAAGATTCGACTTCCCGGAGCTGGGAGCCGGCGAGGAACGTCACGAGCAGGGCAGCGTGGCGAACCGTGATAGGAGCAGAGCAGCACCGGAGGAAGTGACATGGGCTGACGTCACCTCCGGAAGACCGAAAGAAGCGCGCCCGCCAAGGCCTGCGCCGCAGGTGCACGCGCACCCGCAGCCGCGGGCGAGCGAAAGCCTGACAAAGAAGTCTGACGTCAATCGCGCAGCGATGACGCAAAAGAGAGAGCCCGTCGTCAAGACAACGAACGGGGCCACGAGCGGGGCAGCTGCGGCGCCGAAGGAGCCTGGCAAGATGCCAAGCGGCGGCGGCTGCAGCGAACAGTGCAAGAAAGAGACGCGGGAGCTGAAAGCCACCGTGAAGAGAATGGAGAAAGCGATGGAAGAGCTTCAAACGGCGATGGCCGCGATGCAGCTAACCATCAAACAACAACGGGGAGTCATCAACCAACAACGAGACGCCATTAGAAGATTCCAAGAGGGCGAAACGAAGAATGAAGCCAACGACGTCAAGATGTCGACAGAAGCCGACGAAGAAGATGACAGTGCCCGAGCGAACACCCCGGCCAACACCGTCATCAACACTACAGTTCCCAAGACCTTCCAATTCACCGCCGGCACGAAGATACCGACCAGGGCGTCCATCGTGGCAACGGCGAGAGGATTGAAAGAACAACCCGAAGAGGAACTCGAAAGCGCTAGTGAAAGCGACGAAGAAGAAGACGACAGCGCCTCGGTCATCTCGGTGGCTGCCACGAATAATGGAGACAAAGCGAAACCGTTAGGCTATGCAAGTCTCAACAGGAAGATTAACCAGATCTCGAACACCATGAACAAGTGGGGCAAGAACCTCGAGGTCCTCGAACAGAGGATTCTCACGAAATGCACCCAAGTAATCCAACAACAGCTAGCGCAAACAATCCAGCTCCAAATGGAGCAGGCGCTAGAGAGGGCCCTGAGCCCCGAGAAGCTGCAACCACTCATCGACAGGTCGGTGCAGCAATACTGCAACGCACCGAGAGCTCTCCCCCACAATGGACAGCAACAATAAACTCAAGATCTGGCATTGGAACGCCAACGGATTCCGGTGCCGCAAAGCAGTCCTTCAACAGCACCTGAGATCGCTAGAACCATCGGTTCGCCCGGACGTTATAGCGATCCAAGAAACCCACTCAGAAGACACGCCGACGCTGCCCGGATATCGTGCGCATGCCTGCCCCCCGTCCGCTCGCACCTGCGGGAAGGGCGCGGCGCAGGGGGTGTGCACGTTCATTCGGAAAGGCATCGCCCACGCGAAACACCAGCAGTTCCTGGGCAACAGGGACACCGCCATCGAACTGTGCATTACCGAGCTAGTAATCAACGGCAAGGGACACGGAGCCCGAGGCGGAAGGAAGAAGAAGAAGACGTCGACTACCGTCTTCCTCGCGAACATTTACAGTAACCCCAGACATGGAAAGCAGAAGTTCAAGACTCTGTTCCATAAGATTAAGAACGCCACGACCCAAGCACAGAAGGACATGGCCAACAGAGGAGACGCCGCCGCGATAGTGTGCGGTGACTTCAACGCCCAACATCGAGAGCTCGGCTACACGACCACCACGTCCAAAGGGAGGGATCTCCTCGAAGACGCGAGTGAAGCCGAGTTCACGTTGCTAACCAACCCGACCCAACCATCAAGGATCGGCACGTCGGCTGCCAGGGACACAAACCCGGACCTCGCCTTTGCGATGCTGCCTGACGGCGGCACCGCGAGGTGGAGGAACACGGGAGTCAACCTAGGCAGCGATCGCTTCATACTAGAAATCGAACTGCCGCTGGCTCATCTCAACGGAGACCCGAACCGCGGTAGACCAATGAAACACAAGCTCGTCGACTGGAGCAAGTTCCGCAACACAGTACTTGGCGAAGTTGACAATATCGACGAGTGGTCGGCGAAACTGCTGGCCGCAACCGAAGACGCCACAGAAGAAATCGAGGCACCCGAAGAGATTGAAGATATGGACCCGAGATTAGCCCACCTTCTCGAGGCCAGGCGCTCGATCCAAAAGCGTTGGAGACGGCAACGTCACAACAGAAAGCTACGCAAGAAGATCGCAGAACTAGGCCGAGAGATCGAGCGACACAGTTGGCAGCTATGCTCGCAGCAATGGTTTGCACTCTGCAGCCAGGCTGACAGGCAACTACACCACGGCGGCACTTGGAAACTCCTCAGGAAACTGATGGACGAGACCAAGAGCTGCGAATATCAACGAACGCGCATGGCCCAAATCCTGCACGCCACAGCACGCCAACTGGGAGAAGAGGAGATGTACAAGCGACTCAACGAGCGCTACCTCCCCATCACCAGTCGCGAAGACCACCCCGACTACGCTGGCCAGCCGAACCCCTACCTCGACCGAGACATAGAGTAATGGGAAGTGAGGCAGGCCGCGCAGGACCTGAACTGTCGGTCGGCAGCCGGACCCGACAGAGTTACCAACAAAGCACTACGCAACCTGAGCGACTCAGCCATCGCATCGCTGACACGCTACTACAACGATTGCTGGCGCGGCGGCAAGCTGCCCAAGGCCTGGAAGACAGCAAAGACCATCCTGCTGCCAAAGCCAAACAAGCCACCGGGGATAGAGGGCCTGCGTCCTATCTCGCTTACGTCCTGCGTGGGCAAGGTGCTGGAGCACGTCCTCAACACCCGGTGGAACCGCTACCTGGAGGCGCACAACGTCTACCCGGACTCAATGCTGGGCTTTCGGGCCAAGCTGGGAACGCAAGACGCCATGCTCCTGATCCAACGAGAAATCCTCGACCCTCCGGGCGGGATTCCGAAGAACGACAATCGAGCGATCTTGGGCTTGGACCTGCAGAGTGCCTTCGACAACGTTCGGCACTCGGCGGTCCTGGCTCAGGTGTCCCGCCTGGGGCTGGGCGCAAGATCATACAACTACATCAGAGCCTTCCTCTCCCGCCGAACGGCCAGGCTGGAGGTGGGCGGCACGAAGCTCGAAGAACGGGAGCTGGGCAGTGTCGGGACCCCTCAGGGCTCGGTGATCTCCCCGTTCCGGTTCAACATCGTCATGATCGAGGTGGCCAGGCGTCTGGAGGCGCTGGGCCCGGGGATCCGACACTGCCTCTACGCCGACGACGTAACCATCTGGGCCACGGGTGGAAGCGATGGAGACATTGAGGCAGGCCTGCAGGCGGCGGTGGACGCCGTGGAATCCGCGCTCTCGGGCACGGGTCTCCGGTGTTCGCCGCAAAAGTCGCAGCTGCTCATCCTGCCGCCACCTGGAAGACACAGGAAGAAAGCGAGTCAGGAAGCAATCGAAAACATCGTCGTGCGCACGAGCGACGGCGTGCCGATCCCACACGTTCCGGGGCTGCGAGTCCTGGGGATGTTCGTGGACGGCACCCAGACCAACGCCACGGCGGTCAAGAACATCACAACCAAGATGGGCGTAGCAGCACGCCTAGTCAAGCGGGTCTCGTCCCGATACCGGGGCATGAACGAGAGGGGGCTCCTGCGTCTGCTGCAGGCTTTCGTCGTAAGCCATGCAGCATATGCGGGAGCCTTCCACCGCTGGACGAGTGCGGAGCGAGCCAAGATCGACGCCGCCATCCGGAAAGCCTACACAGGGGCTCTCGGGCTCCTGCCGGGCACGAAGACCACGGCCTTGCTGTCTCTGGGAGCACACAACACGCTCTCGGAGATTAGCGAGGCCCAAAGAGCATCGCAGCTGAGCCGCCTAAGCAGCACGGCAGCGGGCAGAAGACTACTAGACCGGGTGGGATTACTACCTCCAGGCGAACGTGTGGGTACAGGACCGGACGGCGAACTGGAAGAGCAAGTCCCCCTGAGCGACGAGGCGGCGAGGAAGATTATCGTCTACCCGCTGCCCAAGAACACCGACCCAGAGAGAGACGAGGGCAGGCGAGCGGCACGAGCGGTGGCGCTGGCCCGTCAGCATCAACGAGACGAGGGTGCAGTCTACGTGGATGCCGCAAGGTATCTGGGGAGACGCAACGCCTTTGCAGTGGTGGTGGTCCGAGCTACTACCGGTGAACTGCTAACAGCAAGCACCGTGCGCGCCCGAACAGCCGGCCAGGCAGAGGAGGTGGCGATTGCTTTGGCCATGGGCCTGCCGGGTACACGCACGGTGCTAAGCGACTCGAAGGCGGCGATCAATAACTTCGCCCGAGGCACGGTCTGGCAGGGCACGGAGCGGCTAGTGAGGTCCATCGAGACCACGCGGGCCGCCCGAGGTGCCGCTCTAGCACCCGACATCGAGAACCGCAACGAAGAGGCGGACGCCGCGGCCCGTGGTCTCATCACGTGCCGGACCGCGGCAGTCCGTCCCTCCGAGACCAGCGGAGAAGACCGAAAAGAGGACTTCGAGCCACTCACCGACTACGGTGGGATCCTGGCAGCTTACAGAGAAGTCAGGAGAGCCTTCCCGCCCCCGCACCGAGAACTCTCGCGTGCGGAGGCAGTAAAGTTCCGACAGTTGCAGACCGAGTGCGTGCTGACGCCGGCTCTGGCCCGGCACGTGTGCCCCGACATGTTCGTGGACGCAAAGTGCAGTGTGTGCGAACGTGAACTAGCTACTCTCCGCCACATCATGTGGGGAGGGTGTAACAGTGCTGTGGACAATGGGAACGGGCAGTGCCAGGACGCCACGTATCCCGAAGAGATGGGAGCGTGGATACGCTCCGAAGACCCGAAGACGCAAAGAAGGGCCATCCAGCGGCTTGAGGAAGCTTTGGCGAAGCAGCGGAGAAAGGGAGGCGACGACCCGTCTAACGGGCGCGGAGGCACCCGAGTACCTGTCGCCTAGTTGGAGCACAACATCCTCGAGGTCTAGGCTCTGGGACTATCGGACTCTAATAGCCGTAGTCTTAAGATAGGGAACATCCGCGCCCTGCGAGGCCGGGGACTTCCCACACGCCGGATGTGTAAATAAATGTCATTTCTCTCTCTCTCTTCAGGATCTCTAGAACTTTTCCTGTCGCACCTAGGTTTTGTGTCTAGCTGCATTCTGTAATATATGCTCCGTGAACACTTCAGTGATATAGGGGGAGTGCGAGGTTGCGACTGCAAACACTTCGCCAGTTTTCATTCACAAAAGGCTTAAACATAGGCATTCAAGGAAAGCAAAACCAAAGGGTTTATTCATCCGATTCATTACATAAAGGGCTACTATCTACGCTACGTCGCCGCCTGTAAACAGTTGTTCCCATAAGCCGATCGAAACACACAGCACACGCATTCCAACACTCTGGCTCACGCTTACGTTACTCGCTCGACAGCCACACTACGCGGCACATTCCCCGCGAACGAACACCGAGACACAAATAGCTAAAGGTGCTGGGTAGTCCACAGAAAAGAGAGCACTCAGAAGTCGTTCATTACACTCAGTTCTCAACGCAGACAGCTGGAAGTATGGTGGCTAAAATCTAAATGCACTCTTACAAAAACAATGAAGACGGTCGCACACAATGCAATAATAAAAAACGTTTTTCGAGTCCGCTCAATTAGTTCCTTGTATGTTTTCTCATATCGCGAAAAAATAATTACCTTTCTGACATCAACGCGGCCAAATCTTCACTTATGTGTACTTTGCAATGCCCACGTGGAGCAGGGTAGTTTGGAAACGTATTCTTGAACACCAAAAAAAGTCCTGCGTATACTATTCAGCCTCTTCAGCTCGTAAGATCACTCATCCTGTAGTTTTGCGTACGATGAAATTCCTGTCGCGGTGTCGCAGGTATCCATTTTCTTCTGACTTCCTGTTTAATTAATGGTAACACTGTCACCGTGAACACCGAAATTTACTAAAGCGAAAAGCGACACATTTTCTTGGCGTCACACCATCTACACGAACACATTGCGGTCGACTCGTTATTCCCAGCACCAGGCAACACGTGCCATGCCCGCGCACATGAGCAAGGAGACGAGATATGGCTGACTGAGTACATCCTGGTATAAGCAGGTTCAACGGGCTAGAAAATAGTGCGAAGATACGTCCCCATCTTTCGTCATTTTTCTAACTTGTTCGCTGGTAATTATTTTATTTGATAAGTACAACATCGCTCAACGTTTTGTTTTCTTCATCAGAAAAAACTATATCTCTTCTCAGTACTCAGGGAAAATTGTCTGTCGCTAACATTGCTGTCCGCACGAATACTAAAACAGCGCGGAACGCCTCACCCTTCTTTTCAACGAAAACGCTGACCCTCCAGCCCGGCCGTGTCCTTCGGTACCCATCGCCAAAAAGAGTGTGCCAAACAAACAACCGAAAATAAAACAGGAAGCAGGGGTGTCCCCTGTACCTTTGCATCGCTGCCCAGAATTACCGTTCTGTGCCTCCTTCGGTCCAACATGGGTCGCTTTCCCCCTTTCTGAATGACTAATCTCAAAGTGGACTCCGCGGGAGAAGGAATGCGGTTGTTCCCAGCTGCCACCATATCCGTGACCATGTCCGCACATACCGCGGACTGCGAAAGTTCTTTCCTGTTTGCTTCGACGCTGAGAGGGCCGTTTTTAGAGAAGCCCGCTTTTTTACTTGACCGCGGAAACGAAGGGCCGCACAGGGAGAATTCTCCCAACTTATACGTCTTTTGGTCAATGTTCACTTGCAAGCTTTGCCGACGCGCAGTATCCAAAGTTGCAACCTGAATTTGAGCGTTAATCAGTAGCTCCCACCTCATCATCGTTATCCAATTTGTGTTGTAGATGTAGCTAGGTAAATCATGAGTACATGAATTTTGCTTCATAATTCATATGAAACCAGCGGAATAGGATTGAATGTTTGTTCGAATTATACCTTTATAGGCTAACACTTTTCTATTAGCGGCTGGAAACTTGGAGCCTTATATGACTATGTATTTAGCTAAGGAAGTTTTTATGAATGCAGGCCTGAAAATTCTGCGCCAAACGCTTTCCTAATGCCGGCTAAATGTTGCCTAATTGTCACACGTGTAAAGGTTTACAGTTCTATATTGCACTGTAGCCAACCGCAGAAGCTTTTATGGCTGTCTCTTTTTAGCTTTAGGGCACATTCTCTCCAATAGCTGGCAGAAGACAGCTGAATGGTTCCAAGTATGTAGACTTAGAGCTAGACAACGGCCTATTTCCAGCCAAATGAGCTTTTATGGCTTTCTCTCTTTAGCATTAGGACAAATTCTTTTCAATAGCTGGCAAATGATAGCTGAGTGGTTATGATTCTGTAGAGTTAGAGCTAAATAACGGCCCATAGCCAGCCGAATGAGCTTTTATGGCTGTCTTCCTTTAGCTATAGCCCAGATTCCTTCCTATACCTGGCAAAGGCCAGCTGAATGGTTTTAAGTCTCTAGGCATAGAGCGAAACAATGGCCTATAGCCATCCAAATGAGCTTTTACGGCGGCCTCCTTTTAGATTTAGGGCAAATTCTCTCCAATAGCTGGCAGAAGACAGCTGAATAGTTTAGAGTCTGTAGAGATAGAGCTAAATAACAGCCCATACCCAGCCAAAAGAGCTTTTGTGGTTGTCTCTCTTTAGCTTCAGGACAAATTTTTTTCCAATAGCTGGCAAAAGACAGCTGAATGGTTTTAAGTCTATAGACGTAAAGCTAAACAACGGTCTATAGCCAGCCAAAAGAGCTTTGTCGCGGCTGTTCCATAGAACTAAAGCCATACATATTTCTTTGGCTGGCTACAGTAACCTGAATAGCTGTGACTCTACAGACTAAACACACTAGGGTGTTCTATAATCGTCTAAAGAGGATTGTATGGTTTACATTATTTAGTGCAGGATGCATAAAAACTTCAATAGCTAGCTAAAGCCTAATTTATGCCCTTTTATGGGTGGCCATAGGGACCAAAGGCGGCCGTATCTCACCATACATTTTTCCATAGACGCGCATAAGGAATTTTTGTATGGGTCATGCACGCGTCGCTGCGGGATTAGATCATCGTGTAAGACAGCTGTGCAGTAAGCAGTAAGCAGCTGAGCACTAAGCTAGCGCTTGCATAAGCACTGCTTTTACAAGCTTATCTGTTTTGTGCTGTGGAAAGGAAGTCTGTAACTCTTAGGGATGCTATGCAAGCATGATTTTTATAAGGAGCAAGTTGTGTAGAAGGATTTCAAGCTTAAGCTTACAGAAAAGGGGAGGAATAGGCCAAGCCCCGTTTCATGCAGGGAACACATTGGTCCATGCATCGCTGTAAGAAAAGGGCTAGATATAAGACGAAGCATAAAGCAGAAGCAGGGAGAACACAAAGAAGGGCGAGATAAGTCAATTTAGAGACAAGGAGTGAGGTTGGTGAAGTACCAAACCAGTGTTCCAAAATCTCCGCGAGGCGTACGGACTACAGTGGACGTCAGACAAATGAATATGATGGTGATGACGCAAACACCAAAAAAGGTGGGGTGTCCAAGAGAAAATCGGCGATCTTCTGCCACAGCTACAGCATTACATATCCAATTCAGAAAGGAAAACTCTTACCTGGGAAGATTTGAATAGAACAAAACTGAATTGTTGTTCTCAGGAGACAGATTGGAGACAGGAGACAAACCGGCTGTTGAATAGTAGAAGCGGCTGGACACAAAAACCATTCTTGCATAGAGCTGCATTTATTAATTCTCACACGCTTGCATACGCTATATACATAAAGCTACTTGGTACTAAGACCCGAGCTAGGACGCACGAATCTAACATGGTGTTTCATTGCGAAAGGACTCTGTACACAAAGTAAAATCACTTAGAAGGAGCGCTGGTGTTGACGACGAACTACAAGTTCGTTTCTTTACCGCTTGTTGGCGCACATTAAAAATTGTGTGGAGTAGCAGGGTACCCATATCACGTCTTTTCCCATCTTGTAGAAAATGGACGTTAATGATTGCGTTCATGCTCGACAGATAGAGTGCGTTTCCACTTGATGTGCGTGTACAGATGAGACTCACAAACCTGCACGTATTCAACAATGATGACGCAAGGTTGATACAAACTGAGTGGTTCTGCCCGTCCTTATCTCACTGAAAATAGCCGTTCAGGATTTAGCGCGCACTTCTTAATAGATTAGGCTCAACGTACACATACATGATTGTAAGGAGAGAGAGCGACAGAGCAGGCGAGATAGAAAGAGAGACGTTTATTGGAGCTTCCTGAAGTGGGAGTGGTTCCCTAGTCCGGGGATCCATGAGGTGAGCAGAAAAAATTCCCTCTGCTCCGCTCTAATTGCGATAGACGCAGAGAAGTGCACTATTCGCCGCGAGAACAACATGTAGGTGGCGACAGCGTAGCACTGCTGGTGTGGATGCTCCGCTGTGCGGCCAGGGAGAATGCACACTGTGGGCTCGCTTCGTGCCTTTCTCGCGCCGTATGTGGAAACCAAAGACGGAGACATGAGTGGCATGGTGTAGTTCGGTTCCTCAGCGTTCAATGAAAGCGGCAATAAGTTTTCATTATAACGCAAAAACGCGGCGACCCCTCGGGTATCTCAGAAGGGCCGCAATGATTACAAAAAACTTTTACGCTATGAAACGCTCGATCTTTCCAGACTATGGCTTTGAGTCTTCAATAAAATCCCAAATGGAAACAAATCAGGAATCCTCAATCTCCGGAATTCAGTTTACCACAGATGTTTCCATCGCTTTCACTGGTAGCATGACACATTCTTGCATTTGAGGGATGCCCTGAAATGGTAACCCCACTTAACTGCCCCCACAATTGTTCTAAGAGCTTACAATATTTTTTGTGTGTTCGAAAGGCACCATAAAATTACTTAATTTTAACCAGCGCAGAGATAAAAATGCAACCGTTCTGACAGGTTTTGCACGCAGCTTCAGTTAAATGAAATCCTAGCAACTCTCAAGGCAGGTTTGATGAATAACGGGGATTACTTATCTAAGGCTTTCATCGCAAGTGAACTTGCGAATTAAACTGCTAACGCGCACAGTTCAATCAGCATCTCATGTTTAGCTAGTGTGTAAACTAAGCTTCTGGGACCTCACAGTGAGCGCAGATTTTTTGGTTACGGGTGCACTGTTGACCATTTGCGTTCCTTTTATAATCTAAGAGGTGCCTAGAACAGCAAGGTGTGTTTGCATTCTTGCGTAATGTCGCTTACGAGCCATAAAGATGGAAAATGAAGTTGCTCTATTGCAGATATAGTAAAACGTTCCCTTTTTGTTTTCTCGCTACGAAACAGCGCAACGGGTTCCCGGCAAATACTTTGTGTTGTAAACTGAACCTCGCTTTTGTCGTGGCGCCTGATAGAGAAATTGCTTACATCTTCAGGAGCATGCCTTTTCAACAAAAAACAGCCTACATACCATAACTTAGGGCACAATACATACTCAGATCTTGACTAGGCGATTGGTTCTGCAATTCTCTTTCCATGTCTTGAGTAAGGCGTGGGCACGGACCCGTATGGTAGTGACCACTTCCCCACTTCACTTACGTATATAGGTAGAGGCCCAAGCAGTCCATCTCCTCATAACAGGTTTAATGAATCACAAGCAAACTGGAGCACATTCACAGAAACATCTAAACTACACCACACATCCATAAAAACCTACACGTGGAGGAAGCCGCCCAACTCATCACGGCGCACATGCTCGACGCCTGCCAAAAGTCCATTCCCCAGACCTCCAGTGCGTCCCGCAACCCAAGGAGGCCCTGGTGGAACGAGGACTGTAGGCGGGCGCGAGAGGCCCAGAACCAGGCGTGGGGTGTCCTTCGTCGGTACCCCACATTGCAGAACCTCATCTCGTTTAAACGGGCAAAGGCACTGGGAAGCGCGTGCGCCGTGAGGCGAAAAGGGAGAGTTGGCGCGGCTTCCTGACATCCATAAACCCATACACAGACACACACAAGGTATGGAAAAGAATACGGAAACTCAATGGACATCAGACACGTAGCCTGCCCATGGTTAGTACAACACTTGAAGACCAGGCTGGTGCACTCGCACAACACTTTGAACACGTGTCCAGTTCAGCACACTACACAAACACTCTCATGAAACACAAAACATCTCCAGAAAAGAAGTCCCTGCGTGATAACAACAAGTCGCACACTTCCTACAATACTCCTTTTTCAATTCATGAGCTGAAGGCCGCTCTGATATTTAAGCCTTCAGCTCCAGGTGCAGACAAAATCACATACACCATGATACAACACGTACACCCAGACACTCTTGAAACACGCCTACATCTATACAACAACATATGGCTTTCGGGGCAGATTCCAAACTCTTGGAGGGAGGCCATAGTAGTGGCATTCCTGAAGGAAGGGAAGGACCATTCCTCTCCCGCCAGTTATCGACCCATCGCCCTGACCAGCTGCCTGTGCAAGCTTCTCCAGAAGATGATCAACAGGAGACTCGTGTACTTTCTTCAGTACAATGGTCTTCTCGAGAGCTGCCAAACTGGCTTTAGGGCGGCGAGATCCACCAATGGTCTATTGCTTGCGTTGGAATCATATATAAAGGATGCCTTCGTACACAAACAGTTCTGTGTTACGGTGTTTTTCGACATCGAGAAGGCCTACGACACCGCTTGGCGTTACGGCATACTTAATGACCTCAAGTCATTTGGTGTCTCAGGGAACATGTTAAACACCCTTATTAGTTACTTGTCGAAGAGAACGTTTCGAGTGAGAGTCGGTAGTGCACTCTCAAAGGTTCAAGTGCAAGAAAACGGCGTGCCACAAGGTGGCGTGTTGAGCTGCACTCTCTTAATAGTAAATATGAACTCTCTTGGGAAGGCATTGCCACCTACAATCTTTTATTTCATGTATGTAGATGACGTCCAGATATACTTTAAATCATGTAATATGTCCATCTGCGAACGTCAAGTCCAGCTAGGTGTCAACAAACTTTCCAGCTGGGCTGACAAGAATGGTTTCAAACTGAATCCCGGAAAAAGCTCTTGTGTTGTGTTCTCCAGGAAGCGTGGGGTCCACCCAGACCCAGACATCACTCTTAAAAGCGTGTCGATTCCTGTGAACAAGGAACACAAGTTCTTAGGTATTTTATTCGACGCAAAGCTGACATTCATCCCGCATATCAGACAGCTAAATGCAAATGCTTAAAAACTATGAATATTCTTAAGGTCCTCTCACATCAATCTTATGGGGCCGACAAACAACTCTTGCTGCGCCTTTACACGGCCTTGGTGGGGTCTCGGCTCGACTACGGCAGTGTCGTGTATGGGTCTGCTACAAAGACAGCACTCAAAATGCTTGACCCCGTGCTTCATGTTGGCCTTCGCCTCTGATGCGGCGCTTTCCGCGATAGTCCTGTCGAGAGTCTGTATGTCGAGTGTGACAAATGGTGCCTAGGGCATCAGCGGGAGTATGTTGACTTCCTGTATGCATCTAAGATTGTGTCTCTTACCAACCATCCTTTTAATCTTATCATGAACGATACATCAGATTTACAACTCTTTTTAAACAGGCCATCTATCTCTTTATCTTTCTCTGTCAGAGAGGAGGCTTCTGCACTGAAGGTCCCTGTTTCAGACACGCACAAGACACCCATCCATAATTTTATTCCATCATGGCATCTTCGTCCTGTATCATGCGACCTATCATTCACACTAGTAGAAAATATAGGGTACCCAGGAGTGCACTTCTGCTGCACTTCCTGTTCATGCATGACCAGTACAGGTGCGCAGAATTCTATTCCGACGCGTCGAAAACTGGTTCTACAGTCTCTTGTGCAGCGCACGGACCAAATTTTAGAGTAAGCAAAACAATGAATTTTCATAACAGTATTTACACGGCAGAAGCAGATGGCATTTTAGTCGCTTCAAACCACATCATCAAACAAAAAATTCCCAAGTCCATTGTGTACACAGACTCCCAAAGCGTTGTACAGGCACTGTCATTAGGAAGGTCGTCTAAAAACTATGTGATCAATGCTCTTTTCAAGGTACTAATGACTGCATATGCCTCAAATCTTGAAATAACTATATGCTGAGTTCCAGGGCATTCTGGAATCCCTAGCAATGAGGCCGCCGACCAAATGGCTGGTGATGCTCCTCTTATGACTACAGTTGACATTACAACAGTACCTTACACCGACCTAAAGACACACATCAGACGACAGCTTCGTAACACATGGCAATTACACTGGAGTCAACTAACAGACAACAAACTACATGTAATAAAACCACAATTGGGACGCTACACAACTGATTCACACAACAGATACACTGAAGTCGCCCTGGCTAGGCTGCTGATAGGCCATACACATGTGACGCACTCCCATCTGCTCACTGGAACTTCGGGACCCACGTGTAGCAGGTGCGGAAAGGGCCTATCCGTAGTCCACATACTAATCACATGCAAGGCACTTGACACAACACGACACAAACATTTCCCTGAATTACACAGACGACACATTTCTTTGCACCCATCATACATTTTAGCTTACGAACCAATGTTTTCTACACAACGTGTTCTTAAAGGGGCCCTGAAAGGCGTTTTGAGCACACTAAATGAAGCAGCGCAATCGTTAGATTGGGTCGTCAAGGTCATCTAGGCCAAGTATTACTCTTTTACACGCAGCTGAAAGCTCACACTTTTGTTGCAAAGTTTGTCGCTTTTTTCTCACCCTTTCCTTCGTGTTTTTGGACGCCGCCATCTTCACATGTCTACATCATCGATTCCCAGATGTTCGTCATGAGCTAGACATCCTGCTATTGGGCGGATTTTTCACGCACTTCCGGGAAAGAGATGAGTCGTCTGCTCAGCGTCGGCTCGCCGGCTGATCTGCCAGCGGAGTGTCACAGTGCTTGGACATTTTACGACAAACGAAACAAGTGTAAACAAACGCTTAACCGTTCGTATTGAATGCAACACGGCCATGACACGACATGGATATTCTCTTACCTGAGTACGCTTTATAAAGAAAGCGTTGAAGCCCCTAGCACTTCTTTCGTGCAATCGCAGAGAACGCCCTGAGCCGAATGCCCAGGTTTGGCGGATACATTTTATTCCACTTCAAAACAATCCAGAGATGCGTTTCGAACGAACACAACGTCACAACATGCGTTGCAAGTCTGAACCGCGATTGACAGACGATGGGTTGCCTCCTCCTGCCCGTCGTAAATTCGGCACTCACCTCGCGCGCGGTTGCGGGGACGAACAGCAAGTCACTTAACTCTGCCGCGCAAGCCGAGGTGGCTTTTAGCCACGCACACTGCACATACCCCATGCGAGGTTGAGTCGTACGTCGGTCGAGAAAGATAATCCAGACCGTGGGAAGCACTATCTACCCGCAGCAGCACAACGTCGCATTTCATCGCGAAACAAAGGCGTCCACAACACACACACCATCGCCTCCTGTAATGCCAAACGCATCTCACACTTCCCAATGGGAGTGAGTGGTACGCCTGCGGTGCCCACATGTCGCGAGGTGGGGCCCCGAGCTGAACCGGGATCACGCAACCGTAACTGATTTCTGGGGCGGTTTGTGCTTTGTTGCCAAGGCAACCGATGTTTGAGATTGTCAAAGAAATGGCGCTCGCTCCAGCGCTAGAAAGCTCAGAGCCGCGACGGAGCATGTGTTGCCAACATTGCCGCTCTCCACCACGGGTCGCCCCAAGCTGAACTGGTCACATGATTGACGCGTTTTGTGCACGGCTATCGGTTTAAGATGTCTTTTTCACATGCCGCCGGCAGGAATTACCACCACCGCAAAATAAGACCCGGCACCAGCGAGGCCACATCTGATACGGCGCTTTTTGGATAAACAGTGCGCGGTGCATGAAAGGGACCGAGCGCACGATCCTTCCCGAGCGGCTGCGAGTTCGCCGCCGATTAAAAGTCACGTGCTGCCCTGCAGCAACGCACACCGCAAAAGGGCAAGGCCAGGCCGCCGCACAAATGCGGCCAGATTTTTCGTTCGCTTTTCAAGCCTTGAGCGGAGTGAGGGATTCAAGGTGTCAACAAAGCTTGCCCGTAGCAGACGGCAGTATGAGCAGCGCGATAGCGGAAGTACGTCACCGCCGAGGAGCGCAGCATCACGGGAGGGAAGGCTGGCGTGCCGTCAACAGCGGAGAGTAAGTTGAAAGGAGGAGGAAACAAGGCGCGACGATAATGCGCGGTTTTTGATTTAGAGAGAGAGAGAGAAGGCTCTTTATTGAAAAAGCAGAGAGTTTTGCCGGCGTTTGTGATCACCTACATGCTTCTCTGCTAGGGGTCGGGGATGTAGGGAGAACAGGCCCTAGAGAGAGGTGGGCAGAAAAGAAGAAAAAAAAAGAGCGAAAGAAAAAACGAAGAAGCAAAAAAAAAAACACTGGCGTGGTTTGGCGGGCTTGGCGGACTATTTTTTAGATTGTGTTACAGAATTTACAATTTTGAAATGTGGCCAATGTCCTCCAAATATGAAAACAAACTTTTTAGGGCCTGAAGCTGCTTCGATGGGCTAGTCCATGGTCCTAAGATGGTCTTCAAAGTTACCGGCCCTTGATATAGGCGTTCAATATCTTCAAAAAAACGGGATCTTGGTGCCAAGTAGGCCACACATTCTAATAAGATATGTTCGACGGTTTCTATGGAAGAACAGTTATCACAGTAAGGGTTGGTCGTCAGTCCGAGGCGAAAGAGGTAACTGTTGGTGTAGGCCGAGTTCAGTCGTAGGCGATGATATAATGTCTCCAGCCTACGAGGGAGCTCTCTAGGAAGTTTTGATGTCAAATCAGGGTCAATCGCGTGCAAAAATACTTCATTATTGGGTTCGTTGCTGCGCCATAGCCGGTTTCTTTCACTTACTGCAAAGCGATGGGCCATGGTGGAAGCGTCTGTTTTTGTAAAGTACACTTTGCGGTATTTGCGGTGGTTAAGGCCCATACGGGCCGCTTCATCGGCTTTTTGGTTTCCAATAATACCACTGTGGCCAGGTATCCATTGCCATTTTATAGTGTGTCCAGCAATGCAAGCGAGGTGGTGAAGGTAGGAGATATCGGCGGCTGCGGTATGGTGAGGGCAAGACCTGCTCCTCCTTGACAGAATTTGCAGAGCTGCCTTGGAGTCTGTAAATATACTCCACTGACGCGGCTGGTGGCGTAAGACGTAAACAATCGCTTCTTTAAGGGCATATAGCTCAGCCGCTGTAGATGATGTTGGTCGCTCCAGACGAAATGAAAACATTTCACCCGTAAGTGGCACGTACATTCCAGATGAAGAGCTTTGCGGGGATGACGATCCATCCGTAAATATGTGTGTTCTAGCCGAATGCATTTTATACATGTATTCTAGCACAATATGTAGTATTTCAGTATGGGACATTGTCTTCTTGGGGCCAATTCCAGGGATGCGACATTGAATCTGTAAAGGAGTAACGTTCCAAGGAGGGAAATTTCGAGGCATTATTTGTTTCGGCTGGTTTGGAATTAACAGGGGTATTCTGCCAATTGCTTGGGCGAATCCAGAGCTCGAGCAGCTTGAGGATACGCGACTTAAAAAGTGATTGCTTGAGTGAAGCCGATGCCTCAGGTGCACACGGAGAGTCTCCTGTTTTCTAATCACGTCAAAAGGCAAGCAACGTGCCTCCGCAAGGGTTCCGAGGCTCGAAGATCCCTTCGGAAGCCCAAGACATATGCGTAAATTATTGTTCCTTGCTGCCTCAAGACTCTTCTAGCTTGTGTCTGATATACGTTGTAGGACTGGGAGGCTGTACCTAAGCGCACCATCCCCATAACCGTTGTGCAGCATGACCATGGAATGACAATCGCTGCCCCAGCGCAAACCCGCAAGACATTTCAAAACCTGAGTGGCCGAAGAAATGCGGGCCCGTAACCGTTTAACCTCGGGTGACCAGGTCAAGTTGCGATCTATTAGAATTCCCAGAAATCTCTGAACTCGTGCATATGAGAGTGCGCGGCCGCCTAGAATCAGAGGATAACGATCCATCTTTTTTCGTGTGAAGGCCATGGCTACACTCTTGTCTGGGGACAGCTTAAGGCCACGGGCTGCGAGGTAGCTAGAGATGTTATGGAGGGCTTTCTGTAGGCGCTGCTGCGTAGATCGTCGAGAACGTGAGGCATACCAGATACAGATGTCATCTGCATATAGTGTGATTTTCACTCCACGGGGCAGGACTCTCTTGAGTGAAATAAGGGCTAGGTTGAATAGCAGTGGACTTAATACAGCACCTTGTGGCACACCTTTTTCCACAGCGTAGTAAGATGTGGGGCCACTTGGAGTAGACATAAAAAGCTGCCGTCCATCAAGGTAGTCCGCTATCTATGCGGATATTCTGCCTCCGAGACCATGGTCTTCAAGAGCGGCAAGGATTGCTGCGTGAAAGACCGAGTCGAAGGCATCTTTGATGTCCAGGAAAATGGCGGTTGGTGTATAGCCGGAATTGAGTGACTCTTCAATAGAAGACACTAAAGCGATAATGTTATCTATCGAAGATCTGTTTTGACGGAAGCCATTCATTTCTTGAGGGAAAGTTTTCCTGCTCTCAAGATACCAGATCATCCTTGAATGTATCATTTTTTCCATTAACTTTCCAACACAACTGAGCAAAGCAATAGGCCGGAAAGATGCGTAACTTGTTGGCGCTTTCCCAGGTTTTAAAAGTGGTGTTATTTTTGCAAGCTTCCACTCCGGAGGCACTTTCCCTCTTTGCCATATTGAATTATAAAATTCCAAAAGACGCAGCTGAGAAGGCCGTGACAGATGAGCTATGGCCTCATAGCTGACGCCGTAATGGCCTGGTGTGGAGCGCTTATTCACATCGAAGATGGCCGAAGAAAGCTCTTCAATTGTAAAGGGAAGGTCAAGGGCTGGTTCCGACACTCCAGAGTACGTAGAGCAAGACACACGCATAAGTCGTGGTGAAGGCGTTGATGACGTTGAGAGAAGTCTGCAATATTCCTCGGAGACTTCTTTTAAGGGTGCGTGCTCGTGCAGCGAGAGGGCAGTGAATGGATGTAGTTACTGGCTGCGTTTGCGCATTCCATTAAAAACACGCCATATGCGTGTCAAAGGTTGCCTCGCATTCAACGAAGCACAGAAGCTCCTCCAACGTTGCTGACGTAGCTTGTTTAGGTGGCGCCTTACATGTCTTTGCGCTCGTCGGGAAGCTCGCAAGTCTTCCATACTTTTGGTTCGCAACGCCTTTCGCTCCGCTCGTCTTCGTATCGCACACAGCCTTTGATACTCGGGATCATTTTTTGGTATATCGCGGCGCTTGCTTAGGCTGCGGGTCGTTTCCCGCAAACAAGATGCAATCGTGTCGACGAGTTCGCCGTCACCAGTCTGAGCTGTCACGCATCTACTAGTAGCGCTAGTAAATGCGTCCCAGTTCGTGCAGCTCACCTTCTCAAGGCGCCTTGATTGCGAAGCGTCAAGGGCGGTTATCAAAATTGGGTAATGATCACTTCCTCTTGTTTCTATGTCAGTGATTCATGTAAACCGCCCAGCAAACTGAGATGAAACGCATGACAGGTCAATGCAGCTGGTGACGTTCGGGGACTTGAGGTAAGTTATACTGCCGTCATTCAATGGCTCAACACCATGGCTAATGAACAGATCAGCCAGTTTTCTCCCTCTTGCGTTTGTGTGCGTGCTCCCCCATAGTATATTATGGGCATTGAAATCACCACAAATTATGTGGGGCGCCGAAGTAGTCCTAATAAGATTGTCTAGCCGTGAAGCGTCGAAAACAGCGCCTGGTTCGAGGTAGGCGGATATAAAAGTGAAAGGTTGGCGGCCGATAATAGTAGTGCCACAAACATATTCGTTTGTATCATGATTTACGATTTTTCAGCTAATACTCATCGCTTTACCAAAATTATTGCGGGAGGAGATTGCTAATACATTGTCTTATTTGGTTACATGTACATTCATGCATCGGCGGAAGGTATTTCAGGACCCCTTTAAGTTTTTAGCGGAAGTGAAATTTCTGCAGTTCTTATCATATCACGTGTAATCATCCTGGCTCTATACACCAGCCATCTCCATTGTCTTTTGTTTTGCGTCACTTTTATTTTTAGTCACATGTTTTAGTATTTACGGTCTCATCAAAATTCAGTAACTTCTTCTTTGGCGCTCTTTGCCCATAGTCGGCCTTGCGCCAAAAAAAACCAACCATCATCATACTTCATTAAGTTTGGCAATTAAATCTTCATTGTCAGATTTCGGAATTCCATGCACCTCAATGTTTTGTTTACGACTACGCCATTCGAGGTCATTCAGCGATGACTTGATGCTTTCAACATAGTCTTTAGCCCGACCTCTCTCGAACACAGAGACGCGTTTTTTTAGATCATTTATTTCCTTGTCGTGAACTGCCTGCTTGTTTAGAATGTCATCGTACTTTTTTGACAAATTTTGTGAATTTCTTTATTTGTGAATGACGTTACCGTGCCTAGCGAAACGTCGTACAAATTTGTATAGTTATACACCGTACCATGTACTATTGGTGTAGCACTCGGCAGCAGGGTTGCGGCAGTGATCCAACAGCTCACCCCATTCCTATCTACGCAGTTATTGGCGGTAATCGACGTGCGACAGCCCGGCCTGACGGAGTGCGCATTTCGAGGCCTCGGAGCAACAAGTCTGCGCAGCCAATCCAGACCGACCAAGCGTTTCCTGCCTCGGTCCCGCCTGCAGGCTATAAAGACTGGCACCTGTTGGCACCCGGCACTCGGCAGCAGGGTTGCGGCAGTGATCCAGCAGCTCGCCGCATTCCTATCTATGGAGGTTGGTTTTTGCTCGCTGAAGCCTTCCTGCATGCGTATTTTCTTGCCGCACCTTTGCTGCCATTTGCTATTGCCCTTGTATTAGTATATGATGGTAACGAACGTGGAACTTGCAAAGTTTGTGGACACTTTGACGAAAGAGGTTAAGGAAATGCGGAAAAGCCTCAACATGTTTAATGAGCTTTACGAGAACATGAAAGAAGACCAAGCTACCCTTGCCAAAAATAACACGGAGTTTATGCGGGCAAAGCACGAATTAACCATGCGCGTGGCTGAACTCGATCAGTACTCTGGCAACAACAACCTGTAAATAAAAGGCGTTCCCTCGACACAGGGAGAGTGCTGCACAGCATTTATCAAGCAAATCGGAGAGAAAGTTGGTTGCCCCCACCGAGCAATATATAAAGAGGAGCTCCGTCTGTGGCCCAGAAACAAACTGCGCAGGAGGCCGCCTGGTTCTTGCTGCGGCAGGAAACTAAACATCCCCCTCGCGAGGGGCACGATCAAATGCAGAGCATTTCCGGTGGCGCACGACGTTAAGTAGTTTGCGTTACGTTAATGTTGTTGCACTTGTCGCTGTTGGTTGTTGTATTGTAATTAAATGAGGAGACGTAATTACGTGGTCACGTGACATCATTTATTAGCAGGTGGGTATGACACCATTTATTAGCAGGTGGGTATGATTATTGTGGCGCAGTGGGAAGAGCACCATGTACCTCGCGTTCCGCCCACAGGTAGTGAATGCGTTGTATCAGCAGCTTCTTGACGTAGTTTGAATGAGTCAAGGATATAAGGCGCGTTCGTAGCCCTCCATTCTGTGTCGGCTTTGTGGCGCAGTGGGTAGAGCACCATGTACCTTGCGTTCCGCCCACGGGGTCGTGGGATCGAAACCAGGCGCCGGTAAGTATTATTTTTTTTATATAGTGTAGTGGGAGGGGTGCGGACGACGATGGACAACTAGAACGGGTGACATCGTGAGTTAAAGAAATGCTCTGCATTTAAAAATCTTTTGCTCGGGCCGATAATGTCCACGCGCCGCCGGCCGCCCTCTTTGCTCTCTTCCTATTTGGTTCGCCCTCTCGTCGCTGTGCCTCTGTACATGGCTTTTCCCTGCTTCGCTCTCCCCAGAGGCACCTTTTCTTTCGCAGCGACGTCTGTCTTATGCCTGTCCTACTATGCAGGAGGCATGCGTGCACGCACGGAATTTAAGCACCCGTGCGCGGCCACAACAGACGGCGCAGATAATCGCACGCCACGGCATACATTGCGACCGCTTATTCCCTATCAGGGAACGTTTATTCTGACATTATGAAGACCCACTAAAATATTGTACTAACTCAGCAGATGTAACACGCAACTGAACGACGACGACTTCAGAAGCACCAAAGAATGAACAAGAGTAATATGGAACGCCACAACATACACTCTAGCGTGATTCTGCTTGCGACGAGTCGATGCAGCGCAAAGATTACCCTCTGTTGTTAGCCCGCTCTACGGCCGCGTGCTCAATTATTTATGCTACTTCTGCACACGAACAACGCTTACAAAGGTCGCCCGGAGTCTCCATCGGCAAACGGCAATGGTGCACATTTCTGTGCCAATGACTGAATTGGACGGCTGCCGTGTTGTACCAAGTATACAAAGGAGGAGGAGAAGGAGGAAAAAACTTTATTTGTCCCATCCGTTGAGTGCAGTCACTCCGGACCACTGAGGGGTGTCCTCAGTCCAGGACTCCCTGGCTGTAGCCGGCCTTCCGGGCCCTATTCACCAGCCGAAGCTGGGAGCAGGGTTCGGAGCTGGTCAGCGCCGCCGCCCACTGTGAAGGGGTAGGAACACTGTCAGCTTGATAAGGAACCCGAGAATATCAAACGCAATCTTCATTCTAACTCATGCCGCAACTTACCGCCCGATGTTCACTGTCGCTCTACGGTCGTGTTATCTAGAGTTCCTGTACATCGCTCCCGTAGGGGAGCAGAGTTGCGCGTCCATCCGCCATCTTGAGTTCCAAGTCGTGCGGGAAAGCCACCCTTCTCGCGTGAAAAAGCTGCCGCCGGGCCGCCGCGCCAGTGGCAGCGGCGAGGAGGAATGGCGAGGAGGGGCCGGGCAACAACTGGCGCACGATTCTCGGCTGCTTATCAGCTGAGCTGTCGCCGCTGCCGTCGCTTCCGCAACCGTCAATGCTGAGTTGAGCAGAACTGACTGTGCGCAGCACTGAAAGCGGGCTTTTTGTCGAACTGGAACCCGTGGCATGTGGCAATCAGACGCGCAACTCTTGCGCTACGCGGTATACAGGAACTCCACGTGGTATACAGGAACTCTAGTGTTATCTGGTCGATAAACGCCGCGGACTCCTAATAAAATACTGCGATTTGTATGGCTGCAATTTTTAAATGCGAATGCATTTCTTAGTCGGGGGTTGTCGTGCGTTGGCCGGCGTGCGCCCCGCAGGTGTTATCTCTCCGCGCCCTAGCAACAGCTGTGGCGCGCCTAGCAACCGGAGCAGGTGGTAGCTCGGGCGGGAGTAGCGGAGGGCAAGGGGAGAGGAGGAGCGCGCTCGGCGTGTGAGGGCGCTCGCATCGCGGAGCTCGGGCGGAGAGAGAGAGAGCTCGCGCGCGGGGCGGGCGTGTTGCGCGGGTCTCTCTCTCCTCTCCGCGTACCCTCTCTCCGCTCGCTGCGCTCGGAAAAATACCGTAAAAACCCGCGTATAATACGAGGTTTTTTTTCCAAATTTTACTATGTAAAATTTTTGCCTCGTATTATATGTGGATCCCAAAGTTTTCAGCCGAAAATTTGCACTTTCGGTTTCGGTTTCAGCGGAGGGTGGGCCTTCTTGCGGTGGCGTTAGCTGGCTGCTGCTTCTGTCAGCCGGCGCCATTTTGATTGTTTTGACCGCGCGAAGGATCGGCACGTTCCCCGCAACTCTATCAAGATGTCGGGTGCACGAAGGCAGTATTCAACGGCAATAAAAAGAAAAGTTATTTTATGTGCCGAGACCATCAGTAATTGCGCCGCAGGACGGCAGTTCGGCGTCACCGAAGGCAGCATTCGCGGGTGGAGAAAGCAACTGGTGCTTGACTGGATAAAGTCTGTGTGGTGTCGGCGGCCTGGAGCACTGTTGGGGGTTCCCGTCAGCGCTCATGTTGGACGCCTTTCGCTGCCACCTGGACGATGCCGGGTATAAGTTGTTGCGCGAACCCCGCATCGAGCTCAATGTCATTCCAGGAGGAATGACATCCCAGCTGCAACCGCTAGACGTTTGCATCAACAAGCCTTTCAAAGACTGCATCAGGTCCTGCTACCAAGAGTGGATGAGGTCAGGAGACCCGTAAGTGACAGCTACCGGATGGCTGACGCGGGCTTCTCCAGCAGTGCTTTGTGTCTGCATCGCGGATGCGTGGGCCAGCATCCCAGAGGAGCTCGTCAGTCGCTCTTTTAAGAAATGCGGCATCTCGAACGCCCTTGATGGCACTGAGGACCACTTTCTGTGGGAAGACATTTCCAACAAGGCGACTTCAGAAGACAGCGGCAGTGAACCTGACGATGACTGAACGGACGTCGGGAGACAGTGCCAGTGAAAACTGACAATGACTGAAGAATAACTGCAGTGCAAATAAATGTTTTCTGTGCTCTTTACCTCGTATTATATGCGGATGAAAACTTTTTTTTCGGATTTTGCTGTCCCCGAATTACACCTCGTATTATACGCGGGTTCGTATTATACGCGGGTTTTTACGGTATATCTAAATGCAGTGGAGCGCGCGCCTCTCTCCGTGACTGCTTGCTGCAGCGCACTCATCGGTGCACCCAATGCATTCGCATTTCCGCACGATCCCCTTCGGGGAGGTGGGGGGAGTTTTTGGCCTACCAGGGTTCTTGGCGTTTTTTTTTTCTTAAGCGGCTGACCAACAAAACAATTGCTCGTTAAGACTTTTCTTTCGGCGAGTCATCACCACAGAGATATAGGGTCCAGGCGAATTCAAATATCGCGAAATGAAGGCTTGTGAAAAGACCGCACTTTCAGGGACTCGATCTTGAGCAGATTGCTACGTCGCGGGCAGTCGCGGGTGATGTTATCGCATTTCCGTTCTTTTCTGATGAGCGTGTAAGTGCCGGCCCGTGTTCTAGGCGCAGTCTGTTTTGGACGTAAGTTGGAGCACTGCGAGAAAGCTGAGCGAACTTTTATAATCGCTTGTGATCAGAACCAGTTGCTCCTTTCGCCTTTTTTAAAACCTGTTAAAACACACCCGAATCGGTATTCACAAATTTACAAAACGGAGCCACATTTTCGGCAAGCACTGTGCAAAAGGTAGTGTTTGTATAGCAGCCATATGTTTGTATGTGGTCTCTACATTTTGTTTTCCCGCCATGCAAACCAATCCTTAACGTATCTTTGCCGTACGGCCACTCAATTCCTTCGGTTCCGGGTTACCCAGAAGGTGCTGTCGAACAAGTTAGTAAACTGTGCGAAGGAGGCGAGCAATGAACGCGAATCGGCGCCAAAGCAGGCCCAAAACAGTCCGTGCACAAATCTACCGTCGCCGAAGCAGACGCCAGAGCCGACGGAATGCGTTCCGCGAACGCGCCCGCTGGCGCACGGGGAACGCCGGCCGCTTAGCCGGCCGCCCATTTGCTGCGCCATCTACATTGTGCTCCGCGAGTGATGGACATTAAGGGCCCGCCGGAGAGAGCGAAGTCGGCGCTCTTGTATATCTTGCTCCATGGTTGCCCCGTTAGTGATTCTGAAATCGATGTTGCACACCGTGTTTTGGCGAAGGAGGGGTCGCACATTATTGCGCGATTTTGTTCGCGCGCCAAGAAAGCGCAGTTTGCTGCAAAGGCAAGAAAAGCGCGCCTGATGGCCGGAACTATCGGTTTCACAACGGTAAATGAGAACCTAAAGCCCATCTACATTAACGATCACCTGACCGCCGAAAACAAGCGGCGCTGTTTGCTCAAGCACTTGCACTCAAACGAGAGAAACAGTGGGAATTTCGTTGGACCACAACTGGAAGGATTCTACCTCGCAAGTGCAAAGACGGTCGCGTGCACCACATTTCGGGGGTCAGTGATCTTTCCGTCTTCACATGAACAATCACCTGTCAGATAACCAGCTTAGCATACAGCGTAGTTACACAGCGTACAGTTGATCTACAGCGTAGATCAACTAAAAGAACTACTCAGAAAGTCGTCTTCGTCGCACAAGTCTGTCATTAATTTTAACGCACGTAGCTTGACAAAACATAAGGATCACGTAATAGACTTTCTAACACTCCTTGAGCATAAATTTTCGATTATCTGTCTCTCGGAGACATGGTTGTCATACGATGACGATAAGCTGTTTGCCGCACAGGGTTATGAAGCGGAATACGCCCACCGAACAAGTGATCGCCACGGTGGTTCTGTCATATTGATCTCGAAACAGCTCTCATACAGGCGCCGCTCAGACATAAAATTTAACCTTGATAAAGTAGAGTCGTTGCGGCTTGAGCTTGACCGCGCTTCTTTCCCGTATAACAAAAACACGATCATTGCCTCCATTTATCGTTCACCTTCGTCATCGTACGTGAATTTCTGCGCAGAACTGGAAATAATTTTGAGCCATCTGAATCACGAAAAGAAAAATTTATTCATCGTTGGTGACATAAACATTGACATTATAGATATCACGAGCAGCTTTTGCGCAGAATACGTAAACTGTTTTGTTGGCCGTGGTTTCGAATCATTGTTGCAATCGCCTACACGCTGCACGTTACCCGGCCATGGCACTCGCATTGATCATGTCCTAACGAACGTCATTTTGCCTCAGATTGCGGGAATAGTTAACTTTGATATTATGGATCATTAACCCATTTTCTGATTGGTGGAAACCCATAATCGCTGCAAGGGAAAAACTCTAAGAAGGCATTTCTTTTGTTTCACCAGTTAATGTTAAACATTGACTGGAACGTTTTACTCCAGGAACCAAGTGTTGAAGCCACTTTTAGCAATTCTTCTACTAAATAACGGAAACAAATAATTTGTGCTCATTTTCTGTGACATACAAAGGCTACTCAGCACCCAGAAACCCCTGGATTACAAACAATCTACTGCGGTGTATTCGTAAAAAGGACATCCTACATAAAAAACTTAAAATGCGCCCATTTAATCTAGAGTTACAAAAGTAGTTCAAAAATTACTCCTAAACGTTATCTAAAGTTCTAAAAGCCGCAAAACGACACTATTATCAAAATAAAGTTATTAAAAATGGTAACAACAACGACAAAAACTGGGAAATAATTAAGAAATTTTTGAACCTGTCTAAACAAGCACCCAGGGCAAATGAAATTTTTGACGATGGAAAGTGACTCACTATATCTCCCGATATAGCTAATGCATTCAACATGTTTTTTCGAGCGTATCTTCAATCCCACCAACTAATTATTCCGCATTCTGCTTGTTGTTCCCAATCATTTTGTTTACGCCCTACATCACCGAAGGAGGTTTTAAATGCGAATGCATTTCTTACTCGGGGGTTGTCGTGCGTTGGCCGGCGTGCGCCTAGCAACAGCTGTGGCGCGCCTAGCAACCGGAGCATGTAGTAGCTCGGGCGGGAGTAGCGGAGGGCAAGGGGAGAGGAGGATCGCGCTCGTCGTGTGAGGGCGCTCGCATCGCGGAGCTCGGGCGGAGTAGCGGAGAGTGAGTGGAGAGGAGGAGCGCGCTCGGGCGTGTGAGGGCGCTCGCATCGCGGAGCTCGCCGGAGAGAGCTCGCGCGCGGGGCGGGCGTGTTGCGCGGGTCTCTCTCTCCTCTCCGCGTACCCTCTCTCCGCTCGCTGCGCTCGGAAAAATATATCTACCATTCACGGGAGTTGCATTGATCTGGTGTTTACGCGAAACTGTGCCGCGCGTATGCTTCTCAAAGACCCTTTGACCGTGCACTTCAGCGACCACAAGGCGGTGATTGTGGCCGTCAGGTACAACGATAACACAAATAGGTGCTGATGAATGAATAAATGGTTACGTTCACACTCTCGTCTCTCTTCCTTAAGTACGCCATTAATATTAATTACTCGCAGCGCACTCATCGGTGCACCGAATGCATTCGCATTTCCGCACGATCCCCTTCGGGGAGGTGGGGGGATTTTTTTTCGTGTTCTATGTTGTCGAAAAGGCACTGGTCCAGGGCTAGACCTCATTCATCCATCTAGAATTAAACTTGTCGCCCGTGAGCTATCGGGTGTTCTCGCTACTCTTATAAATAACATGTTTACCACCGGCATTTCCCCCTCCAGACTTAAATTAGGAAAAGTTGTGCCAGTATTCAAAAAAGGAGATCAGAGTGCATTGGGTAGCTATCGACCGATAACGATCTTACCATTTTTAAGTAAACTAATTGAGAAACCTCTTACTGACCGCCTTACTAAGTACCTAGAAAAATTTAACCTTCTAACACCACGGCAATTTGGTTTCCGGCCCGGTTTTTCTACGGAGCTAGCGCTAATAAAATTCGCTGATCAGATTAATAACTTTATAGACTATGGTTGCTAGGCCGCGGCAGTATTTATCGACTTTTTTAAGGCATTTGATACAATTAACCACACTATTCTTTTTTTCAAAATTAGAATAATTTTGTATATGTTGACCAGCTCTAACCCTTCTAAAAAGTTGTCTGCGTGACCGCACTCAGGTTGTTCAATTTGCCGATGCCATATCACAGCCAATAACAATTTATCAAGGTGTTCCACAGGAATCCGTTTTAGGGCCGCTTATTTATTTATTTTTTTAATTAATGACTTACCCAGTTGCCTTAACAGTTCTGATTGCATTCTTTACGCTGATGATACGACTATATTTGCTGGTGATAAGAATCTTAACTTATCGACGCGACTTAGCAAGGACCTGGTCAACATTGTGTCATGGTGTAACGATAATGCGCTGCACATAAACGCCACAAAAACATGCTTCATGGTTTTTCATACCGATCATAAGCACCCCTTTTTAGTTCCGAACATCATTCTAGATAACCACGTGATTTATTCATCAAATACGCCCATGTTTTCCGGCGTTCTGCTCGATTCCCATCTAAAATTTAACAAACATGCGATGTCCCTTGTTAAAAAATTGGTTTTGGCATACGTGTATTAATCAAATCTCGACATTATTTCCAGCAGCATGTTTTTCTGTCACTGTATTACGCTTTCATACACAGCCACCTTACATACTACCTATCTTCCTGGGGAAACATGTACGAAACTCGTATGTCTCACCTTGAACACTTGCAAAACCAAGCAGTACACCTGATTACATTCAATCCTGTCCAGACATCTGACCTCCCAATCTACCGGAATCTGAAACTTCTGCCGCTCACATACTCACTACAACTAAAGCCTGTCCTTCTAATTCATCGAATTCGAAATAAAGGTACTGTTGTTAAGAATATTTCTGCCCCACAACTACTAAACCCCAATAATACCAGATTTGCAGAACAAAACAGTATGCTACCACCAAAAGAGCGCACTAATTATGGGAAACAGACAGTCCTATTTTCAGGAATAATGCTTTGGATTTCATTGCTCACAAACATCAAATTCATAAACTCGGAACGCTTATTTCATAAATCCTTCAAAAATTACTTGTGGTCAACAGTTTGCGGTTAATCAATGACCATTATTTACAATGAACCTTGTTTTATTATGTCGAATCCCATATTTTGAATATATCTTTGTTTAATTATGTTCTATTGATATTATGTTTTTGTTCTTTGCCAAATATCGCTTCACTGATCTCCTAACGCTCTACCTGCCTGTGTGTGTCTTCCTTTTGTACTCAGCACAAGAAGTCCCCTCGACAGTGCAAACTCCTATTGTTCTTTTCCTGTATGCAAATATTTTTCAATAAAACCTGAAAACCTGAAACCTGAAACACTTTGATCAGTTGTAAGCGTTTTTTTTGCTTTTTGTTGGTATCGGTTGTATCAGCTGTCTTATATTAGGTTGGGAACTTGCTCGTATATAATGTAGATAATGTTATTTTCTTGTTCTTTTACTAGACGAGTTGTTTTAGATTTTTTTGGCAAACTTGCTCTGTACAGATACCCAAACTGTCTATATCTTGCGTAAAATCTACACGCACCGCTGTTGATCTGCAGAGGGACAGAGTCCTCATCAGGCGATTCAGCCTTTAGTCTCTGTACCTGTAGCACACTATGTATTTTGGTTTCTTCGAATAAAGGATGAATGAATGAATGAATGAATGAATGAATGAATGAATATTCTGTCGCCGTAAGTCGGGTGGTCTCCTTTATAACACCGGTTGCCCGACAAAAACGAATATTCTGCCGCCGGACGTGCGGCTCGCCGTAGAAAGAACGTATGCACTCAGCCGCACTCCGTCCGGTCTCTTGCCGAGCACCAACTGCCACAAGAATACGAATACTCGGTGGCCGGTCGCTTGCAGCGCTTCGGCTGAACACCGCTTTCTGAATGAAAAACAAATACCTGACGCGGTGGCTCGGTGGCTAAGGCGTTGCGCTGCTGAGCACGAGGTCGCGGGTTCGATTCCCGGCCGCGGCGGCCGCTTTTTTGATGGAGGCGAAAAGCAAAAACGCCCGTGTGTACGAGATTTCGGCGCACGATAAAGATCCCCAGGTGGTCAAAATTAATCCGGAGCCCTCCACTATGGCGCGCCTCATCGCCTGCGTTGCGTCGGCGCGTTAAACCCCACAATCAATCAATCAATCAAAAACAAATGCTCTAGGGCCGTCGGTCGGCCGTTCTTTTAATGAACATCGGTCATCGAAAATAAACTTTATCTGGCAGCCGGGTACCTTCTGTTGTGTGCCTGTACCGAAATGCTGGCGGCCGAATGTTGACTGCTCAACGTAAGATCAGTGGCTGCCAGAACCTGGATTCTGGCCGGACAAACCAGAAAACGGCCATAGACAGGCCGGTCTTCGGACACACTTTCTGTGCTGCGTGGGAAATTGTCGTTTGCAGGCATTCAGGCAACGTGCCACATATACTGATGTCTTACAAGTGTCATTGGTCAGTTAACTTCACATTCTTGCTTTTGCAATTATCGTGAGGGGAGATTTTTTCATTTTTGCAAGATACTAGGAAACCTTTACTGCAAATCGCACATTTAAACATCGAAGCTACTGTGGTATCAGTGAACACATGCGGCGCAAAGCAACGGGCGAATGGAAGACAGCGCTACTATACAAAATGAATCGCGAGAGTAGGCTGTCTGGGCGGATGGAAGAAGGGCACACGTCGTTTGAATATTTCTCTGACTGTGGCGTAGAGTATCCGGTCGTGTGGCGATTGAAGCTGCATGGCGAAATGAGCGTGAGGAGCGGGCTGCCCGAGGGGCCGCGATCACGTCACCAGTTAGGTCAGTTTTCCATCTACACAGTATACGATTTCACCGCGTAAGGCCTTAAGAACTCTGACGCTAATCGAGTAATTTATGGCACCATGCATGCACGAACAGAAGTGTCTTCTAGTACACTCTACTGTACCAGCGAGGACTATATTGTGGAACGAAATTATCCCTAGAATTAAACACTATTCACGCAGCCGAGGCTTTTTGAACACCAAAAGCCAAAAATTAAAATCAACAGCAAAAATATTTCAAACGTCTATTTTATTCTGTTTTTTTTTGTTTTCGGGTGTTGTACGTCACGGAATATGCTGTAAAAAGAAAATAAAGATACCATTTAATACAATCTTTCACCGCCTAGGGCGCGACGGCTGTGGAAAACTTTGCCTCAACTTGGGATTTACCATGCGGTATATTGTTGACACACCGGCATAATTGTTTTCTGGCGTAATAAGAAAAAAGAGGTGTAGTACCTTTCACCTCAGGCTCTCTGCAGATATCTCTACCACTTACAAAAATACGCTGGCGAAAAAAGAAGTTCTCGACAATAAATGATTCTTACCATCTCACATGTTCACAGCTAAAAAAACATTGCAGCAGCTTTAGTTCGTGTTACATTCCGTGCCCATGCATTGTCGAACAACGCGCTTCCAACGGCACTTGTTGCGTTGATACATTAAAGGGGCCCTGAAAGGCATTTTGAGCACACTAAATGAACTAGCGCAATCGCTAGATTGGGTCGCCAACGTCACCTGTGCCAAGTATTACTCTTTTACGCGCAGCGGAAAGCTCACACTTTTGTTGCAAAGTTTGTCGCTTTTTTCTCACCCTTTCCTTCGTGTTTTTGGACGCCGCCATCTTCACATGTCTACATCATCGATTCCCAGATGTTCGTCATGAGCTAGACATCCTGCTATTGGGCGGCTTTTTCACGCACTTCCGGCAAAGAGATGAGTCGTCTGCTCAGCGTCGGCTCGCCGGCTGATCTGCCAGCGGAGTGCCGGAGTGCTTTGACATTTTACGACAAACGAAACAAGAGTAAACAAACGCTTAACCGTTTGTATTGAATGCAACACGGCCATAACACGACGTGGATTTTATCTTACGTGAGTACGTACCATAAAGAAAGTCCCGTGACACTTCTTTGGTGCAATCGCAGAGAACGCCCTGAGCCGAATGCCCGGGTTTGACGCGTACATTTTATTCAACTTCAAAACAATCCACAGATGCGTTTCGAACGAACGCAACGTCACAACATGCGTTGCAAGTCTGAACCGCGATTGACAGACGATGAGTTGCCTCCTCCTGCCCGTCGTAAATTCGGCACTCACCTCACACCCGGTTTGCGGGGACGAGCAGCAAGTCACAACTCTGGCGCGCAAGCGAGAAGGCTTTTAGCCAGGCACACTGCACATACCCCATGCGAGGTTGAGTGGTACGTCGTTCGAGAAAGATAATCCAGACCATGGGAAGCACTATCCACCCGCAGAAGTACAACGTCGCATTTCATCGCGAAACGAACGCGTCCACAACACACAGGAGGCGATGCACACACACACACACAGCTTCGGTCGCTGCTTTGGCTTAGCTGCAAGCTTCGTTCGGACAATAAGCGATGCTACGACGATACAGAGCTGCGTGAGGACGACGTGCTAACCACTTCACGTATTTAAAAACACAGGGGCAAAGAACTAGGTTCATCGGAAGCAAAAAATCTTTCCTCCATTATAGTGCCTGAAATATACTGGCTAGTGTGCCGAGGGCGGGCTCCAGGCGGGCGCCGGGAGCGATGTACGCGGCCGTCTGCCGCTTGGGGCGCTGCCGTGCGGGAGTGTGCGCGTTCATCCGGCCCGAGCAGATCGCGCGGTTACCTCCGAGCTGCGTAGCAGACGGCAGCGGCAGAACTTTCCATTCCCGCTTGCGACGAAAGCGAGCGAAAGCGACGGGAATTCTGTCGCGCAACCAAAATTTGTCCCGACCATTCGACAAAAACGATCGTCGCGCGACAAAGCGACGGAATTCCTGCCGCTCTCACTCTCTTTCGTCGCAAGTGCGAACGGGCCTTTATGCGCAATCTCCGCCCCACATAAAACAAGCTCTTGCTTGTCGCCTGAGCATACGGTTGATATCTGACTATGTTACACTGTGCTTGCCAGTGTATTTAAACGATGTCACTAGGTTTGAAACGTACGCGCTCGGCGTGCAGCTTTGTAAACGCAAGCGGTTTCACATACGCACGCTATTTTGCTGCTAATAGAGTTTTAGTACAGCGTTTGTGGCCTTTGCATACGCTAAACGCTAAATTTTTGCGTCCCGCTACGTGACACCGCGATGGGAGTTTTAGTAGAGCGTCTCATCAGTTTGGCGTAGCGACACACTAATGCATACGGCGCCATCTGTCAAATGTTTTCCGAAATGTCTCGCCGGCTGATCTGCTAGCGGAGTGCCGGAGTGTTTGGACATTTTACGACTATCCAAACAAGTGCAAACAAACGCTTTCCCGTCAGTGTTGAATGCAACACATGGGTGCAGCTTGTCAGAACACGCGTTCTCGCTGATCGAGTGCAGCGTTGGTTTGCTCTTCGCCTTCACGTTCATCGCCGCTGATAAAGCGATCCGATCCGGCGCGTTTTGTGCACGGGTTCTGTGTCGGTTGAAAATGTCTTTTTTCACATGCCGCCGGTAGTAGGAATTACAACCACCGCAAAATAACACTCGGCACCAGCGGGGCCACATCTGAGACCGCGCTTTTTGGATAAACAGTGCGCGGTGCACCAAAGGGAACGAGCGCACGATTCTCCCCACGCGGCTGCGAGTTCGCCGCCGATACCAACTACAGCTACGTACACCGCGAAAGGGCGAGGCCAGGCCGCACACATGCGGCCAGGTCATTCGTTCGCTTTTCCAGCCTGTGTCCATGGTGTCTACAGAGATGAAAAAGCCGAAAGAGCTGGCCCGTAGCAGACGGCAGTCTGTGGGAGCGCAATAGCGGAAGTACGTCACCGCTGAGGAGCGGAGCATCATGGGAGGGGAGGCCAACAGCGAAGAAACAGTTGAAAGGAGGAGGAAATACGGCGCGACGATAATTCGCGGTTTTTGATTTACGATTTCTCAGCTAATACTCATCGCTTTAACAAAATTCTTGCAGGAGGAGATTGCTCATACATTGCTTTATTTGGTTACATGTACATCCATGCATCGGCGGAAGGCATTTCAGGACCCCTTTAAGAACGCCGTAGCCTTAGATTCCTAAACTGTGACGGTGCTGTGCGCCGACTAGTGAGAAGGACAGAACTCACACTCCGAAACTATGACAGAGCATGTGTTCTGTTATCATTTTACCGCCCGGTTGGCTGCATTGGTTGACAAAACTTGCTTACAGAGCTACGTAAAGCTCGTTGTAACGATGCTGAAGGTCTTACGTCCAGAATGACACAGACTGACTTTGAGCTGAACCCATTTTCCCCCAGCGAACAGCATCACAAAAATAGGAGGGCTTTTGGAAAGTCTATAGAAACACCCACTCCTACCAACACCGACTCTGCAATAGCTTTCAACCACGCCGGTTTTTTTTTGTTCGCGCAGCCTTGTTGAAAAAAATTGATACCAGGTTCACCTAATGTGCCTTTATTTATTACATCTGAACATTGATTTTTATATAGAAGCTTGCCTGAAAAAACAGTTTTGACGTTTCTTGGGTTACATAATCTGCACGCCCTGCACATACATTGAGAAAAAAATTACGCCCACCTCCTCTCGCGGGAACCCTGGTGTGATGCGACGCTGAGGGGGGTTCAAGCGCAAGCGGAGAGCAACCGTCGACCGAATAGCCGCCAGAGAGCGGCACACCGGTTACATGCGCAGCGCGCCCGAAGTAGAGGAGGCTGCGGAGAGAGAGAGTACTGCACATGCGCAGCACCGCGCGCAGCGCCGCCCACCGGCGGAGTGAGAGCGCGCTGGGCCGCACCGGCGCCAGTGCGTCTGCCGCGGCTATGACGAGGCACAATCCGGCACAATCCACTGCAATCCAATCCAATCCAAATCCAGTCCAATCCAATTCAATCCAAGTCAAGCCAAGCCAAGCCGGCCAAGCCAAGCCAAGCCAATTAAATCCAATACAATGCCCCTCGCGAGAGAGTGTTCGCTATCGGAGAGGAGAGGGGGTGAGCGGAGGAGAGTGCGGACGACGACGACGATGACGACGACGGACGCACGCAGGAAGGACAGGGCCGCCGACAAGAGATGCTCTCAGCGTCGCATCTAATAAAACACCTGAATACTCGCTCGTGCTGACTTCAAGGGACACAACCAAGAAACACAGACGCACGCGGCCCATCATCTTCGCTAACGACATTTGAACGACTGCTCGGTTTCCGTGCACGGTAACGACGCACCGTTCACTGTTTTACTGATAACAGTAAGATATGGGTGAAGTACGAACTCCTCAAAACCTTGCAGATAGAACGCTCCAGTGAGTGCGTTGGCTTACAACAAAGACATCATATCAATGGGGGCACTTGATAAGGAGAGAAAGATGCATGTGGCATGCACTTTCTATACTTTGGCGAAGTGATCAGTTTTGTTCATTTCAAGCTTGAACAAAAGAAAACATCATTCGTTCCAACCGTAAACAAAAATGCATCTGAGAATTCAGCAAAGCCGAGTATGTAACAATTGAATTATTGATTGATTGATTGATTGATTGATTGATTGATTGATTGATTGATTGATTGATTGATTGATTGATTGATTGATTGATTGATTGATTGATTGATTGACTGATTGATTGATTGATTGTGGGGTTTGACGTGTCGACGCAACGCAGGCGATAAAGTGCACCGTAGTGCAGGGCTCCGGATTAATTTTGACCACCTGGGGGTTTTTAACGTGCTCTGATATCTCGAACACACGACCGTTTTTGCTTTTCGCCTGCATCAGAAAAGCGACCACCACGGCCGGGCATTGCAGAAGCAGAACAAGCAGAAGCGCGTGTCGACGTCAGTGTAACATACTACTGGCTTAATATCCCTGCAGGGTTTAATACAGGTTTTTCTTTGTGTACTTAGTAAGTATTTGGCATATTACATAGTTTGTATTAATTATTGTCGATATATCAACACCTCACCCTAGGCCAACCACTGTCGCCAACTATAAACAAAACTTCCTCTCTCAAGAATTTCAAGCTGCTCTACAGTACTAAAGTACAGCATAAATACAATGAACAACACTGCTCCTGGAGAGTCCGCCGTTGGGCAACATATTATTAAGCGTCTGCCGTTGGGCAACCAGAAAAGCTTTTGTGTTGCTTTTATCTAGGTTTGATGTTGCCGACAGAGACATCATATTTGGGTAATAGACTGAACTCTTGGCTGAAGTGAGCGAGTGAACAACTTTATTTTGCCCGAGTCGAGGATGGGGGAAGAATGGAGCTGGAATCCCCTTCAGTAGTCCCCTCCCCATTTCGCTCAGATTGGCTGGAGAAAGGGACAACCTAGGGAGGTAGTAGTCACTGTGAAAATCGCCAACGCCAGCCCACGTATTACTTGTAGAAGGGTATGTCCAGTGTGACCGCAGCAGCAGTGGAGATGGAACTAATACCATCTGCGGCACAGGCAAGTTTCAGTTCCCATTTTACTTTGGAAAGAAGGTAGAAGAATTTTCTGCAGCTGCTCCAAGGTAGGAGTGTATACAGAAAGAGCTCAGAAGAAAAAATTGCCAAAAATCTTGTGTGCTATTAGGTGCGAAACTCACAAGCTGCTAGTCTGGCTCATTTATTAGCAACATTTCATTAAAATAATGCGTAAATTAGTGGTAAACCCGCGCGCGCGATGCCTACAAAGTAGTCAAGGCAAAGGAGCAGCCGCGCCAGGCCCGCCGTAATCGGCGCGCACACTCCAGAGAGGGGGAAAGGCGGTCCGCGCGCCGCGGCCGCTGAGTCCGAGAGTACGTTTTCCCTCGCCAGATGGAACGGTCAATACAGAAACTGGCTTTTCATTTTCGCTTGTTAGTTGTGTTCGTAAGAACTGCGGCCAACCATTTCGCTGTAAGGGATTCTGTTTTTAATTATTGGTATTTTGCCACATTTAGATAAAGTCAAAACGTTGACGGTAGGGCAACAACGTACTTTTGGCTAAAGTTAATGATAAACATTGCGCGACGAACTTTTTGCTGCTATTCATTTTTCAAATACTGCCTAATAATAAGTACGGGTGTGTAATGACGAGCCACAGTACAAGGGATATTTTTCGGTGACATTTACTACAAGGGGAAGCAAGCCAGTAAGAAAGCCGGCGTCTGTTGCACTGTGCGTGCATTGTGACTTTCTTTCTTTACCTCTATTTCAGTCGCTATGGTAATGGCGTTTGCGGAGAAGTTCTATTTTTAGGTACCACATGGCGTTGTATTGGTAGCGAGCGATGGCCCACACCTGCCGAACAAGAGATCAGTGGTTTCCAATGCGTTAGCCAATGTCCTTCCCGCATAAATACGTGGCATAAGTGCGTATGTATCTGAGGGAATGTTTTACATGAGAAACACTTTAGGGGCATTACGTGCATGCCACCTACATTTTAGGCACAAACACAACTTGCGAGTTACAGCAAACACCGTTTTAGTGCTCTTTGGCCGGAGCACCCTTGAAACAAAAAAATATATGCTGCTAGAACTGGTACTGGCGACAAATATCGGACATTTAAGAATGGAACAAAATTGCCGATTTGCCAACTTGTATTACAGCAACCAAGATACATTTTCGGATGCCATTATTGCAGTCATGTCCTCTAATTGAGACGTGTAGAAAACCTGAAGAGCTACAACAGGTAGAACACGTTTTATTCACCTTACGAATGTACAGTGGTATAAGAAACAACCGCGGTGGAGCACCATCCACTGTTGTCTTAATCCTGAACACTTCACTTTGCACAAACACAAGACTGGTGCATATACAAAAGATGTAGTTTACGAAAAGTACGAGCAATTCTATATATGCTACAAAAATTTCGAAGTACCTGAAATGCTCGAAGAATTGCGGCATATTAAAAGTAGCTGCCTTATTTTAAGCACGAGCCTGCAGTTGCCAGCCACCACATTCCAGCTTCTCGGGGTATTAGTTTGTGCGTCAGATGTTCGTTACCACGGTGATTTGAGCAGGTTAAAACTATGTTCTAGCCGATATCTCTATGCAGAAGCTAGTGAGTAGTGCAGATATGAATATACAGCTGCGGGAAGCTTTCACGCCTAAATAATTGGCTGTCCACTCAAAGTAGTAGTCGTTCCTGTTTCCTACCTTTTCGCAGTTTTTGTCTACTTTTCATGTCATTATTTCTAATATGTATGTGTTCTTGCGCCATTTTTAGAACTGTCAGCCAAGAGACGTTTTATGTCATAGCCGTTCATCCGAAACTACAATATGACATTTGCTGCAGCAGTCATGGCCGCTAGCATGAGTACAGAGGTAGTAGGACGTACGTGAATCGCCGGTCCATTTTTGCTTGTTGAAGTTCGAGGTTGATGTTTTAGTTGTAATGCAATTTCCGTTGACACTTGCAGGAAGGCATGTTTAGAATCGAGCGATCCTTGAGTGCGTTTGTTTAAGAGAGTTGGCGTGGTCAAATGTAACGAGTTAACGTCTGTTGCAGGCGATGACTTGGTGCTTGCTTCTCTTGCCGTCTGGTCGTCCAATCCGTCGTCAGTCATTGCTTTTTCGGTGTTCTCTGCGGGAACATATTGAGGAGTAGCTGTACGCAGTTCCCGATCTGTCTCTCGAGTTGCTTCCCTGACCATCCGGTTATTCAACCCGTCGTTGGTAATTGCGTTTTCTTTGCTCTGTATGGGAACATGCTGAGGAGTCGTTGCTGTAAGGAGTTCCCACTGTTCCTTTGACGGGGTCACTGGGCTTCGTGATAGGACATTTTCCGCCGAGATTGGGCTCGTACCTTCGCCTTGACTGGTGGTGCTGTCACCATGAATCTCTGTGCCCGGAACTAGAAGAGCACCGCCTGTGTTGATGGTCATGGCAGCTGCGGTACTCCTTAGCGTGTCACTTGCGTTTAATACAGGTGACTTAAGTTCTTGGCAGCGCATTTGACTGAGAAAACGTATCAGAATCTGCTCGGCTGCTTTCGTAGAATTTGTTGCGTGCGTCGGTTTCTTGTAACTGTTTCGCGTACACTCTTTAGCTTTATGTAGCAGCGTCCTGAAAAAAATGAAATGAGATGTAGACTAAGCAAAATCAAGTTAAACTGGCAGAGAATGGCCTTTTTTTTATTTCAAGGCTTTAATAGTAGCAACGGTGTTTATGCTACAGGGATTAGTGGAAACTAAAAAAAAAATTGAATATCCACCAGCGTATCTCAAAGAAGCACTGACACAAAATTTTGAAAGCGAGATAACTCGTGATATAGATTGGTGTCAACACACATGCATTATCTGCAAAATATCAGCGGCAAATACAGCCTAGGACATACTTAAAATAAATTTCAAAGATTGCGTAACACAACCGAGCAGGCAGCGGAGAGAGAGAGAGAGAGAAAGACTTTATTGAATTGTCCTGCGGGGGGAGGTGGGCGGGAGCCACTCAGGGCCTGCCCCCTCCTTGACGTTTCCTAAGTCGTCCCCGAGACAACGCCTTGCGGGCGTCTACGAGGTCGACGCGCGGAGGGTCGTCGGGTGTGATCCCTCAGACCTCCCGTCGGCGCCTCCCTACGCTTCTGCCCTGCAAGAGCAGCCTCGAGCCGCTGGACTGCCCGGAGTTGAACATAGTGGTCAGACGAGTCCATAGAGTAAATAAAAAGCATCCAAACACGTTACGCGTTTATGTTGGCCACTTCCGCACTGCCGGCGTTTCTTTCCGGCTCGCCGCTCCCAGCGGAGGTTGGCGCTTCTGTTCTCGAGCTACAAACGATCCGAGCTCTCTCGGCGGGCGAGCCGTAATTTCTTTGGCTCATCAGGCAGCTCGTTGCGACCTAAGTTTTACTCCAGGCACTCTATTTTTATTGCTTTTTATTACACTGGGCGCGAAAACACGCCGGGCACATGACAGGTGCACTGAGAGAGCCGTGTATACCACCAGCAACCTCGCTGTGCGGGCGGCAGCAAAACCGCGAAGTGGCGCTGGTAGGCGCAGCTACCTTGAGTGATAGCTTCTAACCGCTCCACTAAAGGGGACTCATGTCAAAAACAAAGTGGTCATACTACGAAGGAGGTAAAGATGTGATTGCAAATTGCATAAAATCGTCATCTGCACCGCTTACAAGAGCGGAAATCGAATATCCGCCGCAGTATTAAGCCTAACATCTGTAGGCGGACCTTAATCACACCGGCTGGCTACTCCCAGCGCGCGTTTTCTCACCCACTGCCTCCAGCGTCTAGCGCCACTCTCTAGCCGCGGAAACAATTTGCACTCGCAGCGCCTGCATCGCGTCCACGGTCGCTCTCATAGCAAAGCTTCCTACCTCTACCAGCCGACGGTTCTTTCGCGGCGTGCGGGACAAACTCCCAACGTGCACAAGGTGGCAGGGGGGGGGGGGGGGACGGTTGGGCGGTTGGGCGGAGGGTTTCACTCATGGAGCACACTGTAAATGGCGCGGCAAATTTACCCAACGTTACCCGCGCGGAAATGCCTGTTCGCCGGTGGGGGCGTCGGCGGTACGGCGTTGTCGTCTGCTTTAGCGACGGTTGTTTTGGGCCTGTTTTGGCGCAGCTTCGCGTTCATTGAGCGCTTCCTTCGCTCGGCTTGATTACTTGTTCGACAGCACCTCTTGGGTAACTCGGATCCGACGCAATTACGGGGTCGTACGGCACAGATACGTTCAGGATTGGTTTCAAGGGGAGGGGGTAAACAAAATGTAGAGACCACATACAGGAATCTGGCCGCTAGAGAAACGCTACCTTTTGCGCACTGCTTACCACGAATGGGACTCGGTTTTCTAAATTGATGAATACCTATTCGGTTGTGTTTGAAGAGGTGTTACAACAGGCGGGAGCAGCAGCAACTGATCCTGATAAATAGCTATTATAAAAGTTCACTCGTCTTTCTCGCAATTCTAAAACTTACTAGACTAACCAGGGAATTACTGAGCTCACATGCCTAATGGTTTCGGTGTCTGCCCTTGTGTCGCGCGGTGGTGTAGCCCCGAGCTAGCATATCAGCATGGCTAGGTTCCGATGTCTCACGTACCCTACAAAAGACGCTCCTCTCCGTTTTCTTCCTGCCGACGCACGGCCGGGCTACGTCGTCCATCGTTCTAGCCCGGCCGTTGCCGACGCTGCTGCTTCATTCGGGACACCGCCCCCGCGAATTCCAAGTAACGGCTGACAGAATCTCTTGTGTCATTCTTTGTAGAGCTCGGTATGCGAAATCAAGTGACGTTGCATGGGTAATTGTTGTTGGCGTCGTTTAAAGCTTTAGTTTCCAGCCACCTTCACAGCGTGGATTGGAAGCAATTTTTTTAATTACAGGCCAACTGCACTGGAATGTCACCTCGACTAAATTTATTTTTAATGTGTACTAAGCACCTCCAGATCAGCTTGGGCACGAGTGGTAGCCCCGTGAAACGGCTCGTTACTCAGTCAGACACGTTTAAAAAAGCTCCGCCGCAGACCACGCTGCACCTGCCGACGGATCGACGCCAGCAGGTTCAGCGCCTGTGACGCTCAGGCCGGCCGGGGCCTCTTCCTCTGGGCAGCCACGCAGTTGGAGAACTGGTCGAGCTCTGCTGCGCACGCTTCCACCATTTGCTGCCCCGTGCGCGCGTAGAGAATGCGCGCAGGCTTCCTCCCGAGGCGCTGACCGCCCGGCCGCTGGCTGGGCGGCTCCAACGTCATGTTAACTGCAGCGCTCTGCGCGATTTCGGTTTTAAAATCGCCGATTTCTGCTGATCACTTGCGGCGTCCACGCGCGCATATCAGCTGTTGTATTTGGCATCTTGTTTTATTTTTAAGCATGCTATACGGAAATAGTGTTTTCAAGAGGTCGAAATTTTCAGTGCAGTTGGCCTTTAAGCGGTTGACGAGATCAGTACGTAGCAGCACTAGCAGAAACTCCCGCGAAGCGACAGTGCTACGGCAGCTCTGCTGTCTGATATCCGCCCAACAGTCACGTGGACAGATTTATTTATTCGAACTCCAACCTTTCGCAGCACCGGTTCAAGCCGAAACGGTGACGGGAGCATTAAAAACATCTCTACTTAAACAGCCGTCAGGCGCTGCAGCAAACGAGGTTTCCACAAGTTATAAATAGGTAATTAACTTCTTATCGCAACAAGAGAAAACATGCAAAATTTTGGTGTCGGTGCCCCTTTAAGGAAAGCGTGTGCACCTCATTCCCACGCGGATAAGTGCGAAGACGTAGGTAAACACCTACTCAAACGCCACCGAAGCACACGGAGGCTTTCCAGTCATCGTATTAGAGTTTGGCAGAATCATAGCCAGAATTGTTGTCCTTTTCATTATCTGGATGTTACCTACGCTTCTTAAAGGAGCCATGAAGAAAAAATACAACTTCGTTTAATTTAAAAGAACTAGGATTCAGCATCTCACTCATCTCCATTACAGCCACAAAAGATATTTCTTTAACGGAAAAAACCCCAGAAGTATTTCAAAGCTTTCAAATTTTGCGCCACAGTGACGTGTTATGAGCAAGAGTGACGTCATATGGGCCAGCAATAAAACATAATTTTCAGTGCGTTAACAGCACGTTAGCATTCAAGTGATGTGGTCAAATGGAACTAGAGGCCCCATTACAGACGCCCAGTCATGTGTCGTCGCGACAGGTTAGTTAGGCGGGCGCCAATCGCACAAACAAAATTCCGTGATGTCATAGAAAAGTTGCGGGAAATCGGCTAGGGGGTCGCGACTGCTTCACACGTTCTCTTTAATATCTGCGCTATTTGTTCGAAGATTGCGATGATATTGGTATCATTGTTATCGGGACTAAGCAGTCTTTCTAATAAACCCAACTTGTATTTTGTCTTCATGGCTCCTTTAAGCTTCTGGGATTATCTTGCACAGCTGGACGCATGTGTGGCTGGTTTGAGAAATTGCTCGTACACTTTTATTCTCATTTCTTGCGCTGGACGGGTCGTGGTGGTCATCTGTGCGTTCTGATGGCACAATAAAAAGCTTAGTTTTTTCGTGGCTCACACGCGACCACGTGACACCACGTTACCCCACGAGTGGCCGTTTTCTGGGACTAAAACAAGGTAACAGTGTTCCAGAACAAAGTTTTTTTTATTTGCCCCATCATTACAATCATTTTAGACAAGTTACTGTTGCCATCATATGTAATTGATAGCCTCTTAAGGTCTTAAACACAACGCCAGAGGAAGAAAGTGGTGCAGGCTGCTTCAACGTATTCGTATCAGCGACAATTAAAGCATGCCCTCCAGGAACGTACCGCCGCACAATTTTGGTAAGACGTCTCCATACCTCCTGCGTGTACGAGATGTGGGCGCATGTTGAAGCCATAGAGTAGTGTTTTTACGATTTGTATTTACCCAGTAGGGTGCGCCCACTTTATTGTCAAGGAATAACTCCGGCTCGTGAAACCTTAACTTGAACTTGTTGAAGCTAGGGTTGCCTTATCCAGAGATTGCGTAGAAGATTTTTATAATTACTGCATGACTGATTGTACACAGCCGATGTTGGCCTTCAATTTAGCAAAAAAAATGTCGCGATGGTGGCATTGGACCATGTTCCCGCAGAGCATTACACATGGGTTGAGGTGGCGTGACACAACACGGCGCACTTTCCTTAACAGTAGAGCTGCTTACGCTCTTGGTTGCGCTGTCCACACGCAGAACAAATACCATGAAAATGCCTATCGTACGTACCGACGTGGGGGATTGGCCAGGAATATGGCTTAAGGAGGACTAATGCGCCCGCTACACAGCGGTAAATTACAAATTAATCATTGCAATGAAGACAGTGTATATAATTGTAAGTGACGTTTGAGAAAAAAAGTTCGGAAATCGAAGCTAGAACAACACCCGCCGTGGTGGCTCAGTGGCTAAGGCGTTGTGCTGCTGAGCACGAGGTCGCGGGTTCGATTCCCGGCCGCGGCGGCCGCTTTTCTGATGGAGGCGAAAAGCAAAAACGCCCGTGTGTACGAGATTTCGGTGCACGTTAAAGATCCCCAGGTGGTCAAAATTAATCCGGAGCCCTCCACTACGGCGCGCATCATCGCCTGCGTTGCGTCGGCGCGTTAAACCCCACAATCAATCAATCAAGTTAGAACAAAAGAATGAGCTTTTAAAGCGAAGTTTCAGTGTTCGCACTGATGACGTCTGTAACGCGAAAACATCTAAGTAAAACAAAAAAAAAATTGGCTCCAATCCACGCTGTGAAGGTGGTTGGAAAGCAAAGCTTTAAGCGACGCCCACAACAATTGCCCATGTGACGTCACTTGAATTCACACACGTGGCTGTACAAAGGGTGAAGCGAAATTTTCTGCCAGCCATTACTTAGAATTCGCGGGGGTGGTGTCCCGAGTGCAGCAGCGTCGACCACGGCCGGGAGAGAGCGGTGAACGCCGCCGCCGTAACCCGGCCGTGGGTCGGCAGGCAGAATACGGGGAGGCGCGCCTTTCGAAAAGTGACACAGCGGAACCTAGCCATCCTGATGTGCTAGCTCGCGGCTACACCACCGCGCGACACAAGCGTAGACACTGAAACTATTCGGCATGTGTGAGCTAAAACCAACCCTGAGCGGACGAACGTTTTTCGTGATCTCCAGAAGTTAGGAGTGCCCCATGCTACATCGGAGGACATTATTTTTCCTAGGGACCACTGGATTTTTCCTAGGGACCACTGGATCTCCTACTCGGATTCTTGCTGTCTACAGGACTAAGTGAGGTGTGGCGACATTGTGTGTCTGTTATTTTAGGACTAAGTGAGGTGTGATGACTTTGAGAGTTTTGATATGGTATCAGGGACGATTAGGCGGAGCAATTGCCGGCAGCTATGCAAGGCTGAGTCCGCCTTATTCAACAATACTTACTTACTTACTTACTAGTGATTCCCATTTATACCGACTTAAACTGGTTAGGTTAGCAAGTTTGAGAATTGCGAGAAAGCTGAGGGAACTTTTATAATCGCTTTTTATCAGGACCAGTTGCTCCTTTCCCTTTTTTAATACCTCTTTAAACACAACCGAATTATTATTCAACAATTTAGAAAACGGAGTCCCATTCGTGGCAAGCAGTTCGCAAAACGTAGAATTTCTCTAGCGGCCAAATTTCTGTATGTGGTCTCTACAATTTGTTTTTCCCCCCTTCAGGCCAATCTTGAACGTATCTTTCCTGTATGACCACTTAATTCTTTCGGATCCCGGTTACCCCGGAGGTGCTGTCGAACAATGAAGCCGTGCGAAGGAAGTGCGCAATGGACGCGAAGCTGCGCCATAACAGACCCAAAACAACTCTCGCCAAAGCAGACGACAAAGCCGTACCGCCGACGTGCCTGCTGGCGGGAAAGCACCTCGGCGCGGGGAGCGCTGGGTGAATTCGCTGCGCCATCTACAGTGTGCCTCGTGAGTGAAACCCTCCGCCCCCGCCGCCGCCTCCACCGCGTTGGAATTTTATTGTCCCGCACGCCATGAAAGAACCGTTGGCTGGTAGAGGTAGAAAGCTTGTTTTTAAAACAACATGTAGGTTGCTACGTTACGTGCGACCCGGTACAGCGTTGGTGAATTGCAGCTGAAACCGAACCCTACCGTCTGCTTCCGCGTTGGTCAAGCGGTCTTGGGCGTGCTGCGCGTATGCGCATTCCGGCAGCGGTATGGAACGAGTCCCGTCGGTTGCATAGAAGTTTCCAAGTATTCAACGAGTTTATATATGAATGCATAGACAGTTATTTCTGCATGCAACAGCCAAAGGAAATGTAAAAGATGCAAATTAACAAAATAGAACCTCTTAGCGCTGGCGCAGCGCCATTTTGGAGCGTTCGTACCGTGCCGGTAAAAGGAAGTTGGGCCAACAGTCTTTTAACAAATACAGTTAACAATTTGTTAGGGGTCGTAAAAAGGTACTGTTTTTTTACGTGGAAAAAAAAACCTCGCGAAGTTTAGTTACGAAATCCAGCTGACGAATGGAAACGCATTTTAATAATGCGGTAACTAGTATGGCACAAGCCGATGGTTTTCACAATGCATTTCAATGTGGAGCTAAGGGTCACCTTATATGCAAATGTTCTTAAAACGATGTGGATACAATTTCTTTTGGAGGAATGGGTTCGGCCACGTTTTTCATCCAGGCGTTAATAATACCTTTGCGTGTACCTTTCACGGATAATGCGTAGGGGGAACGCAGTACGCGAAAAAGCAAATGTAGTTCATTATATCACAGGTAGCCATGCATGTGATGCTTCAAATATTTCTTGCAGAACCCGCTGCTTGCTTGAGAACGTTTCTTTGAAATTGCAGCACAGACAAGCATCATATGCAAATTAATGTATGCAGTTTCGTTGACTGGGGCCGTGGATAGTTGCTTTTACACTCGGGCGCACGCTTCCTGATTATAAAAAAAAAACAATACATGCAGCTGTCGAGATTTCAACCCACATCGATGCAGGATGCTCCGTTCAGAAGTATTAAACAACGAAATCTTTCCGACCCCGCTGGATTAGTGTGCCGTGGTCGCCGCTAGAAGCACCGGTACTGGAAAAAGTCTTTCTAGAGCATGATTTTGTTTCAGCACAACTGTTTCTTTTCTCAGGGCCAGGAATGAAGGAGCAAATATTTTTTTTTATTTGCTACCCGGGAGTGTTTATGCAATCCACCCATGGTTCCCGCGTCCAACCAAGAAAGACCCGAGCCCCAACAGGCATGCGAATTGGACTGGCAGCAAAAATACCGTACAATTAAGAACCTCAGCCGGCAACAGCTTGCCGACGCCTCACCCCTTGGTTTTCTTGCTCCCCTGCAGTCACTGCCAAGAACAGGAGAAATTTTTGCTAATAAAGTCTACGCTGACTCGGCCTACACTCCGGACATCATCTCCAAATGGACAACGAATAGGCACTTTGCTAGTCCTCGGTGCCCCTACTGCGGCAGCAACAATGCATCGAACCTTTTCTACCTCATATGGGCTAGTTCAGCTTACTCAAGTGACCGCGAACAGTTCATTACAACGCAAGTGCGCCCGACGACTTCGGAAGAACATGTCTAACATGTCAGAAACAACCCCCAAATTTTACCGAAAATTACAGAATTCGCTCCAAAACAGGTCGCTATAAAGTAGTATGATGGCGGATCGTTCACCCATTCTCTAGATGGCCCCCACAATACACTCTGTGGCTCCTGAACGGCTCCTATTACAAACCCCACCATGGTCGTATTAGAGTGTCCTCGACACAACTTCCAATGTGCATACCGTGCTAAGTGAACCCTCACAGTGCAGCGAAGACTTTATATGAACCATCAACCCCTATCCGTATTTCCATATCCCCCAACAGGGCCTATTAGCCTCCTCCTATAATAAAGTCATCCATTCCATTTCATTGATTCCGTACAGAAACAATACGAATGAGAAATGCGAAATCACGTCCTTCTTCAAAAAGCTTTACCTGAGTCAGCAGAAATAATCCGCCCCCAGGCAAGCAGTTGTTGTCAGGAAACTATCAGCAGAAAATAACAGGAGAGCGTTTCGGGCTTGTCTTGAATAAGCGGGGGGTAGTTTTGAAGCGATGATGATGATAATTTGTACGTATCAAAAACAACAATAACAATATGAATTATCAATCAATCAATCAATCCAGTTTATTCACTCTGCCCAAAAACAAACATGAGGCTTTGTGTAGGTACATATACTCATACAAGTACAAAAGGACGGGATGTTAAACATCCACGACAGCGCAAAGTAGAAAACTATAAATTGTGATAATTATGATAATTATTATAATTAATAATGACCAATCGTATTTATTTACGCTCCCAGAAATAGCTCATATAGCCTCATCGAAGCCTGAAAAATGTTAACTGATCATATATCATTATGATTTATTTAGTATTTTAATACGGGAAAATACGAGTACGTCCATGAAAATGAAGACAGAAATGGGAAGAGCGTTTTTGGAGTGGGCTCAAACACGAACCCCCGAACGGGAAGGCCGTTTCGGGAATTGGCTCAAATGGTACGGGTTCAAACCGGATTGGGTTGCTTCGGGCTAAATCCACTGCGTACTCTTGCACTGGTGTGAAATATCTTTCTAAGTGCGGCATGTCGTTGATGGTGTGACGAATAGAATGCCATGATGAAGTTAAAGTAAGAAGATAAAAAAAAAATTGTTGGATGGCTCTTGCTCAACGCGCGGGAACCTAGAACTAGAACTCCGTTTACGCACTCCAGCATGTAGAACACGGGGCACTTGCACTGAAATACAGGCCGGAAGTTTATCTTAATTGATACCAAAGAGGTATACACTGCTATGGACTCAGTTTTTAGAGCCGTTTTGAGAAGACAAAACAATACTTCCCTAACATTAGTTGTGAGTGCATAAATGTGGGCTAGTAGGTTCGAACTGTAAAACATGGTTAAGTTGTGTGGTATAGACGGGACAACAGAGAAGAAACTACGCAGAACTAGCGCTGGACATCAACTGAGTTGGTGTCCAGCGCTAGTCCTGTGTAGTCTCTTCTCTTTTGTCCCGTCTATACCGCTCTACTTTACCCTGTTTCACTTTCCTAAGGTATCGTTGGTCACGTCCTACCAGTAAACGTCAGTGGTGGTTGTGGTCGTATACTGGTCAACCTCTTCGTGTAATAGGAACTATATTAAAAATTTTGTTCTCTTTCAAAATATCAAGAACATTTTGTTTTAAACTGTAAATAAACCAGGTAGCCGCGTTGGTTTTGGTGTTGCAGAATGCTGAAAGACCGCTTCATTTACGTTACTGCTGCCAGTTTTGGGGTCTGGCCTTATCCTCACTTATTGGAATTCTTGCTGTGTCTTGCCTACACGGCATGTTATAATGCACTCGATGATTTGCGTTGCTCGTGTAAATAAAGAACAGACAAATGTTTCAGGAAATATGCAAGCACCAGTAAACATCTAGTGTTTGTTTCGTGTGCAGGCGTAATGATATTGTAATAGTTGCTTACGTAAACGGTGAACTGCTATATCACTACAAAAAAAGACGTCAGCTTAAACCAAGCGCTGATAGCTGGCTCAATATTTTGGCACATTGTGCGTTTTAAGTGGAGTGTCGTTTGCATTGTGGCGCACCAGTTCAGTGCTTTAGCAGTCGTGCCTACGTGAGTCACAAAAAATTACGGCATGATCAATCTATCGCCTTACCGGCAGCTCTGTTCAGAGCGCTGGACAGAGAAGATGTCTTCTGCTACTGCTGAGATGTTCATAGAGGCGAAACATTTCTTGAAGCTTTCGACGTCCCAAGACAAAAAGTCGTAATACAACGCTGTAAATAAATAAACATCTTTGATAAAAAAATGCAGTTCAAGGACGATGCTCATTAACGTACAAGTTGCCTAATAAAAATAGACAATGATGCCTTTAGCACTTTTAATGATTCTATTAGGACAGGTTACTTCTTACCACTGGAACGCATTCATTGGTCGTTGCTACAGAATTCGGACGCCTCCGTTCTCGGTAAAAAATTATTCATATCGTGAGTCGTGCCTAACTTGTGATGGCCAGAGACAAGATTATCAGAGTGTGCAGCAAGATCTTCACCGCCTTGAAAGGCACGGGCTCCGAAAAGGAGCTAGTGCTCAGTAGGGCTGCGAAAGGAGATGCAAGGTTAGGCCGTGTTGAGGCGGAGCCATACATCGGCCCCCGTCTACTGCAGGATCTTTGTCATTAAAGTCTTTTCCAATCCAATCCAGCTAAGGAAAGCGTACTATGCAGGTCCATGCTCGTGAATTTACACTGTTTACATGCTTCGCAGCCAGTGGGGCAATATTTCTACGACTGCTGAGACTGTTCGCACGATGTTGTCAAAACGGAGCCCTCCACTATAGCACGCCTCATCACCCAGGTGTAGATTTCGGGCGTAAAGCCCTCAAAATTAAACAAAAAAACGATTTTCGAACGATGTTGTCAAACTGCGCCTAGGGCCTTTCAGGAAACGTTTTAAAAAGAGTGTAGGCTGCGTTAAGACGGGACAAAAAAAGGCGAGACCGGACTGTGTGGTGTCCCTGGGTAAGTTCGTGTGCTTGGTGGTAAGTGTGCACCAATACGCCCGCATTAACACTGCTTGTTAGTTCATCTTATCTGAACTATACGTCAAGACATAAATCGAAACACGAAATAAAAAATGACGGAAAAGCACCAACCCTGTAACGCACCGCAGTTTCACAAAAATGCATAGCCGGTGAACTTAATGCATGTAACCGCAATAAGAACATAGAGGTAATTGGTCAAAGTAACTGCACAGAAAAAAATAAAACAGCGTAAAAAGGAGACAAGTTAACTAATGAAATCACAAATATTCATTGTATACACAGCCCTGACGAGACGAAGGAAAACGAAAAACAAACAACTATGGAAAACACAACACCAATCACGAATTAAAAAATTGTGAAGAAGCACCAACACCGTAACGCCCTGTCTTTCCATAAAAATACATAATTGGCCAACTGAACCCACCTAATGATATGATAGCGTAAATAGAGATCATTGGTCGAACGAAAGAAGCACAGAATAAACAGAACCGCTGTAGGAATAATGGGTCATTGGTGGACAATTTTTATTATGTTTCGCATCCTTTATCCAAATTGTGTTTAATGGGGGGGGGGGGGGTAGGACGTATAACAAAGCGTCACTTATACACCAGGTAACACCGTTCTACCGTCACAGTTGGCACAATGCTGTAGCACGATAGGATACACAAGCCATGAATTGCCTATTTTAAATACAAGGCATCTTTCCTCGTCTGATGTCGTCCTCTGAAGTGCACCATCCGAAATTGATGGCTCTGTGCAATACTGACACCGTAGCCTGATCGTAAGTTAATCTCCTAATGAAGAGGGGGCGGTCATCTAAACACCGTTGCATGCCTCAATAAAATCTGTCAGAAGGGCTAACAGAAAATTCATCATAGTCAATTCCGTTTGCAAATTAGAAAAAAGCCTAACTGAACAAACGGAAAGCAGCCACGCGACAAACATATTTGCCTTCCGCCAAAACAAAAATTTACCTCAAGAGACTAGGCAGTTTCCTAATTTGCTATGAGCTTTGTTCGAAGCTTGCCCTCTCACGATATGACTACTCCGAGAAGCGATCACTAACAAAGATGAAGTTGAGTGGAGGTTACCTTTCAAGGCTTCCATCCTGTTTTTGCACAGCTCTTCGAGTGCAGCTGCGTTAGCTTTCTTGAAGCGATCCAGCGTGTATTGCTGTTCCGTACGGCAACCATCGCTTTTACTGTGCCGCCAGCACTCACTGGTATTGCGCCTATACAAGGAGAGAGAGAGAAAGAGAGAGAGAGAATAGCATCGTTATCTGAGGGGTCATGAATGCACTGGTTGGGAAGGAGAGGGACACGGAGGAAGGCAATGATCGAAGAGATGTCGTGGTTAAAGGTTACGCGAATTGTGCAAGTTTCGTAAGGTCACCAAACACCTGAATTGGTGGAGATCATTTTGAAGTTTACTGTTCCGCGAAGGTCATTTATTACTTGACATGTTTCGTGAAGGGACAGGCGCGCAAGAGCGGTTATGTGGAGTGTCAGTCCAGGTTACCACACCAGCTTGTATAGACCACTGGTTAGTGTATAATCAAATATTTTCTTAGTGATGAAGGGTCTGCTCGAACACGTTACAAATGCGTTTCATCGTCCGCAGGTGGGTAACCGAGTTCCAATAGTGGCTCGCTTCCAGTCATGAAGCTCGTACGGTGCCATATCATTGATATAAATTAGGGTTGCATGCATGATAACATTACGGGCGGCGTTAGTGTGCGAGCTGGCTCCGTGGTCACGTTTGTGCACTACATGAGGGTGAGGGGTGTTATGAGTCCAAGACAATCCTCGATGTACACACAAGAAAACAGACAGGATGAAGACTACAAAGAAGACGGAAAATTTAAATATCGCGCCAAGAACAAGACCAATCGGGCAACGCCCCGCAAAGGAATCGCGACATGCAGCAATGAAGGAATTCCACATTGGCACGGAAGAAAGGATTTAATCTCGGAGCGCAAAATAGAAGGCGGACGGAGGATACTGGTCCAGGTAGGTGCGGCATGAAAAGACTGGGTTCCGGGACGGTCAACTCAGGGGGCACGCAGCCAGGGCACCGACGTTGCTACACAAGCCTGGGCGGGAGCAGGACGAAGTCCCGTCGGCTCCAGTCAACCCACTCCTTGGCGGCCCCAGCGGCACAACAAAAGCGTCTCGGGCATCGGCATCGCACCGCCGTCTTTCGCTACGACAGCGCCCACAACGACAGCGCTCTCGAATCCGACCAGCCCTAGTCCGGTCGCAATACATTGTGACCACAGCACGCGGGCACCAACTCTTTCACGGCCACGCTGCGATTTCCACTCGTTATCACCCATGGCTTACGTATGCCCCCAATTTAATAGATCCTCGTCCTGAGACATTGTTGATGTTGTAAGGTACAGTTGTCGCAGGACGTTGCATATGTTTTATTGTAGAGGGTTTGATAGTTTGCTTGTGTGGCTTTGTTTGCTCTTTTGTGTTTGTTTCAAGGTTTGCTTTGTGATAAATGCCCTTTGTTAAGCCTCAGTAGGCGACACAGTTGGGCAAAGGCAAGGCTTGGTTTGCTGCGCCGCTCGGCCAGCTCAATGGCGAACGCAGGAAAGCTTGAATGCCTAGAGTAGGGGTAAACGACTCTAAACTTCAATCCTACAAGGTAGAGGAAACTATGCCAGCTGAGTTGATATTGCAACAGCCAACTACTGCTTCACGGCCAAAAAAGCGACCCGCGGTTGGCACCAGGGGATTTCACCAGCGCCCGGGGAAACCTCAGTTTAGGCGTTTATCCCGTCATCCCCACTTGAAGCTGGTGGGGCTTTCTCAGGGAGATTGCGATTCGAAGCATTCGCCGCTGCTCATTGTTGTGAATACCCAGCAACTGCGCCAAGCAAACTAACAAAAAATGCCAGCCGCAAGTTCATTTCAACACAAAATATGCCATGATAAATGCTTCGCGTTACTTCGATTCCCGGCTTGCGTGGGATCTTCCAACTTTTTGATTGGCTCATTGTGGAGATTAACGCGCCGACGCTTCACAGGCGATGAGGGGTGCCGTAGTGGAGGGCTCCGGATTAATTTTGACCACCTGCGGATCTTTAACGTGCGCCGAAATCTCGAAGGCACGGGCGTTTTCACTTTTCGCCTCCAGGAAGGCGGCCCCCGCTTCCGGGAATGGAACCCGTGTCCTCGGGCTCAGCAACACACGGCCACAGCCACTGAGCCACTGCGGTGGGTTCCTCCACCTTCTTTCTTTAAAAGGCTGTTTTACAGACGGTAGTCTTTCATTGGGTACTTAAACGCAGAAATTTTGGTCTGTCTCTGTCTGTCTGTCTGTCTGTCTGTCTGTCTGTCTGTCTGTCTGTCTGTCTGTCTGTCTGTCTGTCTGTCGGTCTCTCTGTCTGTCTGTCTGTCTGTCTGTCTGTCTGTCTGTCTGTCTGTCCGTCCGTCCGTCCGTCCGTCCGTCTGTCTGTCTGTCTGTCTGACTCGATTCAGCCACCAGGCCAAAGAAAATCAGAGGCTGCGCAATAGTTTTATATACCCACAGCCAAATCTAAACGTGTAAGTCCGGTGGTAATGTTCCTATTTTAAGTGCGAATGCACTTCTTAAGCGACCCTGAATCACGCGTCCACCGCCGTCCGTCAATCCGCACCACATACCCACTTCGGGCGATTGGCCAAGAAGAGTTTTTAAGTGCGAAAGCGACCCCACCACATACCCACTTAGGGCGATTGGCCAAGAAGAGTTCCTTCGCTACCCATTTGGCATATCTTCGTGATACTAACCACTTCCTACCGGAAATTAACAACATAAAAATCCCTGATGCGCCTTCCTTGTAACTATAGATGTAACTTCTCTGTACACAAATATACCTCACCGAGATGGGATTGAAGCCCTGGTTGAATCCTATAGCATACATCGGGATCACGAGGCGCCAAGCCCACAAGTCATTGAAACTTTGACCAGGCTAGTGTGGAATTAAATAGCTTTTAATTCCACAATCAGTATTATCTTAAGCGACCCTGAATCACACGTCCACCGCCGTCCGTCCGCCCGCACCACATACCCACTTAGGGCGATTGGCCAAGAAGAGTTCCTTCGCATCACCCGTGCATTCGCACTTCCCCATGCTCCCCTTCGGGGAAATGCAGGTGAATTTTTTTCAACATTGCTAAACAAGAACAAGATATTACGCAAATATAATGCAGTTAATCATTCCATAAGCGATATTTACAGTGTTCCTTTATTAAACATTTATGGAGGCTTGGTTTTTCTGATAGGAAGTGAAATACTATATAAATTACTTAATCGCCAGCTGTTGCCTGCGCTTGTATAGCTCCTGGCGGCATTTTAAGAAATCCAACCGCAACAGTAACGAAAGGCTCCACTATATTGGTTTTGCGTTCCGCTTGGAACGCTCGTGGAGTAGGGCAACGTGGTTCTATTAACGTTGTAGTAGGAAGCCCCGATTCACGCGCGTCCCCGCCATGCGGCAGCGCTAGCATCAAGGCACCCGACCTGGAGCAGTGGTACGCGGTAAATTTAAATTGACTTGAGCAAACCTCCAGCGTGTTATTTTGCGAGGAAAGAGGCGGGAGAGGAACAGCATGAGAGGTGAGCGGGAAAGACAAGGGAGGCATTTACTTGGCAGGGGCGCCAGTGGACTATAGTCTTTTGTCCACATTTACAACGAAGGGAGCAGATACGCGGCCATGTTTTACTAGGTCCTTTAAAGGAATCATCGTATACTATTGCAGGGGTTTTTGAACTTTCTCTGCTGGCCAGGCAGCGCAACAGTTAAGGAGGCTAAATAGGCACTCTGGGTATAGTGTACGATTCCGCGTTTCCTGTGCGTTTGCTCTGTTGACGAACGCTTATTAGTGCGGCGCTTTTAATATTCTTAGGGCATGCGCTTCAGCCTATCACCGAATTTGGTGCACGTAATAGTTTACAGCATCGAGAAAATCGTCGGTGCAATACACGGGACTCTCCCACTGACAACTACAGCGTTGTATACAAGAAGTTATAGTAATAAGTTTGGAATACCGCAGCGGCTGAAAACGTGCTACTCATCCTCCTTAAATTGGGTGGTCGCCCTTACCATCAAACATTGTTCAGGAATTTGCTTGCTTCGCTGCAAATGTCGTTGAAAGACGATAGTGTCCTGCTGCCCCCTCTCACCCTTTAGGTTTTTTCTGTCCCCTCTTGCTCCTCCAAAGGTTAATAAGATGTCACTTTTCTCGATTCTATTCAATTTTCGAGCTCCCGCACTGCTCGCGCGACATCTGGTGGGAGAGCGCGCAACTTGCCACACATTTTTAACCGTTGTAATTAAGAGGAAATGTTCTACTACCCTTAATATTTAAACGTCATTCGTCGCCTTCCAAGTGACCTTGAGCCGCCGGCGCGCAATCTCGTTCTTATCGCTTCGCACGCTTGGAGGCCTTATCATTAGGCGAAGAGAAGTGGCTGCTTCGCCCGCGCTTAATCGCTCAGCCCCGCTTGGCTGACTGTGCGTGCTCTTCAGCGCAAAAGAACCACGCGACTAGGCGAGGGCTTGACGGCTGCCTTGCCACCACTTGGTCCCTCAGTCTCGTCATCGATTCCGGCTGTACGCTCTATGTGTGCGCTTCAGCGGAAGCGAACGACTGAATACAATTATCCGGTAGCAATAGCTAGATGGCAGTCTGTGAAATCTTAAAGGGACACGGAAATGATTTGTAAACATTGCGGGATTACTAGCGCAAATTGTAGTACGGAGTCCATAGGACATGTTTCGTCCACTCTGAGCGCGTTTGCGCGAATTTATTTAGTAGAAAAATCAGTTCGAAAATGCTGTCCTCCTCTCTGCACCCTAGCCAATTTTCTGTGGCGTTTTCGTGTGACGTCAGGAGGAGATGAGCTGGCAATTGGCAATTGGCTCGCCGACCTTCCGACCGAGTCAGCCGGCCCAGCGTTTAGTCCGCCTGCCGCCGACGGGTCGTCGCAGTTCGCTGGCTCAGTCGAAACTAAGCCACAACACGTTTGTGAATGAAAGAATGTGCCTTTCTTTACTTTGTTAGTTTCTACACTGTATCAAGCTTCGAGTCCGGGTCACTCCACGCAAGCGCTGCACAAGTGCACATGCGACGCTTCGCTGACTTTACGCTAGTAGGAAAATCTAATGCCATTTGAAGGCGGGAGAATAGTCAGCGAAGTCAGTATAGGTACTAAGGAAATAAAATCAACTGAAACTTTTACCGTAGAGCGCAAAACTAGAGAGCCGGAAGCACTTTTTTGCGCTGGGTGAACAGCCACAGCGGTCAGCAGCACGACCACACATCTGCGATCGCTTTTCCGTTTAAGAAATGCAATTGATAGACGTGAGATATTGTGGAAATTTGGGGGACGCTTACTGCACGAGCGCTGTACAACAAATAGTCACCTAAGCTGCTTGAAATACTAAAACTAAATAAAAGTGTAAACTGGTTATACATTATATACCTTATATATCCCACACCGGCAGCGCTGGCCCGTAGCCGAGTGGTCTGGAGCGCTAGGTGTGTGCAAGTCGCAAGTTCGAATACCGGAGGCTACGTTTTTTGTGTGTGTGTGTGATTTTTTTTCGTTTTCAGCCGATGTTTTCTAACCTGAGTTCACCATTTTTGGGCCGTTACGTTCACTGCTCCACGAGCGAGTTCGCATAACGCGCGCAGACTTACACTGACGCGCTTGCCAGTTCTCGTTGTCGTGCTGTTGCCACACGCACCGACTGCTTGCGGCCAGTGGGCACAGGCCAGAATCAGCACACCCTTGGCCTAGTTCGAACACGCTTTTTGCGATACAGGCATGAGTGAAGGAAGCTCCGAATATGCGGGAAAAGCGCATGGCATTTTAGCCTCTGCGGTGACGCGGAGGCGGCGTTCATTCACTGCGTAGGCCTCGGCTAGTGATTTTTACGATGCCAAGCCGTCCTGGGAGGCTTATCTTAGGGATATTATAGCCGACAACATGGCAGAAGCGCGGTACGACGATTACTGAGATATCGCGAATGCCCATCCAGCGCTGCCTTCGGATGTCAAGCATGTTGTTTTACAGAACCGAAACCGAAACTTGTGGACATCGTCTAATCACGGTGCCACCTCCTCCCGACGTCACAGCCTTTAGTTGGTGCGACCGCCACAGACCGCGCATGTTAGGTTTTCTTCTTTCCCGCTTTATAAAATAATTACCAATAATTACCAACTTATCAACCGGATAAACGATCAAAAGTGTGGTAATTTGAGCCGGTCTACGCAGTCCAAGCAAACCCGGGAGCTTGACAAATTCACTTCAGTGTCCCTTTCACCAAAGGCAAATTTTCACGAAATACTGTGTAAAGTCTTTGCTTGCTCGTTATGAGTTGATTTAGAAGAGCTAAACATGGACAGTTCCGTTTTCTTTTCGTATCGTAAAAGCCAGAATATTACCTGAGGGGGTGGTTGAACAACCACCTACTGCATATCATCTAAGAGGGTGGCTGAACAACCGTGCTAGGTACTATAGCTATGAACTCGCTAGGTACACGATAACCACTTCAAGTATAGAATGCGTTTGCTTTAACCGTTATAATCAATCGTACATTGAGTACATCGGGCACGACTGTTCTGCAGCGGGGGAAGTGCGTAGATTATCAGGTCAGAATTATCCGTGCTGATTTCGAAGAGTGCCAGTCACAAGGACATTAGCACAACATCAATTATATTTAAATCACTATTTCCTACTCGCTGAATTTGTTTTCAGACTTCCCCAGATGTCTGGGCTAATAGATCTACATAATTTGTAAAATCTATTCTACGGAGATCACAGTGCCAAGTCTTGCACCCAACTTTGCACCTTACCTGCATATCTCGTTGAAAAAGTTTTCCTCGCTGGTTGTCACGTTCGTTGTGTTAAAAGGACGCTCTGAAAATCTCTTCGGTATCCAGCGAACTTGTTTTTCCAGGCAGGCGACGATGTTCTTGTAGTCACATTTTTTAGCATCAGAAGCGTTGTCGACAGGTTGTGCGCCATGTCCACCTTGAATGCAAAAATTCCGAAACATCAATTTCAATCTAACAAAATACCTTACAGAGAGACGCATGCGGGAGCATATGCACAGGCGTTGGCGCCGTGCGTCAGCAATACGTTTATTACAAAGCGAATTTCTTCCCTTTGTTCTGGTCGTGCTTCATCCGAGAAATTCAGGTTTGTTACTTTTTCTCTGTTGAATTGTAGGGCAATACTCGGATGTGTTTCAGTTAATGTGCACCGGAAGCTACAATGCAGGAGTTCTGATAGGACACTTTTGGGACGTGAGCAATGGGTGTGGCATTTCGGCCAAAGTTTCGCTGCCCTCCACTTCGATTCGCCAACGGAGGCAGCGACAGAAGAGCACAGAACGATAGAGTTGAGAAAGCGCGTGGAGACAGCTGCTTCGTGGGTACAAGAGCTGCCGACGTTGCCAGAGTAATGTAAAGTCAACCTTCTGCTCTCTGCATTGTGTAGATGGGTCCCGTGGTTCCCGCCACCGCTTGCACGTTCTGTAGAACGGCATGTGAGGGCAGCGCCTGGCGGCAAAACAGGAAGCCGGAGTGAGGCGTGCTCATCGGGATGAGGATCAAGTTTTGGGGGAAGAGGGACGAGATGCTCACGAATTCTTAGAGGTTCACTAGTAAATGTTGAAATAGTTTTTTTTTTTTTGGAGAACGTACGGAAAGCTGTTACCAATGAGCAAACCAAGGGCATCCGATACCAGCTGTTTGCTCCGTTAAATTTTGAAGACCTTATCATTTATGAATTACACTTTGACGTCAGAAAAAAAATCAAAGTTTAGCTACCGACAATCCAACTATCCTGACAGCTTCAAGTTCGGATACCAAATCCGTGGTAAAGATCGCGAATTCACTCCGTGGCGGAATATTTACGCAGCAACACCTTCCAGAGGTTAGCACATTGACTGCGACATAAACAAGACAAGGTTAAACTGAAAGTCCCGGTGCATTTTGTTTCCACTGAATGGTACTAAACGTTTTTTTCGGGTCGAGGAGCTATAGGTGTTCTCGTTTGAAGATGAGGTCAGAAAACGTGCATGGCATGTTAGTGATTTAGGACGTGACATTGGACCATTTAATTATCGTATGTGTGGAGGACTCAGTCTTCTAATTTCTGGGAGATATTTTAAACTCGTCACCGCCAGCTGCACGTTGAAAGACGACAGCGACGGTGGCGTCCGTGAATTTAAGCGGCGCCGAACAACCGCCGAGCAGCAGACCACTAGCCTCTGTGCGAAATAAATCGCAAGTGCAGGTTGTCTCGGAAGCTGTGAGGCCGCACGCCACTTGAATTTTCTTGTTGAATGTGGCAGAGGGCATCCGGTGATATGCTGATTGCAGTGGCATCGCGAACTGAGCGTCAGGAGCAGGCAGCCGGGGAAGCCGCGATGATGTCGCAGGGGGCCTCCGAAACCTTTTACACAAGACAGGACTTCACAGCGTGAAGCCTTAAGAACTTTTACGCTAACCGATTACTGTATTAGACCATGTGAACACAATTGATAGCATTTTATTGTGTAAGGGTGCTAATGGTGGCGTTCGCTATCTTTGGCGTGCTCACTTACTGAGCCGCATTAATTACGGTTTTCAAGCCGTTTGTACTCAACTTTTAGCCGCCTAGAATGACGTCATTTGAGGGGAGTAATTATTAATAGCACGAGCAAGATAGCCAAACCAGGTAGCACTATCCTGTATACCGAAATTTGCACTACTCATACTGCCGCGGCTTTTGGTTAACAGTGCAAGGGAATATGGCAACGAATTTGGCACAGTTTTATATAACGCCAATCCCTGATCGATTCGGGAACGCACTGCCTATTCTGTAGACCGTACCACTAAACAATGTTCAGCTTCATTCTGTGGTGCAGACCACAGGGTTACGTTTAGTTTTGAGCTACTGCAAAGGGGCTTCGCTTGTTGGCTTCCGTAGCTCAGTGATACCTGTATTCGGTGTTTGGCTCTAGCGCTCAGGGTTCGATTCCCAGCAGTTACGTAGTCTTTTTTTTTCTTTTGCTGCTGTAACCTGTTCTCTTAAGTCAATTCTACCCATTAGTTATGTAAATAATAGATTAATATCGTTTAGGTTGCTTTAGACGAATCAGAATTAACTACACCATAATAACTACATCGTCTGGTCAACAGAATAACGCGGCAGATTATCCTGTATTAATGATCATCATTATCCACTGATCCACTGAATAGGCACTGCCATTGGGGAACGTCCGTATTTTATATGAAATAAGGTTAGGGAGGCCGAACTTTTCTTCACTTGAATAATTGTATCTTTATTGTTATGACGTGTGTATGTACAAAGTTCCTACGTGGCAGGGAAAACCACGAGCGCTTTTAGCCGATGGGTCCAACCTTGCAGTTTTTCAGGGGCTTAACTCCATTAGCTTAAGGTGATTCTAAAAGCGATTTGCTATTGGTTAATGTTTAGCGTTTTGGTTGTACAGAAAAAAGAATTTGTGCAACAAAAATACATTCAAGTGTTCTCCCAGGTTGTGTCCTGCTGGCTTACTCTGTGCAAATATATTTTCTAGGGGTGTGCCGAAAGCCTCCAACAGCGAAAACGAAAACACCCATTTAACCACTGCCGGTGCCATGTCATAAGTGCAAATTTGTAGTATGTAACTCCTCCTCTAGCCCATAAGCCCGATGAGCGTATGTTATTGTATTGTTTGTTGAAATAAAACAGTACCATCACACCTGCGACCCGACTTCTGCTTAGCTGCAAAGAAATGATGCCCTCAGTGACAAAGCGTGAACATTGACAAGAAATGACCCTGCTGGCCGGCGTCGGTGTACACTAGCAGTGGAGTGAAAATGGTCAAGTGGGATAACTTCGGGACGTTGTAAAGCATGTTCTCAGTTTTGCATGTTGTTTCTGAAAGCATAGTTTAAAAGGCAGCTTCGGTAGAGGAAAATAAAAGTAACTTGGCTCTATGATCATCTTTATGTACTCATGGGGCACCGGAAGCCTGTTTAACGCTGTGTTTAAAGATGCGTTTGACGGTTTCTCGCAGTTTTCCCCAAGATGTTAGCACAGCTATAATATTTCGTCATGTACGTAGTATTCTCCCTGGCCGAAAATGCGTTTTGTGCCCTTAATATATTCCACACAAGTTGCTGTCGTCAGTTGATGCTAGAAAAATAAAAACTTGCGTGGTTGTTTGTGTTTAACTACTTATGCGCGAAACAAAAAACAGCCGCCTGTGCTCAAAACAAGCACACTAAGCCATTTAATTAAGTGCGTGTAATATTTCTTAAAGAGTAGTTGTGAGACGGAAACAGAAATGTGAATTTGGAAACAAATGCACGTTTTTTTTTTGTTAAAAGTGATTCTAGTGTGCCTAAAGTTTCTCGTAAGTTGCAGTTTCTTAATACCACAAAACTAAATAGACAGTACACAAGATATTTTGGTTTCCGGTTTCCGGGTGACGTTTCACACTCATGGTTATGTGAAACTAAAAGCAGTATGATGAAATTCCTGTTTAACGCAACCATTCAACACCTAGGGTGCGAGTGCTACGGAACATAACTGATTATTTGTTTCACCTCCGGATAAGGCATGCACCGAAACCGTACACACTGCCACAATTTATTTTTCGGCGTCATTCGAAATGCGGCCCTAGAACTCTTCGCCCAGGGCTCAGTGGAGAAATCCCTACCACTGTCGAACCTAGGCTCACAAAAAAAGTTCCGGACCAGAAATGATTCCTAGTAACTCCTATCTGAAAATACACCCGAGAAACTTTAGTTCGTGTTACATGATGTATCCATTTGTTTCAGAACAATGCTCCTCCAACGGCACTTGCTGCGTCAGTACAATAGATAACGGCGTATCCTTGGATTCCTAAACTATATATCTGTCCTGGGCAACGACGAGTACGGTAGGCTGAATTTGCACTCCAAATCGAACGCCGAGCTTGTGTTCTGTCAATATTTATCCGCCCTGCAGGCTTTAGTGATTGGCGCTAAGGGCTTACAAGGTGCCGTAAACCAGTTTTAAGGACGCTTAAGCAACTACGAATCGTATGACTGAGAGTGACTTTAAACTGCATCGCGAGAACAACAAAGTCGTTCGAAAGGTGGTAGAAACAGTCACAGCAACATCAAAAATGCATTGCCGGTTAACATCAACGTTTTCATTCACGCCGCATTACGGCTAGCTTTACCGATTTTGTGTTTTACTTCTCCTACACACAAATATCGATGTTTACAACGAAGCGCGCCAGCAGAAAAATTTTGACGCCAGTTTGGTCATATGTGCTTTGTAGAAGAATTGACCGTGAGAAAATTAAACACCGGAATACTCACTCGTGCTGACTTCAACGAAGAATACCAAGAAACACAGATGCACGCGGCCCATCGTCTTCGCCAACGACATTCGCAAGAGTGCTCCAATTCCGTGCAAGGTAAAGACGCACCGTTCGCCGTCTTACTGATAACAGTAAGATATCGAGGGGAACTAAGGACTCGTGACCGAGGTGCAGATATGACACCGGACTGTGTGTGTCGGCTTACAACAAAGACTTCATGTCAATAAGAACGGAGGATAAGGAAATAATGATAGGGGATGTATTTTGGATATTTGCGAAGAATACGTTGCGAGAGCTACCTTATAGTGTTCCGCTGTTTTTTAACGTTTTCCTAGGCAAAAACTGGCTTTCCGCCTTCAAGAACCCGGTGACAGTTTTTTAACTTTTTTTTCGAAATCTTAAATGGTTGAAGAACGTAGTCAACCAACACATCCAGTAGTTAGATTAGGGGGTCGCAAAGTACCCCAGCCAGAAATTACTTCTGTATGTCTATCAGATAACTCAGAGACTTTGCAAAAGATTTTTCGCTCTTTCCCATTTTTGGTGTTCTTCGACCGCTGGAATTACATCATTACAGCGGTGTAGCGGCTATTGGCCGGCTTTCCTACAGTTGCAGTAATGAACGCATTTGATATCTAGTTTTAAAAGAAATCCACAAAACCAAAACTGAAACGGAAGGCGTATCTACTGCGACGAGCAAATCACGCAGTGCTGCGGAGTGCTGGCGAAAACTATAGCGTTCGCGGTGCTTCCAGCCACGAAGGAAAGAGTGCAAGCGTTAATCGGAAGTATTGAAGAGTAGCCTTAAAGCACTGTTGCGAACAATTTCGCTCTAATGGCTTGTTGCATGATTTATTGGTATTCCACCATATTTTTATTTATTTACCTACTAGTTACTGCTATCCTGGGTGTCTGGTGTTGAGCAGGTGCGGGCGGCCCAAAGCAAAAGCCAGATAACAAAAAATACCTAACGACACGTTTCGAAGAAACGAAAAACTGTACAATTATACATTCGGTAAGCTAACAAGTAAACAACAAGAATACATCACGCTGAATTCAAAATCGCGCGAATAAAGAATGAAATATGTCGGCATTTCACAACATCAGCCCATAGGAGATTCCAATCGTAGCATGTACAGGTAAAAAGAATTTTTAAACATGTTTGATTTACACGAAAACTCCGCGGCTTTGACTGGGTGATTGGAGCGTGTTCGGCGGCAAATGGCTGGTTGAATATATGTTTTCTTGTCAATACGAAGGCTGTCGTTCCAGAGTAAGCAAAAAAAAGGTGATCTTGACAACCTCGTATATTCTAAATGGGTAAAAAGGTCTGACGAAGTGTAACAACATAACTTAGGCTTAAAAAATAAAAACCGTACAACTATTTCATGTGTTTTTATATTAGAGGACAACCGAATAAGCGCAGGGACGTAATCACAAGTCAAAACTACGGCTAATGTTTTTCGTGAAAGCTTAGTATGAGTAAAAGCACGCCAGCAAGAAGCTGGATTTCCTTGCATTTTGCTTGGATTGTTTTGTCTTTTCTTACCTATAGCTCAGTCCGTATGCTAATGGAATTTGCGGAGAAGTTGAATTTGGTGCCCGATGACGTTGTATTAGCACCAGATTATGGCCCAGACCTGTCCAGCAACCGAGTGGTGTTTTCCGAGGCCACTCATCAATACATGACGTATTTACTTATGTGCCTGAGGGAATGTTTTGACAAGACATAAACATCCTGATTTGCCTCTAGGATGGGTGTAGCCTCGCCGTTACCGGTTGCTGTTGCACAATAACAAATATGAAAAGGCCGCGGATGTCATAAAAGTGGTTGTTAGTTGAATCTGTTATCGATGGTGCACCGTGTTGTGTAGTGGCATTTTGTTATGGCTGCGGAAATAAGAAAAAATGGCGGAATTGGTAAATGGGCATGGAAGGATGGGAGATTAGCAATCAACTCGTGGGTAAGTAGTGGTTTTCCTTGCGCAACTTCAACCGGATTATGTCACCACCATACGGCATAGACACTGAAACGACACAAAAGAACGAGTTTCTTGTGAAGTAAGAACCAGGAATTTGTAGTTTGTGTTTTGAGATCATATATACATGGGAAGAAGGTTAAGCGGTAGACACAGCTAAGCACGCGGGAAACAGCCACCAAGTAGGGACGTTTTGTGCACATTTTTAGTCGTGAAAAAGAATAAGCAGGTGCCTCTTCGTGCACTATAGATTCATCAGCATGCTGCAAAGCTAGTCACCTAGCCCAAAAATGGAAAAACAGTGGACATTTGGAAGCTTGGAATTTTATTCGGACTTGCCGTAGCTAACACAAAGGACATCGAATAGTCGAACTGGCGGTAATATGTGGCGCTTGGCTTCGTCACGGTCGGTATAGTGTGAGTGTTGGGCACTGTGGAGCTGTTGTCAGAACTCCGATGTTAGGCGGATCTGTCTATTAATCACGTCGTTTTACCACCACTCCCTCTGTTTCCATAACTGCATGTTGGTAAAGTATACTACGGCAAAAACTGTTTTATTAATCATTATTTTTTTTTTGCGAAATGAAATGAGAGAGCTATAGTGGTCGTTTAGTAAACAAAATGCGAATCAACCATTTTTGCGTCGTCACCTGTCGTGCAGAAGATTCAGAGCAACCACGCACTCACGTCATTCTTAAAGCGATTTTTATAAGTATGGAAGACATGTCTGACCGAAAAGCCACTCTGCGTATGGTTTTAGTCGCTTCATCTGCGGAGTTCATACGAAAACAAAAGGGTTATCCACCAGGAAACCCGAAATCCAACCATCATGTCTGTGGTGAGAGGGGATTTTTGAATGCCAAAGCAGCATATAGCTGTACTTAAAATACGAGAAGCAATATCAAACAGGGCACAGCTTGTTCGTAACACATAAACTGGAGCAGCAACCGCTCACAGGCCTTAGAAAGGTGGAACCATCTCGCATCCGACTATCATATCACAAGGTGTCGCTTAGTTTTATAAATCCGATATCAACGGCTTGCCGTATTGTAACAAAAGAAAACATTACCGTGGTTGCAAAACAGGGCAGAATTTGTTAGATATTAGTAGTATAACAATAGCCTTTGTTGGTTATTGCGCTTGATGTAGGCTGGTCTTTAATATCTTCCCTACGGAGTTTGTTGCAAAATATCTGTTTCGGATGACGCACCCGTCATTCCCTCTCGGACTGACCAGTGTTTCACATTTGTGTTTAAAAGTTCGATAACCCTTTCGAAGGGCTCCTTGTGGTACCTAGAGCAATCTCGGGGACGCTGAGGTACGACATAATGAACCCCTAGCCCCCCTACATTCCCCTCCCTCAGTACAACTATGTAAATGCGTTTAGAGGTAGGAGGCAGAACGCACAACTAACGGCTATTGAAGAAACTGGGCAAGCAGTAGCTGACAAGCACTACATTGAAGAGAGCTGAGCTCCAAACCCTCGGTGAGCATCGAGGTGACCTGAATGGACGGATACCTACCCTGGTTTTTACTATGCTAATCGCAAACTCAAGCACCTACGCAAAAAAAGGTTCGCCATTGCACACCGTGGCTGTGGAACATTAGCGGAGTTGTATATCTATATGGAAAAGACTTGCGATAGAAGAAACTACCAAATAAATACGTTTTATTCCGCGATAAGTACCGACCGGCCGCCGTAACAAATGTTCGGGAAGTTCGTCACTTGTAATCGCCTCCTGCAAGTACCCAAGCTGGAAACAAAGACCACCACCAAACGTACAGCAAACGCCATTATCTCTGCCAAGCGCACGCCTTACTGGTTAGCTTTGCCTCCTTATTAAGGTGATGAAAGTTTCGAGCCACAGTCACGAAAAATTCGTCGCAAATTAAGCCTGCTTACGTTATTTTGAATGCGAAATTTTAGCGATACTTATCAGACATTTTTTACTGCTTTACTGTATTTACATATTTTTGTTGTCATAGATTTATTACTTCAATAACAGGTGTGCTGCACTTCAAACGCATGAGGTCGCGGGTTCAATTCCCGGCCGCGGCGGCCGCTTTTCTGATGAAGGCGAAAAGCTAAAACGCCCGTGTGCTCGAGATTTCGGCGCACGTCAAAGATCCCCAGGTGGTCAACATTAATCCGGAGCCCTCCACTACAGCGCGCCTCATCGCCTGCGTTGCGTCGGCGCGTTAAACGCCTCAAATCAATCAATCACTTCAAACGATAATTTCCCTATTACACCTCTGTGTGCGGATGATGTGCACCTGCGTGCCGCCATGTTCACTTATCAGGCGACACGCAGTCGAGGTAAAACATTTGGCCCTGCTTACCAAAACCCGGTCCCCACGTTATCAAAGACGGGTCTGAGAGCAGAGCTTTGCTAATCTTGTCGGGCAGTTTCGATGTCGGGGTAAATTTGACCCTCAGTTGACCGCAGCTGTGCCGTATCCGTGGCAGGGCGTCGCGCGTTCGCAGGGCCGGGCCGCGTTCGCCGCTGCCGCAGCCGCTGCCGAATTGGTGCTTGCGCTTTCCGCAGCTGGTTTGCGCCTGACTACGGAACTAGCCGCATGCATCCGAACCCGGTATGAAAGAGAATTCGCGAGGCCTGGTTGTATTCTCTGAGCGTTGCTCGGGAGCTGGAAGCTTTGAGCCCTCGTCGGCAAGCGGCGTCTTTCCACCCCGCGGATATCGCTCGGCGAGCCATTTGGCCGGAAAACGCTGGAAGCGGAGCCACATCCGCAGTCCATGACATCCTTGGGGGGAATAGTATAATATTTACAGGTAAATGGAAGGTTCACCAAGTGAAACCAAGATTAAACAGGCTATGACAAGCTTTCGATTTGCATATCCAGGTTTGGTTGAGCTAAGCCACAGTCATTTTTTTATTTTCTTTTTGAATACTAAAAGTGCTGGGGCACCGACATGAAAAATATAAGGGCCTGATACAGCTCAAAAAACAAACTGCGCTCATATTCATGGGGCCAAGCACACACGATGACAGCACAAGCTCAGACTCGCAACTAGTTTATTATTACACACATGAAGGCCCTGAAGGTCCGAACACCCAATCGACACACCCAACACGCGTCACAGTTCTCGGCGCACTCAGCCGCCTGTACAAAAAAAAAAAAAAAAAACCGTAACAACACAACCACAAAACAAACTTAGGCGCAAGAATGGCGAAAAACAGCAAATACAACACCATCACACATGGGTTAACACCCCCCCCCCCCTTTCCCACCTTCAACTCGCATGCCCAGAAGAGGCCCCAAAATAGCGCTCAATGCGCATCTAAGTAAGCGACTTCTGGACTAAGCAGGCCGATACACGGATGACTGATGCAATCGGAACCAGCTGTTATGATGTGGCTGGCATCTACAGTTCCTCGCGTTTGCTGGTTCTCATGTCGGAATAAGATGGCTGTGCGTTAAAACACACAGACACAATCAGGAATGCATGCGCGGCAATGAGAAGACAAGTGGCTCAGGTCACGTTCTTATTTTGAATAGTTATGTTTCTTAAGCCTGACATTTAAATATCGTCCCGTTTGGCCAATGTATACTTTCCCACAGCCAAGTGGGATCGAATAAACGACCCCGTAGCACACGGTAGTAGTCTCTTGTGGTGAATAATACCACATGTCCCTGACGGTTTTTTGCCTTTTTGTTCAATCTTGGACAGATCTTACCCAACTTATTAGGAGCTGAAAACACTACGCTCACATCATACCGTCCTGCCACTTTTTTTTATTCCGTGAGACATCTTATGAACATAGGGCACCACGGCGAAGTTTTGGGGTTGTTCGTTTGGTATTTCGGCCTCCTCGTCAGGCTCCTTGTCCGACCCCTTGTTAGACCAACTCGGCCAACTTTCAACCCTTTTATTTATACAGGTCCGTTATAAAAATTAACGATGTGTCCTTGAAAAGAAGTGACAAGGAAGTATGGGGTGAGGAACGGAGTTGTGTTGGCTTGCAATTAGCGATGACGATCTTGAAGAATTCTGAGCAAATTGCGCACCCCCCCCCCCCTCCCCACTTGGGGGCCCCAATTGTAAAAGGAGTCTAGCGACTGCAAACAACCTGCGCTGACCACAGCAAAGAAACTGTTCACCGACCACTCCCGCTGACGTCGGAAGTGCCGCAGCATTCTGATCCAAACACTGCTGGGAATTTTCCCTCGCTGCCTACCATCATCCCTGGCAGCTGTAGCGTTTAGGCATCCCACGTATGGTAGAACCCTTCGGGCAACGTTTTTTTAAGTGTAGAGCACTTTGTGGGCTCGCCTTGTCGCCGTTGCTCGCTCGCTGTTACGCTGCTCGATGTCAAGCGACTGCCGGAATCAGGCTGCGGAACGAGATAGCGGACCCAAATGTAAAAAGAGGTTTATTTGTCAATCGAAGAAGATAAATAACATGCTATGCTTCGCCTCGCTGGAACTATGCGTCAGGTAACAAATACTTATTACAAAAGGGGAACACGCACAAAAACAACAATCAAAAAATGACTACCTCTGACCTACACGCAAGTTTTAACTGTACGGCATAGACAGGGTGGAACGGTAGGGTGTCGATGCACGCGAGCAGTAACTTCAGGGTTAAATAACTGCGAATGTTAGTAGCGGTGCTACAATCTTAACTATTTACAAGTTTACACAGGTTGGCACAGGTTACAGGTTTACACAAGTATACACTCATGGGATAGTGAACACTGCAGGTAACTATGTGTCGTGTTTTTAGTATGGTTAGAAGGCTGATATTCTACAATTCGAATTTCTAAACATGCGCTGTTAACCTTGATAAAGCGGCACGACCAACGCCGGAGGAACGCCTCTACCCCCGGCCTGGGGAGTTCTGCTTCCAGGTGTTGGAACCAACGCTCGCGCATGCGCAGCAGCGTTGGGAACACAGCCTTGGGAGGCTGGGACCGCAGTACCGCTACAGCACGACGCCTCCATACAACTAGGGCCCCCTCACATAACAAAAACTTCACTAGGGCGTCGTGCGATTTTGTGCGTTCTCCTAGGCGTACTTTAAACATTCCAGACATCAGCGTGGAAAACGTCTTTGCTACGCAACACTGAAAGATTTTGTGTCGCAAAGTTTCATTTTGTCCGCATTGAGGGCACCACGCTGACGGGGTTACGCCCCACGCTGTAAAGCGGTACCCTGTGGGCACAACACCCCAACCACGCTCCCACCCGACGCCTAAAGTCCGCTAGGAGTACCAAAGTACGGACCTGTCTTGAGTGCGCCTTTTTGGGGCGCTTTGCACTCCACAGTGAGTTCCGCCGCAGCAAGTTGTTCGGAAAGTTTGCTTGGGCAATGTGCGAAATTTAGAAGTATGGAATCTCTGATAACAGTTCACAAACGGTTTTCCTGGCATAAAAGTAGAACGGCGGTGGTTCCTCTGTCAAAGGGCCGATGTGCTGTTCAGTGTAAAACGCGACTATCGGTGTTCCCAGGTAGTAGTTCAGAAAGCTGCTTTCAATGTAGTCCGAGATTCGCGTCAGATCTACGTACGTACACAACGCCAGAACGCCGCACACTGTCGATATGCTTAGGAGGCTGTATCCCCCCATTCTGCTTGTGAGCCGCATGAAAGCTCGCGCTACCCTCTCTGTCTTCCCTCTCCAAAAGAAAGAGAAGAACTTTGTATCCAACTTCCGCACTACATTTTGGGGGGACGAGCTATGCGCACAACGTAATAAAGCGCGGAAGAAACGTATGCTTTAATTACGAAGCTGACCTCCGTGAAGGAGTTTCAATTGCGCAGCAGGTGCTTTTTGGCCTCCGCAATTCCCGTCCATGTCTCGCGCATCACCTCACCCGAGGCGTCGTGTGTAACATCGAGGATATTGACGGTGGCGATCCATTCCACTTCTCCCCCAAGGTCTGACGTGAATTCTCCGAATCGCAGTGCCTGACTCTTCGCCCAGCTTAGTTGCGGACCAGGCAGCTCTCTGTAGATGGAATAGAGGCGTGAGACCGCGGCAAAGCTGCTGTCGTCCCGCAAAAACAGGGACACGTCGTTTGCGTACGCCGGCACTTTTACCTGGGCCTGTCCGGGAACGGGATAGCCGCGTATGTCAGGGATCAGGAGAGTTCGCCATTCGTCTAGGTTGAGGGTCGATGATCAGTACAAAAGGTGGGGAGAGACGGGGAACCCCTTCCGGATCTCGTGCTCAGCTGGAAAGGGGCGATAAGTTGTCCGTTTATGCAAAGTAGGAAAGTGAAGCCATAGTACAAAAAACCTCGTAATGAGGTTCGCTGGAAAGACGAAGCTGCAAAAACGACAATCAAGTAAAGATGTTCCACTCGATCAAAGGCTTTGGCTTTACCCAGCGACACAAAGTAGCCTCGAATGCCGGTTCGAGTGGCAAACGCGAACAAGTCCCTGCTGAGAGACATCGAGCGCCCTGGTACTCTACATGTCCTGGCAGGGGTCATTACGTTAGGCAAACTTTGGAAATGTGCCTTGAAGTTATGTGGCTACGATGTTATAGTCGGTATTCAGCAAAGTGCTCGCGGGTGTGACGGCTCTGCTCCCGTTTTCGCTATTAGGACTATGGTGCCCTACTTAAGAGAAGGTGGCCGCACGCCATAGGTGAAAAAGGCGTTCACTTTCTCTAACCGCGGGTCCTTGAGGCACAAAAAGGAGGCCTTGTGAAACCTCACGGGAGTTCCGTCTGGCCCCGGGCCGGAGGCCTCATTCAAGCTTCTGACTGCAACCCATAGCTCCTCGTAAGAGACCAGAGCGGTCAAAGTGTCTGCTAGGGCACTAGGAACTTGGGGAAGTTCACCGAAAAGTTGCGGACATTGTCCTCAAATTGTGGGGAAGTTCCGCGCTCTCGTGCCGCGTTAAAAAACTCCCTGAAGTGGTGAGTGAACGTTTCAATTATGTCTGTTGGAGCTTGGACGCGAGCTAGCGGCACCGATCGGCACCGTGACGTGGGGTACGTGCGCTCGACCGACGTCATCTGCTGAAGCTGCCCTTAGTGCCGACGGGTCCGAAGAAGGCCTGCCTTGCACGAATGCGCGGCCCACTGCGCTAGACGACTGACGCAAAAGACTCTTAGCGCGCCATCAACAGACTCTCATATGTCATTCGCCCCCCGTTTATAAGGCGTAACCTCCCTAAAGCCTCATCCAGTTCTCATGAGATGCGCGCCTTACGTTTGCTTCCGGCCTACATCAGTACTTGCGCCAACTCGACTTTAAGTCGTCCCATTCGTTTCTCTGCCACCGGCGTTTCAGACGGTCATTGAGATGCGCAACGCTATCAGATCCGCTAGAAGGCAGATGTCCAAACGCCACATGTCATGGCTGGATATGGCTCCGCGTTGCACCAGCTTTACGGAGACAGGAGAATTATCGGAAATGTCGGAACTCCCCCCCCCCCCCCCCCCCCCAAAAAAAAATGAAGCCGTTCCACGCAACATGAAAGCTTAGGGAAGTGCAGAGAGAGCGCTTCGCCATAATAGACTGTAGCGCCGCCATCCGCTCACTGCTACCTCCCAAAGCAATTCAAATTTCCCGCCTCCGTAGTGCTCGCTCGCCCCCTGCCTGAAGCAGCGTCAGCGGGAGTTCTGCTCTTTTTGTGCTTGCTTTTTATGGGCACGGGCCGGCGTTGCACTGCCATTTTTTAAAGATGATAGTCTTTCTTGGGCTACTTAAAACCCATAAAGTTTGGTCGTCTGTCTGTCTGTCTGTCTGTCTGTGACTCCATTCAGCCGCCCGGCCAAAGCAACATGTATAGTGCGCAATTGTCTTATATACTTCCCGCCAAATGTGGGCGTCTATTCCCCGTTTATATGTTCATACTTGTCAACTTTGTTGAATATTAACAAGACATTACGCAAATATAAGACCAAAAATAATACCCAAGGAATATTTACAGTGTTTCTAGGTAAAAAAATCATGGATGCGTGGTTTTAAGTGCGAATGCACTTCTTAAGCGAGCCTGAATCGTCCGCCGCCGTCGTCCGCATAGCAACAGCTGCGGGTGCACGCGCTCCTCGTCTTCCCTAGCAACGGGGGGAGATGGGCGCGCGCTACTCTCCTCCTCCTCTCTCCGCTCAGTGACTGCGGGTGTTGGGCGCCTCCTCTCCACTTCGGGCGGGAGAGCTCTCGCTCGCGTAGCGGGCGCTCCGCATTCCGACGCGTGAGGGCGCTCGTGTAGCGGCCGCGTGGCGCGGGAAGGTATTAGTCGAGCGCGCGCCGTCGTCGAGAGCGGTCGCTGGTCCTGCATCTCGATAACGATGATGGCGGACCGGGCAACGGTACCAGCAATAACGAGTGAAATATCTTTCTTTGTAGTTGTGTGCCTGTGTGTAATCTCTCGACTACTCATTAAGATCACGATATCCACCGTAATCGCGCAATCAACAACCGTGCATTCGCACTTACACACTCTCCCCCTCGGGGAAGTGCGAGGGAATTTTTCGATAGCAAATGATATTCTTCATCTACTGCAGAAAACCGCCGCCTGCTGTTGCCCGCGCCACCTCCTGGCGGCATATGAGAAATCACGCGGAAACAGCAACGAAAGGTTCCACTAGCTAGTTTCTACGTTTGGCTTGGAACGCACGTGGAACACCGCAATGCGCCTCTATAAACCTTGAAGTCGGCCGCCGCGATTCACGCGCGTCTCCGCCGTACTGTAGCGCTGGAGTCGAAGAACCCGGCCTGTAGCAGTGGAACGCGGTAAATTCAAATCGCCTTGAGCAACCTTGGGATGAGCGCGACGGAATAGGAACAGCATGAGATATAGTGTGAGAGGTTGGCGGGAAAGCAAAGGGGGCATTTCCATAGGCGCCGTGCAGTGAACAGAGGGCGACACTGAGCCGCGACACCCAGCGCCGCCATCGGGGTATAAGAAAAATACTGGGTCGGCCACCGCTCGCCAGCGTGCTCGGGTTTCGGTTGCGCTCCTGCTTGGCGGCAGCGGATGAAATGTAGTACAGGCAATTTTTAAGTTTTAGAATAATTAAAACATACTACAGTAATTATACCACACCGCGCTAGGAATAGACTGAAGGATTGAACTGTTGACTACGCGTACGGAGGGGGGGGGGGGGGGGGGGCGGGGCAAGCGATATTGACTTCTCAGTGCCACGCATAGCGAGAACGCAGGTGGAGCATTTCGTGTGCACGTTTTCACGTTTCTACAGTTTTTTTTTTCAGTGAATTTGTGTTTCTGCTAGAAAGCACAAATTAATTAGCTGTTCGCAGCATTGGAAAGAAGCCGTTTTGTTGGCATGCTTGAAATCGCCTACCGCCGTGGTTTCGCGAGGACGGTGCCTCCGTCTCACAGGATCGATTGTTTGGGTGTAGTGCGGTCTGTACGCTGCGCTACGTGCTAGTAGCATTGACTTCAAAGCAAGCATAATTACTTTAAATACCCGGGCTCCATTGTGGATCAGGCGAGTGGGAAACATCGTGAACTGCGCGCCAACTGCCGGTAATTTTCGATAGATTGATTGATTGATTGTGCGGTTCAACGCGCCGGCGCCAGACAGGCGATGAGGCGCGCCGTAGTGGAGGGATCGGGATTAATTTTGACCACCTCGGGATCTTTAACGTGCGCGGAAATATCGAACACACGGGCGTTTTCGCTTTTCGCCTGTATCAGAAAGCGACCGCTGCGGCCGCGAAACGAACCTGACGAGGATTTTTAATTTCACGGCTTGAATTATCGCAAACATTCCGAGAATGCGTCCTGCTCCTCGCCCCTGCAGTTTGTTTCCGTTGGTGCCAGTTCGTCCCACCCCGAGATCACGGAGCGAACACGTTTTCTTGCTCCGCGCACGGGGTCAAGTAGTATCGCCTCAGGAGTGAAAGGGGCGAGGGAAGATTTCAACCTCTATGACTTCCGTCTCCTTTTCCGTGAATACATTCACAACGTACACGGGTTTCGCTGCAAGCTCGCCAGGAAATTGCCGTGAACGATTTATTCCTATCTCTTCCTTTCTATACAGGGTAATTAGGGCCTCCAAATATTAGAATTATCATAAACTCCGTTTATTTTTTATTGTTCTATGAAGTTGCTGTTGTGAGCCCTGTTAAAACGACTTTGTTTTATTGAACAGCATCTATTTGCAGGGCAAAAACGTTACATGCGTTGCTTTTATACCTTGTATTGACGTCGGTATTTCGACTTTTTGACAGATTTTTTTTTTCAGACAAATGGTACTACTTTATTTAAAAACAATCATATATTTCCAAGAAATGGGTGAGTTGTTGCAGCCATCAATTAGTTATCTTACAATTAAAATATGACTGAGTGTTACGTGCCGCGTGAATTTTCATTATAAAGGCCGCGGAAGACGCATGCATGATGCATAGAAACCAACCTTCGTGGGAATACTGCCAAATGCGCGCGGTATTCGCTAAAAGGAGAAATTTATTGTAAGCTTATGAGTATTAACAGCTGGCAAACCGATATACTTTACTTTGACAGCAGCATGTAGTCTGCTTGGTAGTCATCGCCGTTGTATTTTCTAAAAATTTCCCGGAAACATGTGCCGCCTATGAGGCTGTGACCAGCCCTCCCAACTCGGACGAATCAGGGAAGCGAATGCGGTAGCTTTCCTTCTGCGCTGTTTCTTCTAAAGCCTCTCGGTCGATAACACTCCATCCTGTCGCCGTTGCAGCGTATTCCGCAAACTTAAGCGCACCTAACCACTTAATAGACGCCTTTCGCAAGGGCGCTTGCACAGTGCCTAAAGCAGGCGGCCGGCCAGGACGGTGCGGCTCGGCCTACCCAGTGTTGCGCTAAGGCGCGGTAGATGGCGCTGCGCTCGCTCGGCAAACTTGACCGCACGGAGCCTATGGCAAATGTCTACAAAGACTATCGTGTTTTGACGACATTTGCAACGAAAGGAGCAGATACGCGGCCAATTATTTACGCATACTATCGCAAAACCAACCCAACGAGCGTTCCGAGCTAAATGAACGCGGGTGCTGCCGGTTAATTACACATATTTCGCGTCAAATGTACTTGCAGTTTTTTACGCTAAATAACTGGAAAATGCATGACAAGCGCCAGCGTTAGACGAGTTTCGATTGGTTATTACTTTTAAACCGCTTGGTTTTCGCAGGCTCTGCGGGACGCCCTACGACGGAATGCCGGGCTCTGCTTTAGTCCGTTGTCTCGCGGAACCACCTGATTCCTGCAGTAGTTTTACATCGACCGTTACAGCGAGGTAGGACGACAAGGCAAACCTCTGAAGTGCTCTACAGTTAATAAAACAAAACGCATGACGCGTGACATGAGCGGCACGCAAGCACGGATCGGAGCAACTAAATGGTTCGATAGGAGCCGTGTGCAATGTGGACCGCTGTCACGCGATCCCGGAACTGAGGAACAACCAGAAAGAACCCAATGACAGTCTCTGGGGGAGAGAGAGACAGAGGTAAAGGTTTATTGCACGCACGCACGCACGCACACGCGCACACACACACGAAAACGCACACGCACGCACACACACACACACACACACACACACACACACACACACGCACGCACACACACACACACACACACAGGCACACACACACACGCACAGCCTTCAGATGGTTGTGGGAATCATCAGGCCGCGCTTATTTTCTAGGACCTCGCTGTACAGCAGGTCCTCCTACTGGTCCGTCGGTGGCGCCAGGACTTTTGAGAGTTTCTTGACATCCCTGCACTTCCATACCGTGTGGTAGAGATAGAGACTGTTGGGCGTCCCACAGAATTTGCAGTTGTCACTAGAGGTGTGCACGGGCTTGGGCTTACCAGAAAGCCCGGGCCCGGCCTGGTCCGCCGGCCGGGTTCAGGCCACCCGACTTACTTTTCACCCGGGCCCGGGCCGGACGCGGGCCGAAATGTATATGCCTCGGACGGGCCGGGCCGCCCTGACGGCCCGGGAAGGCCCGGCACAGTGAAGCAATACTAAGGTTTTCTATGATATCACAGAAACTACATGTTGCTGACGCGGCAAAACACGGGTGAGGTTTCTTTTTACATTCCACGGGACTTATCGTTAGGCCCTGAGGCACATGTGGGCGTACGGCCAGCCGGTAAGTGTAAGGGATCTGCAACTGCATGTCTTGGGATGAACTGACCAACACATGCGGCTCGGCGACACACCGCCTAGACATGTACAACGAATTACAATTCAGCGTGACTATTTTCCACCTCTAAGTTCGGGCCAAGACAAATTTTCAAGATGGAACTCACCGAACTGCAAACACTGCTAGAGAAACCTGCGTCTCCATCGGTTTTCGGTAGGAGTGCCCTATTCAGAGTTGCGTTTCCTTCGCTGAGCCAGCAAAAGTGAAGCTGTCAAACACTGAGGTGACAATTCAACTTCAGTTTTCAGTTTTGCTCTTTGTTTCGGCGGGATAACATCGTTGCGAGCGTAGCTGGTGGTAGGAGGTGTCCTGTGCCCTCCGGCGTCGTGGCCGGCAGACGAAGACGAAAAGCGCAACAGGGGAGTAGGGTGGTTTAAATGCGCCAACAAGCGCCTAAACTGTAACACTTAGTATGATTGAAACTTTATAGATAAGCGATATGAGTCGGTATAGAACGTAGTGAAACGGCAATGATAAAATGGGCATAAATGCACGCGTGTTCTTTCCGTCTCGATAAAAAGAAGGGACCGAGTCGACAGCCCTATATATACTCTTGAGAAAAGGAAACGTAAAAAGGAAACGTAAAGGAGACGAAACAACAAAGCAAGTAACCACCCCCGAGTCGCGATGCGTGAAATTACCTGCCTCCCTAGGATAACACTGATCCCTGCTCTTCAGGCTGAAGCTCAAGTTAACGCCTTGGATGAGCTTGTCCATCAGCGTCGGTACGCCCGCATGCATAAACTCACCTTTGTTGCTGAGGCAGCGGCGTATGGATCGTTCGCTACCCACATCTCCAGCATGCGTCGTTACGAGGCCACCTTGGTTATACCACCAGGTGACCGACAACAGGCCACTAAAGCGACTTCACAATCGATCCAACGGACTTACTGATACGTTTTTCGCGGTCGCACAAGAACTGGCGGCTGAGTCTCAACCCCAGGTGGTGCAGACACTTGTGGATGCTGGGGCCCAGGACTACGTGATGAAGACAACACTACAATGTACTTCCCACCCAGAGGCCGGTCAGACGTGCTTCTACGAAACACACCGCACCCTGCTGTCTATGCTGGCTGAGCTTACGGCCATCCGGGACGGCTTGCAAGCACTAACTCCTGCTCTTCATCAAGCCCGTCGAGGTACTACTTTACAAATTTATACAGACTCCGCGGCGGCCATACCTGATTTACGTCGAGTGAATAACAACTCGGCTATCACGAGAGACATTCATGACATACTGGATACCTACCCCTGCCCTCTGCGGCTCTCGTGGGTCCGACGTAATACACTCCCCGCTCACATTGCGGCGGATGGTGCCTGCCACACTGCATTTGTTCCACGACCATTGCCTTTACTGAGATTGGATACCCCAGGACAGTTTTTACAAAGGAAAGAAGATCTTCCTCGCGCCACACGAGCTCTTATTCCACCGTGAGGAACGGACCTCCCTAGCAGACTCGCTCACTGGGAGGTCTTGCTGCGAAGACTTCGTGTTGGTGTAGCCCTCTCTCCCGCTGTTACGCCGGAGTGGCCACCACGCTACCATGCCCCGTTCAACCAGAACTGCCCCTTTTGCACGGCTCCTGCCGAAGATGCCGACAGAGAACATTTGCTGTGGACGTACCCTTCATTGCAAGCGGCCAGAACACGACACCTTCGAGGCACAGGCCTACACCCTGGCAGACCACCTGACCTTCATCGGTGGATATGGGGACCCCATACCACCCCCTTTTTGCGTGTCTTCGCGAAGCGGGAGTTAATCTATACTTGTATTATAGTATTTATGCAAACGGGCATACTATCACAATTAAAAAAGTACACACCCTGTTTAAACAAACACGAACCGGCTGGTCCCCTGGCATACAGGTTCCATTTCTGGATAGCAATCGGAAGAATCAGGTTCAAATGCCCAAGGAGCCATTCTATTTTTAATTGCTTGTTTTAATTCATTTATGGCACATTATAAAATTCTACACAAAATGACGAGTGGTTTTTTTCTCTTTAGGTGAGCTCCAGCTCTTTCTTTTGCTTTTCAGTGGTTTGGGCCATTTCGGTTTCGGCTACTTTTCTTGAATATTTTTCAATATTACTGCTGTAAAAGAAACAGATCTGCCTCTCTCATACCCCATAATCATTATCATGAGTTCATGTGATTAAAGGATTCATCGGAAGGGGTCTCGGTTGCTCGTCCCTTCATCGACATGTTTTTGGTGCCGAAACTCGGGAAAGAATCAGGGACCGTTAGAAGCAGCTTCCTGCTTTAGAGCAGGGATCTGTTTTAAATCTCAATTGAACTCCACGGCAAAAGTATAGGCGCCGCAAGCTAAATGTTGCGGATGGGAAAAATACCCGTGGGCACCAGCAGCTTTCATCGAAAGGGCGTACACTCCACCGCGAGCGAAGACACAGAGATGAGTTAGCCACCAAGACGCGCCTCATGTTCTGGAAAGCAAGCATACGTCCACTGCGTTCCAGGTGCCTGCGGCTGCCGCAAAGGAAAATGAAGTAGGGCGGAAACAGCAAGTAATGCGTGCTACAAGCTCAACTGGTCTCCCCACAGACTGCTTCTAGGGGCCGCATAAGTTCGGTTCATGGACCCATCAACCCCAAGGCATAGTTATCATCGATGGAGATGGATGCCACACGATGTCGAACTCATTTGGCTCGCATGGACGTGAAAGGAACTCTCCACGGAATAAACCTTTCGGACGCGGACTATGCCCGTTCATTGTTGCGCGGGGGAGGATGTTGAAAAAGAAGTAGCTCTGCCTCTCTCGTGCTCCATAATCATCATCATGGGTAGACAGGATTAAAGCAATCATCGGGAGGGGTCTCGGCGGCTGGTCCCTTTGTATACAATTACCATGAATTTGTCCGTGGTTGGGGGGTTTTTCGTTCATCTTTTTTTAGGTTGGGTGGTTCGGTCACCTTTATGTCGGTTTCAATTCTTTCGTATTTAGCTGAGCGAAGGACAGTCGCGGTAGGGATATGTGCATGATTGTTATGTTTAATTGGGGCTGTTCTGCCCGTTTAATGTTGGTTTTGCCTGTTATCATTTCCCTTACGATTCATTTTACCGCCTTTAGGTAGTTGTCGCTTCCAAACGTGTCCCTATCAGTTGCGGGCCCGTACGGTATTTGGGTTGGAAACACGTTGCCGGGCCGGGCCGGGCCCTGGCCATAAGGTTAAGGTCTCGGGCCGGGCCGGGCTGGCCGTCGGCCATCTTCGTCGGGTCGGGCCGGGCCTACTGCGATGAGCATCGAACCCGGGCTGGGCTCGGGCCCAAATTTTTGGCCTGTGCACAGCTCTTGTTTTCACTGTAATGAACCTTATCACTAATTCATATGAGACTGGAATGAATCATATGCAGTTTTTTACTGTGAGAGAAAGAGCTCCCCTGAAGTCTTCGTAGTTGAATTGTTTCGTCTTAGGAGAGTTCCGGATGAGGAGGTGGGTATTTTCTTCGGGCTAACCTGTAGTGTTCTAAGATGTCCCTGCTGCGTCATGGAATAGGCGGGAACAGCGACGGGGGCGGAGTTTGATCTTCTGCGATGGTGGTGAGGGCAGTAGTTGCTACCCGTTGGGAATGGCCTCGGGCGGTGGCATTATCCGTCATGTTACCCTACAGAAATTCGTGACCGTGCTCACACGATATAAATGTCCAGTTGGTCCTCTGATTTTTCGTCGTGCATTTTCAGGAGTATTTTTAGCACCGCTGCGTAATTACGGCGCTTCTGCTGATTTTTTTTAGGCCACTTGCGAGCCCGTTATTATGATAATTCGAGTTTCAGTTTTAACAACTGTCGACGTGGCGAGGGCAATCACTGCCTCTTCAGCTTCACCGATGTCATCTGTCCTCATTGATGCCGACCATAGCTCTTCTCCCTTGCTGTCAATCACGCATATCGCGTGTTCTCGGTTTTCCCTGCTTGAGTATTTCGGCGTCAACGTATCGCTTTATGCTGTCGTTGCTGTAGGCTTTTTTGAGTGCCCTTACAGCCTCTCTCCGTCCTTAGCGTATACGGGATGCATGTTGCGCGGTACGTTGGCCACCATGCATAATGCGATCCCTCAGGCCCAGGTGTGTGTGCTTTTTCTCGTATTGGGTGTCCAGGTTTGCGGTGTACCCGAGATGGCGTAAGGGAGCACAACAAGTTTCCGTGAGCTTTAGTCGCTCGCTTTGGCTTACTTTGTGCGCCTCCACAAGTTCCTCCCAGGTATTATGCACCCCTAGTCGATGTAATTCCTCAGTCGATGTCTTGGCTGGTAGACCCAGTGCCGATTTGAACGTTTCCTTGTGATAACGTTTTCTTTGTTTCAGCATTTTTAAGCCCTAAATATGGGGGTGCCATATAAAACTCGGCTGATAATTAATGTTTGTAGCAATCTAATTGTATCCGCTTCCTTGAGTCCATTATTTCTGCTCGTTACCCTTTTGACCAGGTGCGTTACTTGGGTGATGGTGCTCTGTAGTTCTTGCAGAGTAGCTTTTTTTTAATTGCGAAAGTTTGCTCTGCCGCATAAAACGGTGGGGCGGATGAGTCTAAATGTACATAGACAGGAAGTTTCCCTGAGGAAGTCTAAAAGGCTCCCGTGATACGGCCCAGGTAGCCAGCATCGGTAGTCGGGCGGCCATCGGCTTGCGTTGAACCCCATGCTATTGCTGTCAGGAACATTGAAGGCCACAGAAAGTCCACAGAACATGGTGAATGTCGGCAGTAGATGTCGACGTGGAACAAAATGGACATTTCCGGCCAAACGGGGCCCATCGATCCGGGCGCCAGGTGTGGGTGACAGCTGGTGTGAGAGCATCCTCGACGCCAATCCTTCTCGCGCCACTTCCTCACGGCGGCTCAGCCCACCAGGGAGGTTTGATTCACACCGTGGAATAAGTGCACGTGTGCAGTGCGGAAGGTCTTTTTTGTCGGTGACCAACTTTGAAGTTGCGTCGACTGGAAATAAGGCAGTGTATGCTTCGTAGGAAGGTATACGATTCGCCGCATCCGCCTGCTGCTGTCCAGGGGTCGACGTCCTCCAGGCCCAAGTATTGCATCCGAAACTAAGCGTAGCAGCCTTCGTGTGGATGGCTGCGCCCGCTTCGTCCTTTTGGAGACTCAGTCCTAATATTCGAAGTGTCTCGACTCTCGGTAGACACAAGCCATTCAGTGTAGTTTTTGCGTCAGGTGTTTCCGGAATCATCACCATTGGGCGCGAATAGCAGGGTCGTCGGTATAAAAAGAACGTCAATAAAGACCGCGAAACCCAACGATACCCCCTTTATTACAAGTCTGTACTGGCATGAGAGAAAGGCAGACATAACTTGTTATGTCTGAGACGGGCTAGTTGGTGCATGATGCTACTTAGAAAAAACAGCGCCAAAAAACGATACTACAGGGGGTAGTGTTTGTCAGCGCAGTGTTTGTCTTTACTCCCTGTCGTATAGTTTTTTGGCGCTGTTTTTTCCAAGTAGTTTTTTATGTCTGCCGTGTCGACAGAGTCGGTTGCTAATGATAATACGTGTTTTCTGTCCACACGAGGCTATCAGATAGGTCCGCCACCTTGCCAATCGGGTTAATCAGACGCGGTTCCTTGTACTGTGTTGAAAGAGCTTGTTTGGTCAAAACGGGTGGGTCAGCAGGCAGCGAGACGTTGTCCTGGTGGAGTGAGGGGCCAGCCGGGAGGGAGACTTGCCGCCGTCGCATCCCGACGTTAGGGATTGGATGCTTCTCGGCGGGCGGGCTTGATGTCCTCTATCATCTAGCCCTCACAGGGGTACACCATACATGACAAGTTTGTACAGCTCGCATTGCAGGAATGTCGCCTCCAGAACTTGGTCTCGCTAGCTAATATGATCTACTAATGGCCTCAGGACCTGGAACTAGTGACAAGGAAGCTCCGTTTTGGATAACAATTTGGGAATGGCAGTTACCAACATTATCCAGCCTTTTCGGGCAAAGACAAGGTGTCTTGCTCAGAAAAACTTTGCTTTTATTCGAAAACCAATGGCGTTTCAAAGTACAGTTGAAGTGGGCTGTTTTTATAAAACTTCGTACATCCCTGATGAGCTTTCTCTCGGAGAGCTCTTGTGATTGCGAATGGTTGTTTACTTCAACAAGGATTTCTCTAGAAGTTAGTTTTTGGCATGGTAGTCTTTGCTTATGAGAGTTTGAATAAATGGAGCAATAAGGTGAATATTGATGTCACTTGATTAGTCTTGTCATCAAATTTACTGACCTAGGGAGGTATTTGTAAAGGAATAGCAGGTAATAGCGGGAAGGTCGCTTCGGTGCGGCCCCTTTTCGGGGGCGCTGGGCAGTTGTCCCGTAATCGATGGCGAGGCTGAGGAACGAAGTGCCGGTGAACCTGCCTTCAAAGCAGTGCTTCCGTGTGCGTGCATCCTGCTTTTTAAGCCTTCGTTCCTGTAAACTCATGCAGCTCATTGTTTTCGTATATCACGGGTAAACCATCGCGTAATCGCGTGGTGTGCTTGCGCTAAACCGCATGCACAGAAGGCACAACCACCGTTGGGGGATAAGGGCCAGGCGAAGAAGGCGTTCTACCCTCGCCCGGTCACGTGTTACCGCAGCGGCGAAGCATCATGCAACCGAAGCAATGAGAAATTCGCACGGCGGGATGAATGTCCTTAAAATAGGTATGTGGCGTAGTAGAACGTTTGCTGTAAAAGCAGGGAATGGGTAGTGCGCAGTCCACTATTTTTGCCCTCACATCCAATAAGGCCCCTGATCTTCGTGCCTGGTAGACGGACACGGAGCCCGTCCACCGGAGCTTTACCAACGCTCCGATGGCCCCCGTTTGAAGCATCTTTCCACCTTTCAACACAACTCCTCGTTTAATGTCAGCTAACGTTTGTGAACTTGCTGTCGAGGGTTTGAAATCCAACTCGACGCCCCCATGAATAAACACTTAAGTTTCGCTTTGTGGGGGACTCCCAATAATATTCTAAGCGTAGTAGAAGTTATACTGGTGACAAGAGCAGCCCGGGAGCGTATGCTTACAAATTATTTAATAATGTGTATGTTTTCGCGTTTTTTGCTCGGAAACGTTCAGAACTTTGTATTTAGAGACCGCTTGTTGAACGCGTTCCTGAAGCTAACAAGAAATTCTTGTTTGGAAAGCAGAAAATATGTTTACACTGACTCCGTGACGATTACTGGTCCGTTGGTTTCTCGCAGAATTGCCGCGCTAAATTTGCAGAAAGCACAAAACGATTAATCGCTTATTTAGAAGAGGAGAATCTTGATGCATAAAGTTCCCGTTAAGCAATTTTGCAGTGTTGCCAAAAACATACGTTTGTTTTCCCCCTTATTTTTGAACTAAAAGATCCATTCACTGTTTCGAGTAAGCAGGAATCTGGTCAAAGAAAAGTGCGTGTGCATGCATGAAGTGCAAAAGAACCGGAACGTCTTTTTTAATATTTCGTAATTAGTATTGTTGGTCCCGGGTGAAGAAGGGTTTTTAGGTTTCCTAATAAAGTTGGAAATTTTGGAAGTAGCACCGACAGCTGCTGGCGTAGCATTTCTGGGTTGCCCCGTGAACGGCTCTGCCGCTTCTTTACGGAATTCGCATAAAAATGCTTTTATACGTAGCCGCCCATCCATAGTGGCTGGCGACGACATCTGCTTTATTTGCAATATTGGCTGTGCACATGTGGTTAAACTTGCTTCTGAGCAAAAATGCTTTGAAATTGTTACAGAGCATTAAAGATGAAGCCAGATCGTGTCGCAATATTATCATTTGCTCTGACACGCTCCAACGAATTCAATCTTCGTGTTCAGCTCGCTGCCGAAGACGCACATATTGTGATCTGGTTCCGAACTTCCAGCTCTTAGGTGACTTCCCTTTACGCACACGTAACTTTCTTGGGCCTATACACTATGTTATATATATGCTACCACTGACATGTTGCTTATCATAATTAATCGCCATGTCTTACCGCCACAATTTATGACATCCGACTAACGCGGCACTAAAGGGCGTAGTGTAATGTAAACCGCAAATAAATTTCGCCACAAATATTGAGACATAAACGACGTTGAAAATTATAGGGCGGTGAAAAATCAGGCGGCGCGTCCGTGGAATCACTTCGGTCCACTTGGGGATGAAGAAATATTAAACAACGTTGCATTTTCGACGCCAGCTGGAGGGGCGGCCGTTTCGTGTCCGTAGTTGTTGACGTTGAGGGCGGCAGCGTCGTCGCTTTGGTTACGTGCAGGCGCATTTTCAACCGTGGGCTCAGCGGCGGTAGTTTTCAACTGCTGCTGCTGCCTCCTAGCTGCCTTCGCCTTGATGCGTTGTGTGGCCATCGCCAAACCCCATGAGATGGCGAGCACACACGTCGCCAACATGATGAGTTTCCACAGCCACCAGTTCTTGGTGCGCGTGAACGCAGGAGGCGGCGGTATGAGCGAACGGGCACTCGACGTCGATTGGGCCGTGTCCACGTATCGAAGGAGACCCTGCACATTATGCGCAGACTACGATTGTGACCAGCGTATGTAAAATACTGTTTTTGCACGAGACTGTTCACACATTCGGAAAACACTGCGCTAAGTTAACATGCACAAATGACAGCGAGGCACGAGATTAGATGACAGGGTCGCGAACTGCCCAAGCAAAATATTACTGCTCTACGCCAATCAAATAACTGATATACGGATTCATAATATTTTCCCCTCTTTCTATGTCCAAGCATTTTTTCCGGGCTTGTTTGACGTCACTCGAGCTACACCGCTGCTATTGGCCGGCTGTTTTACAGAAGCTGCAATACACGCACGCAATTCCATGGTAGCTTGAAAGAAAACCACAACGAAAGCAAGGCACACACAGTGGCGAGCCGGTCACGCGGTCCCGCCCTTCGCTGGCCATACCTATTGCATTGCAGTGCCTCCACGCATGAAGGAAAGTCTGGATGCGTTTATCGGCTGGGTACCTGGGTCACTTCAAAAATCCCCAGCGCAGAACGAAGGTTTCACCGCTATGTGAGCTATCCACGTGAGATGTTGCTAGATTTCCTCAATCTGATCAGTTTTTTTTTACCCTGGAAGGTGAAAAATAACACGATGATCTTACCGCAACTACTCTCCCGGGATCCATGACACCGTTCTTCTTTCTCTTTTGCTGCCAGCGTGCGCTCGTATTCTTGCTTCTTTTTACAAGTTATCTGTATACGAATGGAGCCAAAATTACGGGATGGGCGCTAGCGCAGTGTCATGGAAAAATTACTTCAAGTATAGCATCTTTTGTTTAAATGGGTATAGAGAGAAGCAACAAACGGAGGTGACAGGGCCTCCAGCGACAGCGGTAGAAATACAGCTAAATGGCTGCGGGGATTCACCGGGGATTCACAATACTTCATGGAGTACGTGCTACACCGGTGCCTAAAAATGGGGAAAAGAACGCAACGCCGGCCCGTGTCTTGTGTCCTTATGTGGGAATTGCCCTGAAGCAGATATTCCTCGAGATATGACAAGGTATTGGTGTTGTCGTTCTTGTCCAACCCCTGGTGGGGGTATGTGTGATGTGGGCGTAGGCATGGGTGTGGAGCAGCAGAGACATCTGTGTGCGGCATTCCTATTCACACTTATGCCCAAAAATGCAAGGCATTATAAATTTTAGGAGGCGGAGCGGTATTAGACTATACTCAGAGAGGTGTTTCACATCCGTGGCCACAAACTGCCTGCTCACAAACATAAAATAAACGAACACGTTTGAATTTGGGTTGTATCTGACGCCGACCTCCACACTTCTGGCACGTTCCCCCTGTAAGAACGAACGCTAACCTAAGGCGTGTCACGTGGTCTGTGAATGTGACGGCACGTTAGCACAACACGGGCACGCGAACCACGGGGAGATCTGTCTCTGGATAGTTTTTCGCTTGAATTGTGGATAGTCGGCCTCTCCTAGCAATTATCACAAAAATGCGAGAAAATAAAAACGAAAACAGACCAACACGCACGATGTTTCAATAAAAAAAAAAAAAAACGCCTAGCCAGGTCGTTATTATCGTTGGTGAAAACGGATGCATTTGTAGTTCTTATCAAAAGTCCTCTTCGTGTAGTTATACATGCATCGCTCGTTTCCAGCCTTCACGTGTGGAATTTTGTTAAATATATTTGTCGTTAGAGTTTTATTAGGCCTTAAAGCAGGTCCCACTATTCGTGTAGAAAATCCGCAACTGCAATTGTGTGAGGCGTCAAATAGCTTGTTATCGTCTGAACTGACTAAAGAAGACGCCGAGGCCGACGACTGCGGCTGCACCCTCAATCCAAAAAACAGGGCATCGAGTCTTGTCGGGGTGCAGAAAGGCCGGTAAAGGTATAAACAATGGCGCTACCGGACAATCATTTCCCTCGAACCCATAAAGGTATGAGAGAAATAAAGCTGTGGCGTACCCCAGTTTTCAACCATAAATTTCGAGTTCTGGCGCACTTCCGTTTACCAGCCGCCTATAATTTAGTGGCAAATGGTCAGGCGGTTTTACAAACATGTAAGTCCATGCCGAGCTCATGACGTGATCCAGGTATTTATTTTGAACGGTATATCTTGTCGCAACGAATAGATAAGTATCATCACACCATGGGAAGCCAAATCGGTGAGATGACATTAAATGGCTCGTTCTCAATGCGTTCGTTTCATTCATTTCAACTGAACAGTAATGCGGAAGAGCATCAGTTAAGGTATTTAGATTGCGCACTTCGCCGGCATTCTCCTGTGTTCACGCCTTTCCAAACATTCGTTTATGGTTACGTAACGTCACTGCATTCTTAGCCCTATGAGTTTCGGCTTTTATATCGTTTCGCTAACGTTACTGTGGTTTAATGCTTTATACCAGCCGTCGCTTGTCACAGAAGGAAGCCGCTACACGGATCGGAGTTACACGTCTCCTACACATCGCTTGAGTTGTAGATTATCGCTGCAGTCTTATTTTAGTTTTGAAGATGTAGCCGCATAAAGCTATTTTTGCGAGTGGTGCCACAAAGCGAAACCACTAGTTGTCGCTGTCATTCGACCGCGACAATTGCTGTCACAGCGACAGCTTTCGACGTCTGCCGGACGCGGATCACCCGAATACAGTCAAACCCTATTATAACGATCCCGGATAGAGCGAATTAGGCTGTATATCGAACAAAAAAAAACATATTCCTTATCACGAAGTTCACATCGGATATATCGATCGAACTCGGCGCACCTACAGTTGCCACCGAAACGCATGGTCTCGGAGCGGCGATTGACATACTGATTGGCCACGATTGAAGTGTTGAGCCTCGCATGGAGCGACGTGACGCCTGATACCTTGCGTAACTGTTTCCGACGCACGGGATTCACGATGGAGCACGTCTAATCAGCGAGTCCCGACCAAGACGGCACCATCAGCGATCTGGGTGAAGAGCTCGCCAACGTTCCAGATGCTGTGCCGAAAGGAGTGTCCTTTGAGGATTTCCTGAGTATTGGCCGCGAGGCCCACCACTGGAGAGGCCGGCGCTGCGATCGTTTTGACGTCACTTGTAGGATCACCGTTCCTATCTTGCTGCGTAGTTGGCTTGCAGCGCGTGACACTTCGCTTAGAAAGCGCGTTCTAAAAGTATTTTCGTGTTAATTTTCTTCGTTTGAAGTTAATTCTCAGTGCGTCAAGCGCAGTTCGACCTAATGGTGTCTGTATAACCGTATCAACTGTGGTAGATTATCCGCAAACACCATGAGCGTGGTGGTGTATTACGCATGCGACCGAAGCGTAAGCAGCGGCTTGTTACCCCGATCAAGAATGTGGAGTACGACGATCGCCGAGTGAAGTTTCTAGATTTCCCTTGTTTGCAAGAAATGTATAAAGCAGGAAATCGTGAAGCGTTAACTGCTCGCAGAAGCACACGCACCCGCCCTGACTGCCCGCACAGCCGACGGTGCGGCTCAAACCGACGCAGGTCACGGCAGCAACAACTTGTCGCCGCTTTTTAAAATCACACAAGTCGTGGAAAAGAAGTTCCAGATTCGTGAAAGTGGATGTTAGTTTGATGAAAAATTCCGATATCGTAGTGTCATCAGCTGTGGTTTTCAAAGCGATGCTCAAATATCTGCCGCGATTTACGCTGACCGGCCGCGTAGGTCGGTCCCGGCAACGCCGGCCCGTTCACGCACGGTGCGGCGAGCAGCCGAAGGATGGCCATGCTTGCGCGCAAGAACCGGCCGAGGCCGTGCAGGTATCTTGATCGTCGATCGCTTCAACGGAAATCACCGCGCTTGCAGAGTTCCCAGCGCGGTGAAACGTTCTGTTAGGGACTGTCACTCGCAACTCTAACGGCGATGAAATATATGCTGCGACGCCAAGCCTAAATTTCCCAACATCCGATTACGTGCATCCGAAGCCGGCTGCGAGCTGTTGGCGAAGGCCCTCCCGTCGCGCACGCGCGTGTTGCGTTTGGGTTCCTCTAACTTCTTCGGGGCCCCCAACGCTCGGTTCTCCTATTCTAAATATCCCCATTACCTGAAATCATTAACGACGTGCACCGTGTTTCGCCTCGTACGCAGCATCGCCTTCTGTGAGCAGTCGTGAGTTTCGAAATTGATGCTTGAGAAATGCCGGCTTACTGTAAACATACAAAACACGCTGCAATTATAAATTACCACGCCGAGCACATAATGAAAACTAAATATAGCCTTGTCCCAACCCGCTCGAAGGCGTTAAAAACTCGCGTTCATACCGTTCATGCATTGCGGACAAGTCGCGAAAAGTAAACATCAGCCGTGCAGAGTACAGGCTACGGCAGTGATCGTTAATCAAATCCGGGCATGACTATAAAAACATCGTAGGGGAAATAGGCACTGATTAATCCAAACTGCAGACCATAACAATACTTTTAGGCATGTGCGGCGAAGCAATCTTTCGCGCGGTGAGATCATAAGTGAGCGACGCGTTTTAATCGCAGTTACAAGGTATTTGCTTGCACACACATGTCCCGTCAAAAGTATTTCATACTGAATTTACAGCGTACTTTTCTCGGCGTCAGTTGCATCGTCCTTGGCGTTAGCAGGCTGCGTATGTACGAGCTGTGGGTCGCGATGGTAGCAACTACCTAAACGCGGCGGTGTCGCCGGGAACAAGCGAGTCGCTGATTGCTTGCTCGAATTATTTGGTTTACAAACAACTTTTTTGGTAATTTGCATCAAATCCACAAGGAGCGGGCGAGACGGTGGCCACAACAAAAAAACACGCTTCCGCATACGCGCGGGAAATGTGTTGTAGCAGACGACAACACGATTCGGCGTCCTACGAGTGACGTCACTCGTAGGTGGCGCCACGGTATGTCCTCGAGGCCAATCAACGACGACTTTGGCGTGACTGTGAGCCCCTGAGCACGGCCGCTTGATGGAAAGTAGGTCTGGCCTGCCGAACGCGCCTCTCCGCTGGTGACGGCGCTACTTCCATTTTCCGTCACAGCGTCGACATTGGCGCTAATCATCGGTGAAAGAACCCCGGCGGCCGCCGGCCGCGAAAGCTGTTTCGATGCGCTCTAAGGTATTCGCGTGGACGAACGGCTGTGGTTTGTGACATCGTAATTTTTTAAAAATACGGCGATTCGTTTGCATCGCAGAATAATGGGAATTTCCAAAGTAAGCACACGGTCAGTTTTTATTGTGGTCAGACAAAGCGTAGCATTGCTTTTCTTCTTAGCGGCGCTCGGCAGATTGCGGCGTATTAAAAACGTCCAGGACGGGGCGGCTTATTTTTAAAATTTTTCATGAGGGTTATACATGTAATGTTTGGCTCATCATGGGGCTGCTTTTATAAGAACTCTGTTGAACCGTTCTTTTGTTGATGTTTCACACTCAGCGTGCGTTTTACAACTGCGACCGGAGTTTTCCTCATTTCTTATTCGCGTTGTTAGAAACTCCGTTAATAGCACCTTAGGATGCTAAATTAAAACGCAAGAAACTTTATTAGCGTTAAAGTGCTGCAAAATATTAGCGAGAAAAGTTACGTAACATTCAAAAGGGTCGCCATGTTTGCTAAAAAGTTTCTATACACTGTGCTACACGGTCGTTTCAAAGGCCTTCGGAAGGCAAGGCCGTTCATCCGATTGTCTGTGGAGTTCCCCATTCTAAATACATAAGGGGAAGTTGTCCAAATATCACTTTAAAGTTACCGTGTAGCACAGGCCTTCGAACAGATTGTTATCGTCTTGCTTACGGTCTTTCTAGCGGGCGCACTTGTGAGTAAGTCGTCGAATGTCAAATAAGAGTTTCCACGTAGCACAGTTATCAATCTCTTCCCAAGATGCCTCCTCAGTTGGGTCTTACAAGCAGAAAACTTTGCGAGAAAGAGGAGGAGGAGGAAATACTTTACGCAGCGTAAGACCTGATTGGAAATGGGCTTTTGTGGCACCACCAATTCAGTTTGCAACAGTGACCTCAGCAGTTTCTATACGATTACCTCGCATATCTCATGGCTGAGGTGTCGGTTTCTGCGTTTGGTACACCACATAAGCTGGCAGTCTGCGAGACGTGGAAACACGGTGCCATAAGAAAGCCTCAAAATTTTTCGTCAATGCTGTATATGCGGAAATTTTAGAGATTACTCATAAATGCGCGTATTAGTTTGCACAGCCGGACAGTTAACACACGTGCTAAGCTTTCCCTTGTGAAGGCAAAGAAAGTGAACTCCTCGGCTGTATATGTTATTTTTCAGCCTTACATTATTGCACGTCACCGGCAATCGCTGACAGAAAAATATGTTTCTCGACCTAATCGTTTTGTTCCTAGTCAGCATCACTGGTTCCAGTACTGTGGTCATATATTAAAAGCGCGGATCGCATTTATAGATGGGACTGGGAGTTGACGAAAAGCTAAGCAGTCATGAGTGCTTGGACAAATAAGAAACATATAATCGAACGTTCAGCGACGGCTCAATATCCACCCTCCCCCCTCTCCCTTTCGCCCCAGGGGAAACATGTGGTCAAGCACAACACCGGGTTTGCCGAAGGAACTGCCCACCTAGCCTAAATTCAGTGTTTTTTTTACGAACCCAAAGCGCCTTCACGACTTCGAAGACTACTGATAAGCGACGAAAGCAGCTGAAAGCTAACTCTGCCGGATGTCGTTCAAAAGTGTCGTTGATCTCAAAATTCACGAATCAATGTATATGCAGAACAAGCCCTTCGATATTTCATTTGTGGGGTTGCGTAACTATGAATGCGAGAAAATGAAATATGCGAAAATTTTATACTTGACCGACTCTACTGGGAAGCTACGTATATATGGGACTCGTGCACTGCACTTTCAAGTAAACATGTGGCGCCACCTTGGATCGGCGCGGAATTTTTTCCAAAGAACAAAATAAACATAAAGAGCAGTTCGCTACTACGGAGCTCAATCCGAACAACAACCGGAAAATTAGTATACAACAATTACCCCGTTTTATTTAATTCACCATGGTTATATTAATAGAAATACTCCGCTGGCGAGTTGTGCGGGAATACAAGCTGAAATAATTTAAAAAAGCACCCTTTCTCCAATAAAAGCAGACGACAGTACACGCATCAGCTGCCTGCGATGCCGACGTGCACAAAGCACATAGTACCCGAAAAGAAATAAAAAGAACAGATCCATATGTGCATCTGCGTATGTGCACGCTACTTGGCGTAAGACTGCTGCGAAAAAATGCCAACAAAATGGAACGAGTGCTTATTTCTGTAGCGCCTCAATAGCCTTTGATGTCAGTATAATCTGTGCACGTATCAGACAATACATGAAACATCCAACGGATATGCATGCTTGAATTGTACGTAGTCATACCAGCAAAATATAAAGCTTTAAAATGAAAAAAGAAACGTGAATGTTTACTCTACACAGCGACACAACAGTAAACAGATGGACACACACCAGCCACAATTCGGAGACTCGCATCTACACTTTTATTGAAATGTCTCTCAAATATCTCAAACATATGTTCCTGTAAAACTTGTAGTTTGGGTTTCTGCGGCAGTCGGTGAAAAACGAGTTCAAATGTGGCTTGTTGCGCAAAATAGTAGTGCTGACAAAGGTAACTTGCACCAACACAACTATTCACGCTGACATGTAGTCACACAAACATCACGTACAACTCTGTCAGCTTGACACAATCTCCATTATTCCAAATGGTCTTATATTTTCATCGGCAGAGGAACCATTTGTGCACAATTAGAGCTCCTGTTGTGCGATCTACCATATCTGTGCCCGTGTCTATGTCCAGCGATAAATAACAAGGTAAATAAACGTTCAGAGGCTTTAATGAAAGCTTCGTCTCGCACATATACGTCTAAAAGTATTCGCATATTAAGGACGCGTTTATAAACCTATGAAAGCACTTTAAAAAGCACTGCGATATTTTTCTGAGCCCATTCAACGAACTCATCGTAGTTTCAGCAGTTTGACGCAGAGTTTACCAAAGCAGCTGCATTTTCAAGTACCTGCCTCTACAAACCTGAATCTTCGGGCTCTTGAAGCCGCATATCCTAGGTGTAGCAATATACACACGAACCTTTCGCCGCAATTTCACACACACAACACATCAAATCACTTCCTGACACGTACAAGGCACAGTGGAGTGTATGCACGGGAGAAATTCGCTTCTGCAAGCACCACGAAGTCGCGCCGTCGGTCTTCTCACAATAAGCTGTCCGTCAACTGCTTGGTTATGCCAGCAGTTCTGGTCTAAAACTAAATAAATCAATTCCACCAAAGCGACCAAAGCAACCAATGTGTTGCCGGCGGTGTTGGGACGTTACGCCGTTATTTCATGCTCCTCGGGGGCCGGCGGCCCTACTACTACTACTATGTGGTTCGGGTGAAAAGGGAGGGAAGTGCACTGGGGATATTATTGAGCCCAACTGGGGGCTCACCTGCATACAACCCAGTGCGGTGGGGAAGGGGAGGAGGGGATATAAAGATTAGAGAGTAGAAAGGGGGTGATAAAAAGATCGGCGGCCCCACAAAAGTTCCATTGGTAGAGCGATCGCGCCTTCCCTCACACATACATTACTTCCGGGAGGCGACGCGCACACAGACGCACACTCTTGCACTCCTCTCGTTCTCTTCGTAAGATCGCGGGTTTTGGTATTTTTATTTGTATCTCTTTTTTGGGTGGCGCCGCAGGTGTTCAGTAGAAGCCGTTGCGAAATGAGCGTGTGACCGCGCGCTGCGCGGAGACAATCCGGCGCTTGTATAAAACTGGTTTTTGTGTTATGAATCGCTTTCCTGTCGCCTTTGCGAACCGTATTCTGTTTAATAAAGTACCGTTTGGCTGTTCGTGTCGCATGGCAACAGAATAGCGGTCATGTCTTCTTTTTCTCGCTAATAATCGTACTGCGCGGAATACTATGTTTCGGACGCCGTCTGCTCACGGACTTCAGAAGTTAGGCCATCGTTGTCCGCAAGAGGGCGCTGAACACAGCAACTCAGTGGCGCCACCATACCAGCGTACAGGGGGGTAAAGCGAGCTCCGAGACCGTACGAATCGTGGGCGCTGACATGATACAATTTCTATGGTTGCCAGATCAATTGTATTCAGCCTTCTAAAAATTTTTGCCATAATTATTTAACTAAAACAAAGAACTGAAGCAAAATAGTTACAAATAATTGCCTCAGTAATTAAAACTAGCTTTATAAAAATCTTAGTGTAATTAAGCTATATTTAGCGAAGAAAGAGTAAGTGCGTAGTTCAGTTTTGGTTTCGATTTTTTTAAGTGTGCTAGGAAGTGGCGAGGCCCTTGCGCCTGACTTGCGCAGTGTGTGTGTGCAGTCTCCGGCTCATATCTGCGTGCGTGCAAAACGTATACAAGTTATACAACTCGGATGCGCGCGCTGAGCAAGTGCCTCCCCGGGCGCTTGCAAGGCTGTCATTCTTTCTCCACGTTAAGCACCCTATCTATTACCCTTCAACTGACGCCGGAACAGCGATTTCGATCTGACCTTGACTACCGCAAGTTCACTACAGGCTACGGAGTGGCAGCCAGCGATCGTTCCCGTTGGAAGAGAAATAAAAAGAGCTTTTATAATCCTTCGGTTCCAGTTGTTTTATTCATGGAACTTCTTACAGCTCTTCGTGCTTCGAACTTCCGCGCAATCGTTCGTGAAGGTAGAACGAAAAAATAGGTAACGAAATGGGGTTTCTTTTTTAATCAGTCACAATAAATCAATAAGTCAGTGTTCTCTCCTCGCGCGCTATGTGCGGTTAATTACTGCCCATTCAAAACTGCGCATTCAGTCCCGCAAGCTTTCCCTTTGAAGTGGTGGAAAGCAGCTAGAACTTGACGAATATAGACAGAAAGGAAAACGGGACACGCCGCGGACTGTATTTCGCATACTCCCTTGGCATGCATTCTTCCACTCCGTTGGCCTGCGATCGACCGCGCTCTTTCGTTCCTGTGCTTCAAAGCGCCGCGACTCACCGGCAATATCAGCGTTGGCCCATGCGATGTTTTTTTTTTGTGTGTGTCAATAAAGGTTTTACATTGAGCTAAAGCCACAGTTCACGTCACTTCGTTTGAAAAGCCTTGAGCGACTCGCAAAATGTCACAGAATGGCAAATAAAGCGGCACAGCGCGAAAATGCACGGAGATCATACGGACATTCATTTTTCTGTGCGCCCAGTACGGATCAGCTGACTCCTTGGCGTTCTCGCGCATGCGATCAGTCGCATTCGAGCTTGCGCGCAAGTGTTGTGTGAGCGTTGCCACATCTTGCTCAAATAGTCTCAGTACATATAAGTCACACGTACGCTAAACCGAAAACACGTCGGTTACCTACCCACAGGAGATAAACTACGCAATGCTGTCGACGCCGCCTACACAAAATCCGCCTGGCCAGCGGTCCGCCATGTTACAATTAATCCCGGCATGCTTCGCTAGCCGGACGCGGAAACGCCACAGTAGCACGTTGCCAGATTACAACCCATCGCTTTCGCCGTTTTTAGTAAGCAAAAACTCAGCTGGCAACCTTCAAATCGTTGTATCATGTCTGCCCCTGTGCGTCGTACGGTTCCAATGCATTGGCTCAGCGGCGCGCTTTCCCTCTAGAGTCAGTATATTATCTCTATGCCAGCGTACGAGGCCCACAGCGACCGTCGTCTTTATTGTCATGACGATTGTTTCCTGGATCTCTTCGGTGGGAGCCTCCGTCAGGGCACTGGTTTTTGTGTTTCATGTCATCAATTTACGTGAAGCAGTCAACCTCGAACCGCGCAATCCTCTTGTCATGACTTGAAACAAAACACAGTGTCCGGTTTTCCACCCAGCTATGTCGTGAAGGACGTGCCGTACGGCAGCGTTTTAGTTCTGTAATTACAATTGTGGAGCGATAGTTTTTGAATTTCCAAGCCACATTAGCTCGAACAGCGAGAAAGCTTGGCAGCTGAAGCTATGTTGGTGAAGTTTAGAATAAAATACGCAGTTATTATATCGCGCTTCAGGATAGCTTCGAATAATTTATCGTTATGTGTGCAGTTTTCTTTTAAAGCATAAAGCCAGCGAAGTTTTAAAACCAAATTCTCATTGCAACAGGCTACATGTATAGCCGGTTTCCCGAACACCGCGTACCCGCTGAACGGCTGCTGAAGCGGCGGCGTCATCGCACGTTTCTTAAACCACGATTACTAATTACTGACTGAATTTCAAGAGGTCAAATTTTTAGAGATTGCAAAGTCATCTTTCCGGTCACTTGTTGTAGTATAAGTTTCCATATACGTGAAATACGGCGTTAGTTACAGCGCAGACAATTTTGTGCCATAGGCGTTGTCCGACACAGGCCGAAAAGGCTATAAAAGCCCTACTGCTCTTTTTGAAGGACACGGGCCTGTCTGAACGATTGTAGGGACATTACTATAGTGCAGTGCCCTTAGTTCGCCCATTTTATAAGTGGACCGTATTAGTTTTGTGCATTTTCTGGTTGTGTGCGTTGTTTGTACCGCCTTTATAGTTGCCTGGTCACGCCTTGTGTTTTTTCTACTTTTCTTTCTCTCATTTTCTCCTTTAATATGTACACTGTCCTTTCTTTCCCTTTCATTTCCCGTATCCCCTCCCCCCTGAGTAGGGTAGCCAACCGGACAGTATTCTGGTTAACCTCCCTGCCTTTCCTGTACTATTCCTTCCTTCCTTCCTTCCTAGTTGAAGCCACTTTCAGGCGCGATGATCCCCGCAACTTTTAAGACGCTCCGAATCGGGACCAGGAGGAGCCGATGATGTTGACGATGAAGCTTAGGCCGTCACCGATGTGGGGCGCCACCACCGAAAGTAGCGGCCGTAACTGCAAACTCCGCTGTCACGCGCGCGCCCATTGCCGCCGCGCGTTTCGACAGGCCGGACCTAGTTTTCATCGAGCGGCCAGTTTTCATCGAGCGGCCGTGTACAATGTCTCCCGAAACGATTACAGCGAACCGTTACAAAAAGAAGCGAGGTGAAAATGCGGTCAGACACAAAGCGAATGTGAACCTCAATACTGAGCGGTATGGTGGCGCCACCTAAGAAGACTGATGGTAAATAAGGCGTCTTGAAGTTCTTTGCAAACTAAACAGTGCACTAACGCTCGCTTGAACAGCTGCTCTGGATAAGGCATCGCAGACGTAACGAAACAGACGAGTTAGCGGGAGAATACAAATTTTGGCTTAAATTGTCTATTTTCTCAGTGAAAGCATCCTTTTTCAAAATACAAGCGCTGCGGCACCACAAAACACCAAATCACTGAAGTAAAATAAACTTGTATTTTGTCGGCATTGCACCTTTAAGCAATGTAGCTCATTAAACACTTATTCATTAGGTACGGTCAGTTTGAAATGCCACTCATTAAATTTTGTGCTTGTCGTAAATACGTTTTGCTGACAGTCCCGAAGTCGCGTTAAAACACTTGGCTGAATACTGGATACTCAAAACCCAACCAAACAAAAACATCGCTGTTTTTTCCGCAAGGGCATTGCGCGGCGTCGGTAAAGCGCGCCCAGCCAACCAAATATTACCTATGTTACGTTTGTCCTCTTCTGCGTACTTGCGGCATGTCATTTTTAAAGTTACAGCCTTGTTAGTAGGACCGATGGCGTTTTGTCAAAAGGCTAATGCATTTCTCCATAGACCGGTTGGTCGACCGAAAAGCTCTGAAACGATCTCTGTACACACGGGGCGCGCGAGAAGCAGGGCTTCCATTGCGTCAGAACGGCTACCTGGAAATCTCGAAACACGAACGCTTCTGGATAACACAACACACACACGGATCATGAAGGAGTAATATAGCATACCTTTATCGCATAAACCGCCTATCGGTATACGTTTAGATTGTTCGTACATGCGTTTGCAGAGGCGCGAAAAATCGTCGCATGGGTTCGTTATTTGTTTGCAATTTGGGTTTTTGACGGTTTCAAAAAAAAACCCTGAGAGGCTTCTTAGCAAATGATGGACGCACTTTTAGCACTCGCGCTTTTCTCAATTTTCGCTAGTAATGGATAATAATTTTGTCACTTAAATCTCAGTTCTTCAAACACGCAGTTAACTTAGCATAAAATAAGTGAGAAAGCGCGTGTTGCTGCCATAGCAGATGAGGATTAGCATGTCAGATTTGAATTTGCGCAGAAGTGTTTTTTTTTATAAGGGTAATCAGTTAGCCGCCTGTGGCACGCGGTTTTTTTTTTTTTTTTCTAACCTTTCTAAGCCTATAGGCCTACAACGGAAGGCTGTCAAATTTAGGGCTCACAATCATGTGATCTCCACTTTGACTTTCGCAGGCGACAGCAAAAATGCATTCTTCTCAACTAAAACAAAGACCATTGTGAGTAACAATGACGAAACGCTCAGCCCTTTCGAAAAACGTAACACTTCAGAAAATCTACCAAGCTGTACTTTCGCACGGTGTTAACTCGATATTTTTTTATTCACTGAAGTCAGCGCATTCGGGAAGAGCTCAAGGGGTCTCCACACCAATTTGCGCCAAGGGACAAAAAATTGAAGCGGCAGAAGGCTTAAAATAATGGTAGTATTACAAAGAGGTTCATTCAATTTCAGAGCTCTGTTTACGAGTGGAACGGCTTGCAATAGCGCTAGCTCGAGTTATTTCGTCCTGCAAAAGTCACAGAAGTGTCGCTCATATCGAGCGGGAGGTCTGTATCGTTGTGACCTCCCTTCAGCTCGGGCGGAGCAGTGGCGCTTCGATGTGCGACCTCTTCCTGGGTCAGCGTAGAGGGCTCCAATATGGCGGCGGGGTTGGTCTCTTTCTTCTTCAAGATTTCGCTCAGCGAGAAGTAGAACCACATTATGAACAGGCCAACTATGACGAGCGTTAAGGCCGTGGCGAGGACGCAGCGGGCCAGAAAGCTGCTCCCTTCCCCACCGGACGGCGCCCGCGGCGGCGGCAGGTAGGCTTCCACCACGAACTCCCCGCTCCCGTTCGTTCCAGGAACGCCGCGCGGTCCCACTGGTGGCGCTCGCAGCATTTGCGACGCCGGGTCACCGGTGGGCGGCTGGGCCCTTAACGGGGAAGTCGTCGGAGCCGCGACGCGCTTGGCTGGGCTCTGAGCGCCACCTGGGCGGACCTGAAAAGCCGCGGAAAAATAGGGTCAACAACGGCAAGAAATCAACGGGGGAATTGTTTTGTCTGTATTTCGTGTTGAAGAGGGATTTCAAAGTGATAGGAAAGACGAACTACAGGACAGTTGCGCTACCGGTGCCCGCAGGCGCACAAATTTGGGATGACACGTCCCAAGCTGAGATGGAGAGAGAGAGCGAGAGAGAGATAGAACAAAATTTATTGTCCGCAGGACCTGGGTCGAGGTCGTGATTTCATTCTTCAATTCTGCGGTTCCACCTCGTCCTGCAGAATGTTCGTGCGGGTTCGGTGCACACGTTCATACAGCGCTTCCTGGGCAGCCTGTATGTTCACTGCCGGTGGGGGAGACCGCCAGAGCTCCAAAGTTGTGATGAAGGCGCGGGATGAGGCAAGAGATGGAGGGTTGCGTTCCCATTAAGGATGAGGGTTGTATGGGTAGGAAAAATAGGTGGGACAGGAAGAATGACAAGGGCTCCGATTCATGCGGTGAAGAATGTGAGTGAAGAGGTTGGGCCTGCCCAATGCGGCACGCAGCCTCACGAGTTGGACGGGAACTAGGTGATGGGTACACGGGGCGTGATATGGGCTGGGCGCGTTATTGGTTTCGGCGGGACAGAGGAGCTTCTGAGTGCGAATCCGTTGCAGTGAGAAAATTCCGGGCGACCAATGTTCGGCTCATTCAGCACGTCATTGAAGAGGCCATGGAGACGAAATACAACTTTGTTGTGTATAATTACCCATTTAGCAACATCCCAGCCACGAAAGACGTTAGTTACAACAAGCGAGAAATTTTGAAGAATTTTAAAATTTGGCGCCACAGCGACGTAGTGTGAGCCGCAATACAATCGCCCAGTCATTTTTCTTTGCGGTGGGTTGGGTCGGCAGCCTCCAATGGCACAAACAATACTACATGACGTCGTACCGATGCCACTGAAAAGTGACTGGTGACTAGTCACTGGTTCATCTGCTTTCTTCAGTAGCATTCTTCAGTAGCCCGCGTATTGCGGAACTTGTAACAAAAAATTCGTTATAGACGTGTTCGGCAATTTCGAACTATTGAATATATCGAACCAATCGCTTTGCATATTACAGTTCACTATAATCTTGTTTGACTGTATTGAGGGGGGGGGGGGGGGGGGAGGACCTTCAAAACAAATAAAATTTGTTCTGAAAGGCAGATACCCGCCCTTGACGCTGGATGGAACAAACCGAAAAATACTTGTTAGAGAATCTTTCTGGCTACATATATTTGTTCACCTGAGCAGGTGAGCGACATAATCACGAATTTGGACACACACAATTTCGCTTTTTCGCTCTCTTAGGTGCATAATTTCTGAAATACATGCTTTACCCACTACGCCATGAGAGAAATATACTCCTTAAGTTTCAAGTCTGTAGATCCAGCAGTTAGGCCGGTGCGTTGATGAATCAATCATTGAATTAGTCAGTCGGGCACTCCATTTTATAGGCATACATTACAAAGACCCTAGTGCCATTGTTTATTTTTTGATGCATTTTTTCTGTACTGGGCACAGGATTTCGCGCTGCAGAGAAACCTGTTTCAGAGAGTGTGGACACGATACCAGCCTGACTGTCGTCAGGGCCAGCCATAGAACTCCGCTGTTAAAACACAGCGCATAAATAGCCCGCTGTACTACGGCGTTCTCACTTGGTTTGGAGGGAGCCCATGGTTGCAGCGCAGTAGGTTCACTATATACGATCCCGTAGTCTAAAGTATTGTCAATTCGTGTCTTATGAAAGCCTTTTCAACCACTCGTTAATTATTCCAGAACTGAAAACCCAGGTCACTGCTCGGTTTTTGCGCTTATCCTGGTCATTTATTTTGCAGTTTACCGTGCGCTCATTTGCTGAAATATGTAAAAGACGTTATGGCAGACCTAAATGATAAAGCACCATTTTTTGGTGGTGTGCCAAATTTGGGTTCAGGGACTTCTTGAGGTGTTTTAAAGACGATAGTCTTTCTTGGGCTACTTAAACCCAGAAATTTTGGTGTCTGTATGTCTGTCCGTCTGTCTGTCTGTGACTCGATTCAGCCACCCGGCCAAAGGAAAACAATGCCTGCGCAATAGTCTTATATAGTCACAGCTAAATCTACCCGTCTATGTCCGGTGTAATGTTCATACTAGTCAACATTGTTGAAGAAGAACAAGACATTACGCAAATATGAGACAACACATCAATACAGAAGTGATATTTGCAGTGTCCCTATATAGAAAAATCAAACTTGCTTGACTTTTGCGAAATTAAATACTTCATCAACTGCAGAAAAAGAATTCACTCCGCCGTCGCCTGCTGTCGCCCGCGCCACCTTAGCTTCCGGCGGCATTATAAGGAATCAGTCGGCAACAGTTACGCAAGGTTCCACTAGATAGGTTCCACGTTCTCCTTGCAATGCACGTGGAGTAGGGAAACGCGGTTCTATCATGGAGGAAAGAAAAGTTGAGGAGGGAGCGTCACGTGACAATCGTGAAGCCTAGTCATAAAAAATAAAAAGGAAAGACTGATGGGAGGTGTTCTATTCACGTGACAGGCAAGCGGTAGTTCTTTGCGCCTCATGTGGCCCTTCGCCGACGCTGCGTGCGTGCGTCTATCCGTTTGGTTGCCGGGCCGTCCGCGTATTCGAGTTTCGGCGACGAGTCGTTGCGCCCAGCTCTGCCTGCAACCCGAAACGCGCAGCGGCCTGATCGTGCGGGCAAAGTGGTCGGACGGGAGACGAGAGCTTCGCCGCTGCGACATTCCACAATAAAACACAATAAAAACAACGTACTCTACTCTCGCTACCAGACCACTGCTCGGTGGTGATCTCTGCTCTCTGCGCCCTCAAGCGTATTTTTTTTTCTTTTTTTTTTGTCTTTTCCGGCATGGCATGGCGGCTTCTTGTCGCTTTTCAGCAGCGGCGGGTTAACCAACGGATCGCCAGCGATGCGACATGGTGAGTGTGGTGAGTACATACGACCAGTTTGTTACGATTCAATGCTTTTAATACCTCTACGCTTCCTTCTTTGCTGTCCCGCCCCGAGACTGTTGTCGCGAGGTTTCACACTCGATCCGCGAGGACAAATTAAACGGACGAACATTGTAAATTTACCGCAGCTGTTAGAATCCGTTGACATTAGCTGTTAATAGTGCCAGTCTTTGGTGTTTCGCGGACAAGCTGGTTGCCCAACCTGAATGCAAACGAATGAAAACGCAGCACACATTAGGTAGGGAGGGAGCCAGCGACGCGGATGCGACAACTGGCTGCCTTGGCATTTAATTACAGCAAAATGTTTGCACCAAGAAAATTGATGAGCTATAGCGATCGCCATTCATCACGTTAAAGCCACATTCTCGCCAAGTCAAGCCTAGGGATTGTCACGCGATGAAAGACTTCGCAACCCCTTTGGCTCTTACTCGGAAATAATGTTGGGGCGTTGCTATACCCAGCACACAACAAAACAGAGTACAGTGTACAGTGCATGTGCCACACACTTGTCTGTAACAGCGAGCCTCTGAAAACGGCGGAAATAATCTTTTACAAAAACTGTGAGGCCAAAAGTGGTCGGTAAGATTTAAGAACGCCATGCCATAGTAGTTTTCTTTATATTCTTTTCGGGCGAGGAAGGATGAGGCTAGAAGTACGACAGTTGTGTTATAGATAAGTGTGTTGCTCTCTGTACATACTATATCACCGGTGGTTAAGGAGCTAGGGATAAAGGAGTGACAAAGAGGGAAAGGAAAACTGTTCAAGTTGGCTATCATTTTTGAAAGTACAAGGGCAGTCTCACCAAAACTGATTTAATGTGACGGGTTGGCCTAGTTGATATTCCATTGCTCGAATAGTGGAGGGCAATAAAATGGACAGGGGCTGTGAAAGGACAACACAAGTGCGCTACTACAACTGCAGTTTATTATACAGACACTCTTTTTAAAAACAAGCTAAGGACAAATAAAACTGTGCAGAAAGAGAAAGAACAAATAAAGGGGTAATCACGTGTGATTAATTCTGCACGCTCAGACACCCGTTAACCCATGCGCCATCTACAAAATTGAATTTCAATTCAATTTCTCTGCCTGGTGGTGCAAGTGATACACACCGATACACCTGTCTTATGCAGTCTTGAGTATTTGCTGCTTCTACTTTTTATTTTTTAATTGTTGAAGTTTGCTAATCGGCATAAAAACTACCTCCCTACTGTGCCGATCGCTCGATCGACTGCAGCGGGTGGAGCTGAGATTGGGTAAACCATTCAGGCATCATGGGACCCACTGCAGTGGCTATGGTGTTGTGCTGCTGAGCCCAAGGACGCGAGTTCGATTCCCGGCCATGGCGGCTGCGTTTCGGATGGAGGCGGAAAGCAAAAGCGCCCGTACGGTCGAGATTCGGTGCATGCTAAAGATCCCCAGGTGGTCAAAATTAATCCCGAGCCCTCCACTACAGTGTGCCTTTAGCGAAGGTGTAGCTTTGGCACAAACAATTATTCAAGCATTGTACCAGGTGAAGAAAAAATAACGTAAAAAGGTAAATAAGTTTGCATTGTTTTCCTTTCATGCAAATAAATTAAACGTGCTGCTGGTCAAAGCAGAAATTTTAGGGTTCAGTTTTTTAGTATGAAGGCCTCTGGTACTAGTGCTCCCTTTAGTACGTGTGATCAAATGCTGTGTGCTGGCCACCAGACCCACCCGCAGCTTGGAGAACATCTTCTACAGCCTTCTGCTCAGTTATTGTTGGCTTGGCCATTTTTCCGGGTGCAGCATGATTAGGCTTCCGTTTCGTAGAAACAAATCTGAGCTTTTTTTGTTGCTTGGAGTATTCGCCACCGGATGCTGCACCTAAGAGCTGCTTGAGAAGTAGTGCGCGTGTGTGTGTGTGCGAGTGTTGAGTCATGCAAATCAGTTGTAATGTAAACTCAAGGGTAGGCATGCAGGTGAAAGTGTTATTTGGTGTGTTAAACCCGAAATTAGACTGCTTATCCTTCCGGTTTATCAACCATTCTTTGGTGCTGTCTTCATGTGGCACCCAACTTGTGATTCCCATTATAGCTACTCAGGACCATAGCCAGATTTTTGGGGGGGGGGTATGGATTTTGGGAAGGAGGTAGTTTTCCCGAAACAACAGTAAGTATTGCTTACATGCTGCCTGGAAACGATATCGGGAGGGGTTCAAACCCCCAAACTCCCCCTCTGGGTACGGCCCTGTAGCTACTGCATGTAATTCAGAGTTCAGCTGACCATCATCTGAAGTGAAACTTTGCTTCTTTTGCAGCTGACCATGGCCACGGTGACTGCGACACACTGGGCCATCTTTGGATGTGCAGAAAAATGGAGCAATAAATTTGTACGCTTTATTAACAAAATACTTCTGTTGAATGGTTACCTGTGTTACCAGAAAACTTTTCTTTGAGATTTATGGGCCGATCAAAATTCATCACATTGAGGTAATGGCAGGGCATTATTTTCTAGTACCAGGGTCCTTTCACCTGACTGTGGTTCCCAAGAAAGACACGGGGTCCCTGGAAAACCGCACCTTTACTTGAAGTCCCGTTCCCCCAAGGTCCGATCATCAGCAGGTCACGCTGTGCACACCTAGTCCAGCACTGTTGGCCATGTTCTAATCCAGGCCATGTGATGCCACATCTTCGTCTTCCCCTGGGACATATCCCGTGGGATTGACCACCGCCACCGTTGTCCGGTTACCACAATTTGAAACGACGCGCAAGGAGCAGTATAACGGATGAGCAGTTGTGCACAAGCAAATTACATAGGCAAAGTTACACATGCCGTGATCCACGGCTAGTCATCATTTGTCTGGCTGAAGTGCAGAATAAATGTCTTTCCATTTCTGACCATTTTGGTGTTGCCATGTCACTTCCTCAGCAAGTGTAACAGGTCATGCGAGGCAACAAAATGAGCCATAATGGAGTAAGGGATACAACAGGAGTTGCAAGTTATTTGTTTTCATAACATTACTATTAGTAGACTACCTATAACAAAGCTACCTTTCAGTTCTTATGAGGTTTCACTGTAAATGCCACGAAAAAGTAAATCCCTGTTAGTCCATGAAGAAAAAATGAATGTTTGGTTCATTGGAATGACTGCCTCATTAGTATGACACTGGCACGCATTATGGGACGCAGTGCAACTGGCTGAGGCCAGCAAAAGCAAGCGCAAGTTGTTAGGCAGGGCTTATGAGCTTGAAAAACAAGTTTTTTTTTTTTTTTCATTTTATCATAGTAAGAATTGGGAGAACAATGGAACTTGAAAAAATTACGTAAAATAAACAAAAGTACCAGTGTGCACTGTTGTGCTGTGCACAACAGTGCACACTATGCTTGTTAGAGCTGCTCAGCAGTATGGCGCTTTGGAGTTTTCTCAACACTGACCGATTGGCGTAAGCGACATCGTCTTGCATGACCCTATTTCTTGAGCATACCCTATATTTCACGAAACGATTACTACATGCTGTAACAAAGACAAGCCAGAAATACAAGCCAGGTGCACATACGCTCAAAAACAAAGTGAGTATGGACAGTGGGCCTGAGTTAAGGTCTGAGTGGTATTCATGCGCCATCTAGAGGACCAGCGGTAAACGAAGAAATGAAATTATAAGGCATTAATTTTGCCACAGGGCATAGATGAGGGAGTAGGAGTTGATGATGACTAAAGTTAATTGAACATGAAAATGTTCACTTCGCAGATGAAGTCCAAGAGAGAATGATGATGAGGCCCATGTATCCATGTAGTGTATGCAGTTGCGTCGCCTAGGCGGAGGCCTGTCACCGCAAGATGTTGCATCCTTGTCGGATTCAAGGCAAGGTTTCCCCATCTGCTGCAGCCCTAGGTAACGTGCTCAACATTCATTTCAAATGCCTGCCCTGGATACATCATCGCTGACATCACAAGAGACATATTTAGCGAGAGGATTGAAACTTTGGCTTAAATTGTGTAATCTCTTAATGAATAAAGCATTATTCGCTGCTTGGCAAGCAGTAGGGGCTCTATAAGACACCCAATGTTGTGAGTGAAACTGGTATTTTGTCCTAATGGCCCCTTTAACGTGAATAAAAGGTTTGCTCTATAACAGGATTTGTAGCAACTGCGAAACTTAGCAAAGAACTGTAATCTTGTGGCACAGCAGATAAGATGAACCATGGTTGAAGGTTATGAGCGATCTATTTACATCATTTACAAAATGGCCATGAGAGAGTCAGTGCTGGCTTCGCCCCCACGCAGCTTCTCCCCCACGCAGCTTCTCCCTCGTAATTGTCATCAATGGTCAGCCATGGGAATTGTCCACCATGCCCCGTGACAGAATGGCACCTGGAAAAATCAAGGAATGGTCAGGGTTACTCATTAAAGGCCAACGGTACTCACATTTCAGCTCGGCCAGATTTATCAATTTGTAGTAAGTACCACCCAACGCCGCCTGTATAAACATTGCTTGACACGTCGCGTGCTTTTCAATAGGAAGGGTAGGGACGCTTAGTTCAGCCACTCATCCGCTTTGTGGTGCGCGCCGGCGGACATTTCTCCTTACGTCGCTGCTCTGGAGTCGCAAACGCTGCACCCACTTTTGACGCATGTCTGTCGGCTTGCCTGTTGGGTTTCAAGAGCCGTTTCGGTCACATCTCAGGCGCGACGGGGTGATAGTTCTGGGGCGCGCTGGGGATCTCGTTCAACATGTTGCTCGCTTTATACTTGCTGCATTTTTCCAAAGATAACTGACGGAGGAGGAACTGAAATATATGTGTAAGAACATATTAATTGTCAGGTAGATAAATAGTGAACAGAAAAACTATATTTTAGGAAGGTGCAGCCATTATTTTACGGATGTTTTTTTCTCTCTGGAGGATTTAGGGAGGAAAAAATTGCCTGCACATTTTTCATTCAGGCGCTCGCTTCCACCATTACTTTCGAAAAATATCACGTGCTTGTAAAGCTTAGAAGATTATAGAAAAAAAAAAGGATAAGCAGCTGAGGGTTCCGCCACGCTGTCCGGACGCCTCTACAGTACAGTCCTCAATTTTAAAAGTGCATACCGATGCGGAGTGCGAACAGCGGGGAGAAAACAAGACCGAAATGCGGAGGGGACAGAGGGGGGTATGCCCCACTCAGAAAATTTCGGGGCCCGTGATTCAAGTAGATAAGAGCGCAAAGCTGGCACCAGCCTGCGGCAGCACAAGTGATTTTGCTCCGAGGCAAAGGCGGTTTTATCAGGGACAGACCAAGACAGACAGGCATGGTGAAAAACAAGGCGTAGGAGCGCCACCTGGGGAACCCTGAACAAACTTTAAACTATTTTGCATAGTTTCCGAGAAGCGGTGCTGGCGGGCGGACATGAAAGCACAAAAAAAGGCTACGGAGCGGGGAAGGGTAGGAGAGAGCAACAGGAGAGTGGCTGTTTGGCCACTTTTTCGCTCACGTGTTAGGCAGTAATCATACAGACGGTGCTGGTACCACCAAATCAGCTGGGACACTAGTGGTGGCCCCGCGAAACGCTTTGTTAATCAGTCGGAAGAAAGCTCCGCGTCAGACCACGCTACACCTGCCAGCGCATCACAAACAGCCATGACGCGCCTGTTATGCTCCAGCCGACGGGGCTTCTTTCTCCAGCCAGCCACGCAACTGGAGAACCAGTCGAGCTCTGCTGTGAACACTTCACTTATTTGCTGCCCCATGCGCACGCAGAACTTGCGCGCTGGACAGCCGCAACATCACTCCAATGGCTGCGCTCTTCTCGATTTTGGTTTCAAAATCGACGATTTTTGCTGACCGCTTGCGGCTTCCACGCAAGCATTTCAGCTGTTGTATTTTCATCTCACTTCCTTTTTTCAGAAGACCATACAGGAATATCGTTTTCAAGAGGTTGAAATTTTAGTGCAGTTGGCCTTTAAGAAAAAATTATTTTGGTAAGGGTAGTTTGCAAATTTTAACACTGCATAATTAGTGTTTACTCTATTGCTAAGTTCCAAGCACATTTGCAGCATTGTTGAAAACATTTATTAAAATAAGGGGAAGGGGAAACAGAAAAAGAAGCAGGGGGTGGTTATTCCAGTCCCATAGGTGGTAGGCTGCGTGCATTCACAGCTGTACTGCCCTGGGAGATCATCAACTCACTGTCTGAGCAATTTGCTGTGCAGCAAGCCCTTCCACTGCTTTGAGGAGGGGGAGAGAGGGAGTTTGTGGGAGAGCCATGCCAGGTGGGGTGTAGTGTGAGGGGGTATTGAGGTAGTAACAGCAATTGTTGTGTTAGATGAAATCCTGTGAAGTTTGCGCAAAGGTGGTGATAGTGAGCGTGGGTTTAACGATCGTTTTAGATGCACCCATCTGCCATGGAAAAAGAGTGGGGGGGTGGGGGGGGGAGAGAGGTGGGAGGCCCGGCAGAGGTAAACATTCTTAGCTTGGAGAAAAGGTACAGGATGGGACAGTCTTGGAGCAGGGTGTAAATGCCTTGAATGCAAGGTCACAGAGCACGTGCCACATTATTCCAATGAAGAGATGCATGGGCAGGGACAATGACAGTCTAGGGCCACTGAAAGGAAATGGTCGCTGTGAAAGTCCCAAGGAAAAGCACCCGCATGCTGCCTGCAAGTTTGTGAGTACGCTAATACAGGAGGAAGAGCCAATGCAATGGCTGCTGCTTCGGCTGGGTTTCGAAGATGGTGAGGAATCCAGCAATAGGAAGAGTTACACCACTGGCATTGATGGCTTTTCCACATTACACCAGAGCTGTGCAGAACAGCCCTGAATATGTGGGTAAGTTTCAAAAAAAAAGAAAAAAAAAAGCAGTAATTGTGAATTGTTTTTTTGATCACGCACGCCAGGCACAGAAGTGCCGTCTTTCTTCCGTTACCCCTCCTGGCTACCTGGCTCTGGCTCCCCCGATGCCTCGCTCTGCGGAAGTATTCGTCAACAAAGCTAGGGCCAACGCAGCTCTTACACCCCACATCACTAGAAAATGGATTTACCCAACGGGATCTCCACCTGTCCCCATTGCCGGATGACCGTATTCGCCACCCTTGACCAACACCACAACGAATGTGATGCATTGTGCGAAAGAAGCAGGACATGGAATATTATTGGGGCTCTTCGATTGAGTGTGAAACCTCGCGACAACAGTCTCGGGGCGGGACAGCAAAGAAGGAAGCGTAGAGGTATTAAAAGCATTGAATCGTAACAAACTGGTCGTATGTATTTCACCACACTCACCATGTCGCATCGCTGGCGATCCGTTGGTTAACCGGCCGCTGCTGAAAAACGACGACCGCACCTACGCTACAACACAGCCGCCATCACGCCGATTCGAGAGGCAAAAAAAAAAAAAAAAGAAAAAGAAAAAAAAAGTACGCTTGAGGGCGCAGAGATCACGACCGAGCAGTGGTCTGGTAGCGAGAGTAGACTACGTTGTTTTTATTGTGTTTTATTGTGGAATGTCGCAGCGGCGAAGCTCTCGTGGACGGGAGAGGCAGAAAACGTCTTAGTTTACTGAGCTTTCCGACCCGTCGAAGTTCACGCCGCAGTCGGAGAGTTGTGTGCCGCCGCGCGTGCAGAAGTGGAGATGATCTTTTCAACTTTGCCGCTCAGCCAAAGTTGAAAAGATCAACCATTTCAACCCTTTCTTTAACCATTTATTGCCAAGGCGCAGTCAGTCCACAATTCAGCAAGGTCCCTCCCAGGCGTAATCTAGCATTCATTTTTTTTTTCTTTTTTTTTTTCATATACGTATCGCACCGATCGAGCGGTCCTCAGCGGACAAACAGCCGGAGTACTGCTTGCGACGCGAGGTGGTCACACCCAACATAAGGGTTCTGAACCCTTTGTTTTCCAGTGCACTGAAGTAGATAAAAACGTACCATCACGCCGGAGCACCGGAAAGGCGAACGTATGCAAAAGCGCGCGCGAAACCAAAGCTAGTCTCACCACCTCCCCGCCAACACGACACTCGTTACGCGCGATAACTCAGCAGAATGCCAAACGCAATCGTCACAGCACACCTGGCAAACACCGCGCAGCTGTAGGCCGCTCCATGCTTGTGAATGTTTACGGCGGCGCGTTCGAGCGATCCAACGTCAGAAGTGAAATTCGGCTTGCAGCTCGTGAGGGTGCTTCGTAAGAAGGCGATCGAAGTCTCGCCTTGCTTTGAACAGCGACAGCGGCAGTACTTCCACGATACGAAGCTTGGAGCGCAACGCTGGCGAACAATCTTGTACGGCGCCTTCGGCGACGGCGCTCGCCTCCATCTCCACCGGCAGCCAGCTGGAGCCACTAAATGCTACCGCGGGCCTGAGAGTGGTGCTTTTTCCATAATGCATTGCGCGGGAGGAGCCCGAGGAGAGGAGAATGCGGCGTCAGAGGAGGTTGGCTTGCCAAGGCTGTGCCGCCTGACGTCATGCTCCCTCCTAACATTTTCTTCCTCCATGGGTTCTATAAACCTTGAAGTAGGGCGCATCGATTTACGGGCGTCTCCGCCATACGGCAGCATTCGCATCGAGACACCCGGTTTGGATCAGTGGAGCGCGGGAAATTTAAACAGATTTAAGCAAACCTTTGGCGTCTTTACCTTGGTAGGAGCGCGACGCAAGAGGAACAACATCAGAGGTGATCGTAGAAGCGAAGGAAGGCATTTACTTCGCAAACGTCGATAAAGACTAGCGTCTTTTGACGGCATTTGCAACAAATGGAGCACATACACGGCCAATTTTTTTTATCTGCAGTCTACGTTCATTCAACTGTAAGGAGGTCTATTTATCCCAAAATACGGAATCTGCATCAGGTCGAAAGTTGTCCAATCTTTAGCTACAATGTCTTCAGTTATGTCGACTGAGCGCTTTCACATGTGATTAGTGCATCAGCGAAAATAGTTTAAAGTATCCGGATGACTAGATTGTATTCCGTAAGATAACAAACATATCAGTGGCTAAGGCATTGCGCTGGTGAGCCGAAGGACGCGGGCTCGATCCCCGACCGCGGCGGCCAAATTTTTTGGTGAAGACAAAAGTGCAAACGCCCGTGTGTTCTTGATTTCGGCGCACCTTAAAGATCGCCAAGTTGTCAAAATTAAACCGGTGTCCTCTACTGCGGAGGGCGTCATCGCCTGTGCAGCGTCAGTGGATTAAACCTCATAATTAATCGACATAACTGACATGACGAACGTTTTCAAGGTGCTTGGGTGTTCGAGAAGAGACTTCATTTTACTGTCAACTCCATACTGAAAACTAAATACGGTGGTTAGATTTGAGTCTACGCTATGTTTTTCACCACTTGTGCAGGGACATTCACCCTAAAAATGCTAAGCCGCTTTTGAATTTCTGGCCAGTTCAACCCTGTTAAAAACGGAGTAGCTGCAGATAGCCTGAAGAGCCCGTTCGCACAGTGACCTAGAGAGTGTCTAAAGCCACTGGAGGGAGGTTGTAAAGAACCGTATGCGCTTTCGCTCAGCCACCGTGAGAATTCGAGGCATTCGTTGGTCATTCTCAGTCACGTGGTTCGTGGCAACCGCGTTCCGTCCAATCAGAAGAACCGGCCGTGATAGCGCATTATTCCGATTGCATCGTTCATTTCTTGCATGCTTTCCTTTCCTGGGCGATACTACGACGTAACACAAAATGCCAAGGAGCCGTGCGTGTAGCTGCAACAGTGGAAGGGAATCAAGCAAAACACTTTTTCTAATCGCAGGCAGTAAGCAGGGTGCCAAGCGACCAGCACTAGATGTGGAAAAGACGAATAGGTCGGGCGACAAGGTGGCTGTGATCGACGATGCAGATGTGCTCTGCTCAGAGAGATTCTACGACAGAGAATTACTGGAAACGACGGGATGAACTTATCCGAACTGGAATGCCAGGCTGCGGTCTCCACCAGGCTTCGGAAATGAGCTGAACACTGCTGTGAAGACTTTATCAACTAAATTTCCACTTATTCTTTTGTGCTGTATTTATACTTTTTTGTGCACTGGAGCTCTCTGCACGCACCAGAAAATAACTTAGACATGTAAAGCTGCGCTTGGTATAATTCTTAATCCTGATTTTTTGGTTGCAAAACTCTAATATTCTGAATGGCAGGAGTGACACTGTACAAAGGTCATTCGAAGGTCATTAAAAAACAAAACATATGCCCTACAATATTACAAAGCAAAATGCACCTTGTTGATGTTTCAGTATTGTCTTTTCGCAAGGTCACTTGTTTCTGTGCGCTCGCCCCGTGAATGTTTCTCTGTTCGGTCTTATTTCGCGCTTTGGTTCAATATTTTATCTCACCGACAGCGCCATCTGTCGTTAGTTCTGTGAAACTACGGTAATTTCTAACAATAACGACGAATTAGTAATCGGCACAATCATGGATACACGACAGAATGGAGCGCCAAAACCTACGAACCGGAAAGAGGCACATATAACGAGGGCCACACACGCGGGGTGACAGCAAAGCGCAGATGTGCGTGCGAAACTCACAGGTCCGGCCGTCTGCACCGGCGGGATGAGAGGGTGGTACGAGTGGAAGTACTCCTGCAGATGCGGGGGCTCGTCAACCTCCTGGTAGTCATCAGGGACAGCGGCCGCGTTGGGCGGTTTGACCACTGCTGCCTTTCCTGCGCCGCCATGTGCCCTGCGCTTGGAGGACCTTTGCGAAGCGAAAGGCTTGACCGGAGCGGCAGGCTCGGCCAGAGGGGTAGGCTTGCCCGGAGCGATAAGCTCGGCTGGAGCGACGGGCTCGGCCTGTGGCGTCTCTTGCTGTGTAGTCAAGCAGGGTCCCTCTCCCTGAACTGCCTCGCGGCTCTCGCCTTTTACCGCCCGAACAGCAGGAGTGCGAGGCAGTAGAGCGGCACCTGAAACGGGAGCGTAGGCTGCTTGTGGCTGCTTTGCGGCCATCTTCTTGCGCTTCGTCTTCTTTCATAAGCCTGTGGCACGCGGACTAAGAGGCGATATTTCGTTCGCAGATGGGCACAAGCCGCGCCCTCCGGTGGCATAGATAGAGCGTTATCTCTAAATGGGTTTATATATCGCTAACGCTTCCTAAACCTACATAAACCCTACCAAACACCCGTTTTTAAGAAAACAATGCGTAGAAATGTGCTAAGAGCACATTGTAAAGTAACAACATTTCAGGGGTTCGACACACTGAGGGTCCAATCCAGGCTGTTCGCTCCAGAACTAGGACTTTACTCATAGGCTTCTTACGCTTAAGAGTGGTGTCGTTTTAGCAGATGGTCAAAATTAGAAGGAATGTTCTAAGCAAGCTAGTGGAAAACATTGCGTGCGTGTCTCTCGTCGATTCGCACCGGCAAATTAAATGCTGTAAACAAGAGGGGGGAAGGAGACGGCCACCACCTTTCATGCGCAGAGCACTTTAGGGGCCATGGTGCCGTCCGTCCAATGTCCTCAGGTGTCACGCAAGTCAAATGGCGGATACTCAATGAGAGGGATTGGCCAAAACAGATTTGTTTTAGTTGTGAAAACGACTTACGTAAGACATATTGGGGAGCCGAATAAGTGGTTTAGTCAGTAACTTCAAGACAGAGAAAAAAGAAAACAAGGGTGGAAAAACTACAGTCAATCTCCTTCGAATGCTTCTAGAACGGCAGACGAGTGTCTCTGCAGCGAATTAGTAGATGGCGTGACACATAACTTTATGGCAGTGGCCCAGCTTCTTTGAGCCCCAGAAGCACAGGCGCAATAAACGAGACAATGGCAGTGCTGTCAGGCAGTCCTGTCAGACAATGGCAATCCTGTGAGGCGACTAGGGTATGTGAGTCTTCAGCAGCTTTGTCCGATGAGTATGGTTCTTCCCCGCTTCGCGGCAGATACCCATGTTGGAGGGGTCCAGAACTCGGGAAGTTTGGTGGGCTATTGCGCCTGGGTTGATTAAAAAGAAACAAACAAATGAAAAACAAGAAATAGCAAAGCACAAAAAGCAACGCAAGCCACAGAGAAGCACAATGCCCCAAAGGGAAAGAAGACCACAGAAAAACAAAACCAATACACAACTAAACAGAGGATAAACACAAGGTACTCACAACAATAACACAAGAGGAACACTGGCTCCACACCTCTGACAGCTTTCATGTTGAGTGGAACTGCATCCTTTATTTTGATCATAGGAATATAATATGGACTCCTTTCTTCCCGACCTGGTACAGTAACCACCCTGTGGACTTTTGCGCTATGAAATCCTCTTTCTTTAAAACCTGAGGCAAATCTGCCCGACAGAAGTTTCTTGCCTACTCCGATCACGCACTGCGCGTGCTTTGAGTTGTTCAGCGTGCGTTTTACTAATACGTTGTTGACCAATTGGTTAGAATAGATTCCTTGTTAACCCTAGTGGCGTGGAGATACCTTGGAATAAGAGCAACGGTTCAAATACACAAAATGCAGGATTTTATCGTTGCAGTCAATAGAGTGCTCTCCGACAGCGGTCCACCTCGGCGCTGCAGCCATGCGAAACAGAAGCAGGTAGAGCGAGACGAGTGGACAATGGCCTCAAATGGTCATTCATCCTGGTCATTCATCCTGTGAGCAGAAATATCAAAATGAAGTTTCTTTGGCTTTCCCCGCGCACGGAACCATGGCGATCTGTAGAAGCTCGAGAACGGCATGGCACTGTTCAGTCTATCACTAGAAAAGTCTATCACTAGAGTTGTGATGGCAAGGAGGGTTGGAAGATGACCAGCGGAGACTCGTCATTGCCGCTGAGGGATGGAATATCTCTCAACTCGCTGCGGCACCTATTGGACGTCTATGGTTAACAGTCTCTGATCTAGATTCCTGGGCGTCCGCCACTCTACCTACGCTGCAACCGGGTAAGTAAGGCTCCAGTAAAGTTCAGTAAGGCTTGTTGTTGGGCTAGTTTGTATCGGTAGTTGTATATGGTTGGAAAAGCGCTTTTTTGTAACACAAGGGACAAACGTAGAGCGAAAGAAAACCAGACAGAACAAGTGGGGCGCTACTAACAACTGAAGTTTATTCAACAAAGAAGAAGGAAATATATAGATGATCCACCACTTATGCAACACTGTGCGCATGCGTCAAATTTCTTTGTTTATTTATACCGGAGATACTCCTTTTCTTTCTCTAGCAAGGTAATGGAAGGGGAACTAACGCACTCCTCTTCTATTCCCGATGTCATGCAAAATGCCTCCCAAATTTCTCTGGTTATTTTATCATTTCATTTGATCAGGACCTCAGTATCATTGAATGTCAGAGCGCATTTGACTGCCGAAGCGCTTTTACAGTCGAAGCAGTGCAATGAGAGATCACCCGAAATGGTCTTCTGCTCACATAGCGCGTGGTGCTCCTTGAGCCGCTCATTGAAGCAACGTCCTGTTTGCCCTATATATGCCCTCGTGCACGAAAGTGGGATATTGTAGACAACACCCATGCAACAATCAGCAAACTTCCGCATGTGCGCTACACCACAGCTGCGCTCACCAGTCATTCCTCTGCTCTGGCTACCTATCTTTTTATCGATCAAATTGCACAACTTCGAAAGTTTCTGCGGAGCGGAAAAAACCACCGCAACCTCGTGTCTCGTGGCAACTTTTTTTTAACCGTGGTGACAATCCATGAATGTGCTGGATCACGACAGGACGTTTTTCCTGTTTTTTTCCGCTTGGCCTGCCTTCCTTTCATATCTACCGAAAGGATCGTTTCCGCCACAGAACCTATCAAAGATTGTGGGTAGCCGCTATTTCGGAGCCTCGCAGCTTGGTTTTCTAAGCTTCCCGCAATAGCATGGAAACAAGACTTCTTTACCGCCTGCGTTAAACAAGCTTTGGCTATACGCCTCGAGCGCGGCCTGTAGGGGCGCCACTGAAATCCCCCTAGCGGCCCGTTTCGAAAGCAGGCGCGGGAGTCCCCCGGCCCGCTCCCTACTGTCGCCGTTGCTTTTGGGGCTCGTTCAAGACAGCGATTTACCGTTTGTCCGCGTTCGAAATACCGAATAACGTAGACCAGACACTCTGTTTGCAAGCGTGGTGTGTTCACGAGAGTATAAACGTTTGTGACGCGATCTTAGTGAGATCTATATGAGCGCCGGGCGTGTGTCACAGGCCGGCGTCCCGAAGCCAGCATTTCCATCAGCTGATTGCAATTCCGCTGCCCTGATATTCAGTGGCAGTGTCTCCGTAAGCAGTGTTTCCTCCGATGGTCATGTTGCGGCCATACACACTATAATGTAAATCGACTTTCTGCACTTACAAAATCCAGCGGAGCACTCATATCTGACAGCACGCAAGTTACGCCTGCCAATATCACATATCTGATATTGATCAGTACCATGAACAAGCCAATGCGGCATAAATTTCACAAACACTGTACCAAAGAAGTACGATGGATAATGCAAAATTACACTCCGCAGTCAGCAAACGACGACAAATTTAATGCTGGGTCGCCTTGTCCCGAGGTGAGCGCTCGAAAAGATTCATCTGTTACATTTATCCTCAACGAGAAGCGCGAAGATGGGCTTATAGAGTAATCTGCGTCCGTGACCAAACTCTTCTTCGAAACATCGCCATATGACACAGGGAGACTGCAGAAGCTAGCATAAACCGAAATTAGAGACCCTTATCAGATACGACACTCTTCCAACGAGCCCGTGTGTACGAGATTTCGGCGCACGTTAAGGATCCCCAGGTGGTCAAAATTAATCCGGCGCCCTCCACTACGGCGTGCCTCATCGTCTCCGTTGCGTCGGTGCGTTAAACCCTGCCATCAATCAATCAACTCTTCCAACGACACCTCGTATCGCTTGTGAACTGCCTACCCTGTATTCATCAAAAAATGTGTCCGCCGAGTGATCAGCCGTTCGTTGAAGGCGAAAAACAAACAAAAAGTGAACACGCAGCTTGTGTGTGTGATTACTAAAACGTTCATTCGCTGATTTCGCTCCGAATTGGTAAACAATGATAGTTGAGCGTCCTCCTCCTCCTCCTCCCCCCCCCCCCATGTCTTGCGAAATATCAGTGCATTTCGCATCTAGTTGGTCTGGTGAATAGTACCTTGCTCAAGAAAACGTCTTTAGCATTTCAGAAGCTGCACTCGTTTTTTTTTTTTCATTCCAGTACGACTATTCTATTTATTCCTGACTTGCAGACCATTCATTTTCCCGTGGTTTCATTAACATATACCTTGGTTCTTACTATAAGGCATGAGTCGGCAGATATCTGACAATGCACAGCCTTTGAGTGTACTTAACATTTTCACGTGGCTTATGTTCCCATAAAAGGCACAAGTTTTTGTCAGCTATTGGGTTATCACATCCCCGAAGCATATTTTTCTACGACGTACATATTCGAAGCAAAGCCGCATTTGTTGTCTGCGCTGCAAAACGAACCAACCTCTTACAGTGCCAATATCAGGTCTAAACGAGGTGACAATAAATAGAGTTCACTTGTGCTGATGTGTTCGAAGGTGACAGCGGTGATATGCTGCTGCCGTCGCCGACGCCCGCAAGAGCGGCCAAGAAGCGCAGAACCGCCTTCCCGGGTAGCTCTTGTTGGCGTTCGAGCGCTCTACCAAGACGCCGCTGTTTTTTTTACGCGCCCTAATCGTGCAGTTAGCTTACAGACGTCACCTTAACAAGTTGTTTAGTGCGCGGAAAGGCAAAGAGAAGCGAAAGAGAACCAAAACACTGCATGACCACCTATCAGCCACGCAGCGCTAATCCCGCAAACGCCGCGGAGAAGCGGCGGCAGGCGGCGCAGCGATCGCGAATCTCGAGGCGTATACCACGCTTTACCAGCTTGCTCTGTGCCGAATCAATAGGCAAAAGCTGCTTCTCACCCCTGGTATGGTAGCACCAACACGTGTGTCTTAGTTCAAAACTTAACTTCAAATCTAAGTACTGAAGGACGTTATTTGCCGGCAACTCAAAGCTAAAGTCTAGCCCTTTATGTGCCGCTTTAAACTTTCCCAAGATGTCCTGTACGATGCTTTCATTAACGCTTCCGGGAACTATACACACCAAGAAATCATCAACGTATCTAAAATGTTTCACTATGCCAAAGCTACCCAGGCTTTCTTCTAGCTCTCGGTCTCCCCGAGCCAAATAAATGTCACATAGAACGGGGGCAATGCAGGAGCCGATGCTTATTCCTTCTCTCTCGGCAAATACCTTCCCCCCAAATTCAATGTACAAGGACTCAAGGTACATGCTTAGAAGACCGAGGAAATCTCTGCTACTCATTCCACATTCATTTTGAAACTTTACAAATCCATAAGCATCAATGCATTGCTCAACCACTTCCAAAGCGGAGGCACGCGGCCGCATAGAAAAGGTCCGACACATCCACAGAGAAGCACGACACAGGCCTCGAGTTCTTCAGGAAAACCACCACCTCGTCTGAGTTCTTGATTAAGAACGGGTCGTCTACGGGAAGTCTTGCCAACTGTCTGCTCACATAGCACCGCGCGCTATGTGAGCAGAAGACCATTTCGGGTGATCTCTCATTGCACTGCTTCGACTGTAAAGGCGCTTCGGCAGTCAAATGTGCTCCGGCATTCAATGATACTGAGGTCCTGTTCAAATCAAATGATAAAATAACCAGAGAAATTTGGGAGGCATTTTGCATGATATCGGGAATAGAAGGAGAGTGCGTTAGCTCCCCTTCCATTACCTTGCTAGAGAAAGAAAAGGAGTATCTCCGGTACAAATAAATAAAGAAATTTGACGCATTCGCACAGTGTGGGCATAAGTGGTGGATCATCTATATATTTACTTCTTCTTTGTTGAATAAACTTTAGTTGTTAGTAGCGCCTCAGTCGTTCTGTCTGGTTTGCTTTCGCTCTAAGTGTGTCCCTTGTGTTGCAAAAAAGCGCTTTTCCAACCATGTACAAGGCCATATAAGGAGGCAGTTCAAGACTCCACGTTACAAACAATGCCTCCACTATGGTCACTTGTCAGCAGCGTGCGTACAAACCTAGGCATACGAGCTTCGTTCGGGCGGTGAAGTGGAAAATAACACTGTGGCATCTTCTGTGGCAATAAAGAGATGACACTTTGGAAGGCAGTGAGGTCGTGGACTCTTCAGAGGAATCTGTTTGGAGCAGCAGCGAGAAGACCACGCTGCTGGTGGTGCCCACGTATGATACATCAGTTTTGGTGCCACCAAAGGGCCAAGGAGGTGGCGCTATTGTAGGTGTCTCACCTGAAACATGGGCCGAGTTACCACCTTACCAGGATCGACCACCGTTGACGTAGAACGAAGAAGATATAGAACTTGACACTGGTACCAAAAAGCGAACTCCACCTCGTCATGACGTTCAGGCTACAGGTGAAAAACCAGAGGTGATGGAGATGAAGCAGGCGAAGAAGCTTCTACCGTAGATGCTTCGGATCGTATTCCTCCTGGTACCATTCACGGCTTTGACGCTGGGTGCCACGTCGGTTCCTGGTGCAGCCCTGCGCAGCTGAGAGGCTAATTTAATTGTCCACCGACGGGATCAAGTGGTCCCGATGGGATTTCCAACACGTTTTTAAAGCGTTACGTTAAACCAGTGTGTAAATACCTTTTTCTTATATTTACCAAATCGCATAAAGATTGCCAGGTTCCATCGGAATGGAAAATTGCAAAAATTCTTCCCATACACAAAAGTGGTGACTCGTCTTGCCCATCTAATCAAAGACCAATTTCTATTACGTGTAATTCCTGCAAAATTCTTGAGCATATTATTCTAAAGTCCCTTAAAGAATGCGTAAAAGAAAATGCTATTCTCCATTCCAATCAATACGGTTTTCGTCTCGGCCTATCCACTGTCACACAACTGGTTGAGACCTTGCATGACCTTGCCAATAACACGAACGATCAATCGCAGGTTGACGTAGTCTTTCTAGATCTGTCAAAAGCTTTTGACACCGTTTCCCATCCCAAACTGATCCAAAAGCTTACCAGTATACTGGGCAATGGACCTATTACCAAGTGCATCGAAGGCTATTTGACCGAGCGCTACCAATTTGTTCAATATGGTGCACATGTGTCCGAAACGGTTCCAGTATTATCAGGAGTGCCCCAGGGCTCTGTTTTAGCCTCCATGTTGTTTCTTCTTTTTATTAATGACTTCGCTGACATAGCCAAAGTAAAAATCAGATTGTTCACAGACGATTGTATCCTCTACCAGAGAATAGACAGCTTCCAGGGTCAGTTAAAACTATATGAGTCGCTAAAAAACGTCCAAAACCTGGTGTCGAGAGTGGCAAATGGTAATAAATACTAAGAAAACTGTCGCCATGTCAATAACAAAGAAAAAACGTAGGCAAATTTTTCGTATTCGCGGGGCAATGTACGACTTCGCAACGTCGCTGCCTGCACATATCTCGCAATCTTGATATCGTCCGACCTAAATTGGACTGCGCATGTCGAACATATCACAATCAAGGCTCTCAGCAAATTAATTTTTATTAGGCGAACCCTTCGTCATTCGACACCCCAAACAAAACTTTTAGCGTATACCATGCTTATCCGTCCAATCCTCGAATGTGCGAATGTGGCCTGGTTCCCTTTTACAAGCACAAATGAGCATGTAGGCGTGCTTGAAAAAGTACAACGGAAAGCAGTTCGTTTTATCTAATCGTTATAGGCGTACCGATTCGCCTACTGCTCTTTTGAAAAAAGCGGATCTGCCCACCCTGGCGAGCCGCGCCAAGCTTCACAGTCTGAGAATTTTGTATCTGGTGTTACACAACTCTTTGAAAATAAATCCGGCTAGTTATGTTAAGGCTAGCTGTAAGCGCCAAACACGAAACACGCATTTCCACACAATTGATGAGTATCTCTTCAAAAAGGATGTTTTTGGCCACTTTTTTCGAAGAGCCATACGCACCTGGAATGCACTGCACCCCACTGTGTTGACATAGCCGACAGTTGGCAAATTTTTTATTCGAGCGAGTGAATCTGTTCTGGCTTTTATGTAGCCGTGACTTCTTGAGTTGATGATGTCGCAAGTTTTAACTCTATATCTGTGCAATTACTTTTTGTATTTGTTTTTATTATGGTTGTCATTTTCCCCAGCAATTCAACCAATGTTTATATTCATGACGATTCTTTGCCTTTCACTGCGCCGAATTTTGCACTACGTCCGTGATATATGCTTGAAATTCCAAGTGCTTGCAACATGTATTTCTAGTCTGTGTATTGTTTGTTGTGACTCCACTCCTGTAATAATCCCATAACGGGATTGACAGTACCCTGAAATAATAAATAAATAAATAACATCAAGATGTGGCAGAAGTTTTCGATGGTGTCAGTCACCAATTCCTGTTTTGTGCTCTACAGCATGTCAACGCGGGATCATGTCTTGCCGATGGTAATCGAATATGTCATGAAAATGGCTCTACCAGCGTAATATTCAACCAAAAACTACCCCAACCGGTTCTTATTCTTTCATCTGTTCGGCAAGGGGCCCTTTACACCACTCCTGTTTTTCTTATACATTATGTTTGCGCTAATACAGGACAATTATGTTCGACTGTTTACACTAGAGTCCTTGGAGGTAAACATCTGAGCATATGCCGATGCTGTCGCTTTCTTTTGTACTGACAAGGCAAGCGTGCACAATGCTCTTGCATTACACAAGAATTTTCGAGGTTTCAGGTGCGGAAGAATGGGGAATGACACCCGATCGCTTCGCCGGATTCAATTGGAATAGTGACCTGATGTATTTAGCAGTTCCCCTCTTACAGTTTTGCAGTGCTGACTCGCATTGGTGGGAGCAGGCTGTGAAGGTACAGCGCCAATTGAATGATTGGCGTGGGCTGCAGCTGCCCATCATTCCTCGTGCTCGGGAATGTAACTCATATCTTGTGGTCCGTCTTCTTTATGCCCTACAGGTGTTACATTGCTCGTCTCAGGATGCAAGCTTTTCACCGGATTTTTGAACTTTCACTTGGTGTTTACGCAGTAAGCCAATGCGTTAGGACAGACGTTTTCTTCCCGTTGACGAGGGGGACTTTGCCTTGTTCATCGTTTTGTTCGGCAGGTTTTTTCTTTTCTCATTCTTTTTTCGAGTTGAATATACGTTTTTGAAAGCGATACTGTAAACTTGTCTTGCACATTTTCTCTCTGATAATATTTTGCCTTCGGTACCTGTCCAAGCAGTCAGAAGTCGGCGGCGTTTTTTCAGAGAAGTGGTTGACACGTTTCGCTTCTTTCAGGCTCTGTGTAGCCTTGAGTACATATCTAATAGAACTGAAACTTGGGCGAATTTCGTCTTTTTTTCTGGCTGTTACACATCAAAACACATATTCATCCTTCGCGTGAGTCCGTTTCCGATGTACGGGTTTCCGAGATTTTTTTCATGCCTTTATATCGTGCACCGTACCTGCAGTGTCGATATGACGACATCTTAAAATAGTGTTCCAAATGTGTGTTCCACCAGGTGCTAAACGTTTTTCTTTACATTACACGCTCGTACGCTCCCTGTATAAAAATGGATGAAAGCCTAGGTCCTGTTGATAGCTTGGTCGACATAGTTCCGCCTCTATACTCGACCAGATACAATTTATCACCGTTTCGTGAATTGCAGAGACGCAGCCGTTTTCTGGGACATTTTGCAGCTTACACACAGAAAAGATATAGATGTCACGCATTTGTGAATCCGATTTCAGGCATTCGGCTATCCTTGTGACACACATTTTGACATTTTGTTTTTTATTGATTTATTAAGTCTGCGGTGATGTCACTTTCGTGATAATTATGCTGAGCCACCTAGATCACAAAGTCATATCCCCGAGAAACTGTGTTGTTTGTACATAGTGTGCATAATTCCTTTGACCAACCGCCTGACTGCGTCCCTCTTTTGAACGCGTGTGTGTGTTGCCCTGAATGTTGGTGTATTTGTGCTTTTTCGTACATTAGTGTATTGTTATGTTGGCATGACTATGTAGTGTCCTTGTACTGTAAAGTTTGAGCGTATTCTCTTATGCAATAAGGAAAAAAGTCGTTGGGGTGTAGGTGTTCAGCCAGGGCTTCTTGATGCAAAAGACGATATGATACTTCGAGAGCGGCTCTTACATAGACTACTTTTTAGGTGCGGAGCACCTAGGACCGCACAATGCCTTCCGCGTCCATGCGCATAGCATTTACAATCGCAAAAAATCACACAGGCACCGGCCGGATTCGAGCCTGTGTCTGGTAGATCGGACAGAGTTAGTGTCAGTTGTGTTACCCACTGGGCCACGACTGTGAGTTAGTACCCGAGAGTCAAACGCCTTACTCCCTCGCTTGTAACGGTGCGAAGTACATTAGGGCTTCCCAATGTCCGTCCGCGTCCATCCGCGCGCACACCACCCGATTTGCACCCCGACCGTCATTAAATTTGAGCCGTGAGTTGCAGCTTCATTTAGGGAATAATCGAGGCCCAACTCACGGCTCAAATCGAATGACAGTCGGGGGGCAAATCGGATGTCACTCGGGGCGCAACTTGGATGTCATTTTGAGTCCCCGTACCCCGCATCCTCGACATCATCCACGGAGTGGAGATGCTGCCATTTTTCACATTTACTTTTAATGTAATTTTTATGGCTTAGTTAAGTTGTTCGTGTTTTAAGTAATTACTTGTTTGCCAGATCAAGTTGTTAGGTTAGTTCGGGTTGAGGTACCTTAATTTATGTTAGGGAGAGCGATGTATTGCCAGACGGCGCATTTTTTACAAACCCTCTAATGTCGTCAATATATGAGTGCTTTTAGTGCCCTCAGACGGCACTCTAGACACAGCCTTTTGGCAAACCTGGCCACCTAGGCACGCACCCCACGAAGACCGTTCAGAGGAGGATGTGGAGGGCGGCCGTACGAGAACTGGGATAAATAAGGAGCATCCGGCGCTGGGGCACAAGCACACGCAGAAGATTTCTACGACGCACCAGAATCCATGCATCGACGAACGGCTGGCGCACCTGTGGGAAGCCAGGCGTAGCCTCACCAAGCTGTGGGAATGGTAGCAACGTAACAAGAAATTGTGGAAGAAGATTTATGAAATTAGCAGGAAAGCAGCTGAGTATGCCGTCGAGCTGTGTAAAGAGCGTTGGCTCGGTACCTTGATGCACCCGCCGATTTGCAGCGACCAGCTGCAATGCGGAGACATCCCGCGGTGAGAAAGAATCCGGCTCCAGGAGGACCCACGAGACCGGTGTGCTAAACCAGATGCCATGTACCAGTCATCTGGGATGAGTAAGGTGGGAGCACAAGACTCTCGGGAAAGAAGATACGCTCACCTGAATGGAAATGGGTGGAAACCTCACTGCCAACATCGTTGTTGGTTGTTTGGGGTGCGGGGGTCAAAATCGTGCAGGTGGAGGCTGCCCGAAGCGCCAGCACTGGCCACAGAAGTCCCACCTGCCGAATCGCAGGGACAGGGCGAACCCATTGTCTCCTACTGAGTGTAGGCGGGCCGGCAGTCGGGTGACGAACAACGTTTATTGCGGTTGCAACGAAGTAGATATAGAAAACGAAGGGTGACGTAACAGGTCACGTGATTAACACAAAAGACGCGGTTACGTCAGAGCGACTCAGCCGTGCTACATCTCCCCTTTCTTAGGGAGCCAACAAATTACAATTGTCTTTCAGGTTGGGGGTAGCGGCAGGGCTCCCGGCGTGCCCTTGTGCTTCTGCGTAGCTCTTGAGCGGGCTGGGCGTCGTCTTGCTGCTCGGACCCAGCAGGAGGACTCTCATCGCGATGTGGTGTAGGGGCTTCTCGCAGATGCTCGCGAGTGCGTCGAAGTTCCTGACCCTCTTCCGTTTTCACCACCAGGGATCGCGGCGTCTCTGCAGGCCGCAGAAAGACCGCAGGTGTCCAGGTCTTTTCGTGGGTGTCGTATGTAGTCACTCGTTGCCCAGGCGACAGAGGTGGCAGGTTCCTGGAGCCGCGGTTGTAGTAGATCCTCTGGCGTTGGCGGATCTCCTGTAGGCGGTTCTGGACGGCTCGGTTGGGCACGACCTCCGGCACCAGGTGGCTTGTGTGTACGGGCAGCAGGGTCCTCGTCTGCCTTCCCATCAGTCTCTGCACTGGGGACTTTAAAACAGCATCTCGAGGTGTATTACGCCATTCAAGCAGAGCCATGTGGAAGTAGGGCGTTCTGAGCGAGCACTTTTTTAGTAGCTTTTTTGCTTCTTGCACTCCCCTCTCCGTCATACCATTTGAGCGTGGATGATACGGGCTTGACGTTACGTGGCTAACACCGAGTCCATGTAAAAATTCTTTGAATTCGGTACTGTTGAATGGCGGCCCGTTATCGCTACACAGTTTAAGCGGTAATCCATGAACTGCAAAAATCTCGGCGCACCAGGACTTGAGCAGGTTTGCAGTGGTATAGCGAAATTCCTTGATTTCAAAAAAGAAGGAATAGAAGTCAACTATTATAGCAAACTGTCGGCCCTCGTAAAAGAATAGGTCCATTCCTACAGCCTCCCAGGGTAAGGTTGGAACCTCATGGCTAAAAAGCGGCATCTTTGCGTTTCGCGGCTGATGCTTTTGGCATATTTTGCAGTTTCGACAGAACTGTTCAATGTCGCTCGCCATGCAGGGCCAGAACATGACGCTTCGCGCCCGCGCCTTCATCTTATCGGCCCCAGGATGTGCTACGTGCAGAAGAGCCAAAATTTCTGTTTTCATCGAGCTTGGTACGATTACCTTGTTGCTGCGAAACAGAAGGCCGTCTTGTGCGTGTATCTCCTCCTGATAAGACCAGTAGGTGCGGACGGCTTCTGGAACTTCATGCTTGTTGTCAGGCCAACTGGTCACCGCATATTCCCGCAGCTTGACGAGAACGGGATCGTTGTTTGTTGCTGCAAGAATGCTTTCTAGACGGGGTTCCGAGGCAGAAAGAAATTCTAGCACATTGACTTGAAACTGCTCCGTTTCCTCACGCATGCTCACTTCGCTCGGAAAACGCGATAAAGCATCCGCAAGAAACAGTTCTTTGCCTGGCTTGTATACCAGTTTGATCGGGTAGCGCTGCAAGGTCAGCCTCATGCGCTGCAAGCGGAGGGGGCACTGATGCAGCGGCTTGTTAAGTATTGGTACCAAGGGCCTGTGGTCAGTCTCTACAATCACTTCGGCCTGCCCAAACACGTAGTCATGAAACTTAGTGCAACCATGCACTATCGCTAGCATTTCTTTCTCGATTTGCGCATAGCTTTGCTGCGCATCTGTGAGCGACCGGGACGAAAAAGCGACAGGGCGGCCGTCTTGCATTAGAACTGCGCCTACTCCTAATTGGCTTGCGTCGACTGAGAGTGTGAAAGGCTGCTTAGGGTTAAAGAAAGCCAAAACAGGTGCTTGAGTCAAGGATTGGCGTAATGCGTCGAAACTTTTTTGTTGCGCCTCCGTCCAAACCCATGCAATATCTTTACGCAACAGTGTTCGTAAAGGTGCGGTTGCAACAGACATATTGGGAATGAAGCGCTGGACGAAATTCATCGTACCGAGAAATACTTGCAGTTCTTTCTTGTTCTTCGGTTCAGACATTGAAAGTATGTCTTGTACCCTCTCCGGGTCCAGGCGTAGGCCTTCTGTAGTGAGGATGTGTCCCAAGTACCGGACCTCCGGCTGCAGAAACGTACACTTCTTGGGGTTAAGCCGAAGGTTATGCTGTTGACATCAGGACAACACAAGTTGCAAGTTACGGTCATGTTCGTCTTTAGTTTTTCCCCATACTAGCACGTCATCCATAACAACCGCCACACAGGGCAAACCTTCCAAAACGCGGTGCATTGCTGCCTGGAAAATTTCGGGGGCAGAGGCTATTCCAAACGGCATTCGTACGAACCGATAGCGACCATACGGCGTGCTCATCGTGCAAAGTTTGGAGCTTGACTCGCTAAGCCGAATTTGCCAAAACCCCGAAGCTGCATCGAGCGTGGAAAATAATTTTGCTCCGGCAAGCCTGGGAGCGACATCGTCTAAAGTCGGCATGGGATAGTTCTCCCGGAGTATGGCTTGGTTGAGCGATGTTGGATCCAGGCAGACTCGAACTTTGTCTCCTTTAACAACGGTAACCATGTGACTGGACCATTCGGTGGGCTCAGTTACCTTTGTTATGACGCCTTGGTCCTCCATCCGCTGCAGTTCTGCTCTAGTCCTGTTCTCCAGGGCCACGGGGACTCTTCGGGCTGGTACGACGACACCCACTGCGCCGGGCTTGAGCTTTATTTCATACTCGTAGTCCTTGAGCTCTCCCAGTCCAGTGAAGATCTCTGCAAAAGGTTGTGCTGGCGGGTAAAGTTGATCGACCTCGATGTGCTGAACCCGGACGATAAATCCAAGGCGTTCGGCCGCTGAACCGCTCAAAGTTACTGGCACACTTTGCTCTACGATGTAAAATGTTTCGGGGACCACTTTATCATTTGCTGAAAGCCGAAGGCGCACTTTTGCTTGGGATGTTGATTTGTGGCCGAAAAAGGAAGTTAGCGCAACCTAGCAAGTCTGCTGTGGTAGATCCGGCAACTTTTCGACGTCCCTCCTTGAAATGACGGAGCAATTTGCCCCCGTGTCTAATTTGCACGTCGCTGTCTAATTTGCACGTCCCACCGCTGCCACCATGTAGGCGGGCCGGCAGTCGGGTGACGAACAACGTTTATTGCGGTTGCAACGAAGTAGATATAGAAAACGAAGGGTGACGTAACAGGTCACGTGATTAACACAAAAGACGCGGTGACGTCAGAGCGACTCAGCCGTGCTACACTGAGGACACGCAAGATGGAACGTGCTCCCTGTACGGCTCCGCAAAGGGCGACTAGCAGTTGAGGACTAGCCTCCAGCAGAGTTCCCAGTGTGCGCACAGTAGTACCGGGAAGCCTGACGCGTCCACGGGGGCGTAGTGTGCGATACAGATAACCACCCATGCCGTAGTGTTCACGGCCGAGTAAAACCACTTGCGAACTCTGTCATATCAGGCGAGCAACTGGTCTAGGGGGACATTCCCCCGAACGGAGACCTCCGGCCGATTGATCACAGGCGTCCCGGATGGGGTAAAGGTCAGCCCTGACACAGTTTGTGTATGAGCTGCTAGGTGAGTAGGTCGAGTCCGTGGCCACCCCGGCTAGGCCAAAGTGGTTGTCAAGTCCGGGATTACCCGCACCCCGTGTGTGTGGTGGTTGGACGCCGAGCTGAGTTGGCTCGGCGCTCCTGACACATTGAAACCCTTGTTTCCACCACACGGCCGCTTATGCCGGTTGCCACGCACCCCTTTAGCCGTCGGACTCGTGAGCGCCGACGTTGCCCGTGGGACACCACATGGAGGCGGGTGCGGGGAGGGGGGAGTGTATGCCAACTCCTACTACTCCCCCCGGAGCAGATGGTCAATGCTTCTGGTCCCTGATGGTCTGTTGGGGACGCTCTCTACCGGCAAGATTTGGTAATTGCTCCGCCACCTCATAGAACCACTGGGCAGCAAGAGCGCCACAAACCTAAGCATGACGCGCACTTTGAACAACTACACAGGAGTTGCGAAGAAACTCACGGAGGACCTCAAAGACAGGTGCCTAAATACAGACAAGGGTGTAGAGCAACCTGGACCGTAAAGAGGCACCTCCAATGCGGTCTTTTATAGCCTTTCCATCGAATATGAATTACGTACTGTCATTTCGGAAAGTAATAGTTTCCCTGGGCCGGACCTTACTATTACTCTTCAAAAACGTGGGCGACAAAGCCAAAAAGACCTTCTTCGAAACATGAACAGTGCCTGGGAAAGAGACCTGTAGCCATGCAGCTGGAAGAAGGCGGAGGTCAAGTTCATCCGAAAGGTTGGAAGTCACCACACATGAAAAACTTACAGCTTAACTTCCTCACGTCCTGCGTGGGCAAGGTTATGCAAAGAATGATGTTTAATAAGCTGCAAAAACATTTCGACATGACTAATCAGAGGGTGGACTCCATGTTCGGATTTCGGAGGCACTTAAGCACGCAGGATGTACTGTTGCTATTGAAGGAAAGGTCATGGAACAAGCCACAAAGCAATCGGCTAGAGCCATCTTATCCCTGGACCTCAGGGGAGCGCTGGACAATGTCTCCTACGGTGGCATCCTACCGAACCTTCAGGCCACAGGATGGGGAGAGCGGGCGTGCAATTGCGGGATTTCCTTACGGGCCCCTTCGCTCGAATCAAAGTGTTAGAAGGGGTATCTCCATCCATAGTGTTGGGAAGTAAGGAGACCCTACAGGGATCCGTCCTGTCGGCACTTCTCTTTAACATGGCACTCTTGTGCCTGCCGAACGCATTCGGGCGAGTCGAGAATTTCGGGCACGCGCTCAACGCCGATAATATGTCGCTCTGGAGGACGGAGGCGGGAGCTTCAGGATGGATGGATTCAAGACACGCTGAAAACAGGCACAGATGTAGTTGATAAATGTAGTTGAGGGGTGCGGTTGAGGGGTTGAAGATGTAGTTGAGGGGTGGAAACTGCGATGTCCGCCTCAAATGTCTGAACTGGTGGGTGTCCGCCCTCAGACGCCCAAGACACAGAAGGAAGACGTGAAGATGGTCCTAGAAGGCGAAGGCATCATTCCGGGACCCAGTGTTAAGATCCTGGGGATCACCACCCTGGCAACAACACAGAAACAAGAGCAGATCATGGACAAGATTCGACGGGTGGCCAACAGGTGGGGAGGAATGAAGGGGAGCGGCACTCTTTGACTGGTCCAAGCCTTTGTGGTGTCAAGAATAACGTACGCCACACTTTACCTCCTAATGAACAAGGTAGAAGAAAGCCAAGTGCACACAATAATACACAAAACAGTTAAACAAGCCATCGGAGTCACCATGAGCGCGTTGATGGACAAGCTCCTCTAGATGGCTGTACACAACACAGTGGACGAGCTGGTTGAGGGCCACCTATCCAGCCAATAACAGAGTCTGTGCCACACTAAGGCGGGTCACCGTGTCCTCGGAACAATCGGCTAGAGCGTGGCAGGGCTGAACGACCGAGAGCAGCTTGCGGGCAAGTGGCTAGACGCAATCAAGGTCAAGCCTCTGCAAAAGAACACTATATAATCTTATGAAGCGTTGCTACACAGCTCCATCGCCATCGGCAGCCATTGGCGTGCGGCTGCAAACCATCTCCAGGGTCCCAACGATGCCTACGGCGCCGCTGTCGTGTGACTGACTGGGACTTGTTTAGGAGGGTGTTAGACAGCTCTCTACCTGGAACCCTATGCGATGCAGTGCCTATTTTATGTGCCGCCCTTAAGGACGCAACGCGGACAGCTTGGGTGGAAGAGTCTAGGCCAATTTCCGACCTGCATCTCCTTCGATTATGGGCAGCTCGTCGTCGTGCTGAACGGGCTGTGAAGCGGTATCCAGAATCTCCAGAATTCCGAGCTTCTTTAAATCGTGCCACAGCCGCTGCACGACGCCACGAGAAGCGCCTTTCTATACAAAGGTGGTTCGATTGGTGTGCGTCCATTGGACCGTACTCATCGACATCTTCCATCTGGCGGACATTCCGCAGCATGGAAGCTGGTGCACGACCATCGGACCCTGCCACTAGTGCGTGCCTTGCCTCTGGGAAAACGTCAAAACAATTTGCCCCAGAGTTAGCCAAAGCATTCTTCCCGGCGTTCGACCAGGCTCCACCACAATTCATGGGCCAACTTACCTCCCTCCTGAAGCAGGTGCGTGCCCAGCTCAGGTGGACATTGATGGCATACAAGGGCCCTTTACAATGGCGTAATTTGTGGCCGCTATCGACTAGGCAAAGTTGCGCACAGCTCCGGGACCAGATGGTAGCACCTATGAAGTGTTCAAGAACGCTGATGGCCCAGCTCTTCAGTCGATGCTTGACTCACTCAACGCCATCTGGGCCTCAGGGGAGCTCCCAGCTTCCTGGAAACATGCGGAGGTGGTGCCGATACCAAAACCAGGCAAGCCAGTGGACCGCAGGAGTAACCTTAGGCCGATTTCATTGACGTGCACTATCTGCAAGCTCCTGGAGCGTATGCTCGGTACCCGCCTATCCTGGTGGCTTGAGCGCTACCTGTGGTATCATCCAGCTCAGATAGGCTTCTGCCAACACCTCGGTACAGAAGATGGCCTGGAACATCTTTCGAACATGGTACTTTTGGGTGGCAGAGCTCGCAGCATATGAACGCTCCTAACCATGGACGTCCTAAAGGCTTATGACCATATCAGTCACTCAGCGATCCTTACCATCTTACGTCAGCTGAAAGTTCCAGTTATGGTCAGCAACTTGGTGCGGTCTTTCCTCGACAGTCGAACCTTTTCTATACGAATCGGCAAGGAAAGTGTAGGGCATTTCACCTCAGAGCGGGGAGTACCCCAGAGCTCTGTGTTGGCACCAGTGTTGTTCAATGTGGCACTCCTTCCTCTCGCGTGGCAGTTAGCTACCATTCCGGGCATTTTCTTTCTAATCTACGCCGATGACATTACAGTCTGGTCATTACATGCAGATTTGAACGGACAGCAGGCAGGCCTCCAGGCGGCCCTAGACAAAACGGAGCATTGGTGAGCCAAGATTGGATTGACACTTTCGGCTGCAAAGACGACCTTCATGTCGATCACAAATAGGTGGGGCCGACGTCGTCTTTCCCAGACGCCCCTCTCCTTGGCCTTAAACGACCGTGCCCTCAATCCCGCATCGTCAATGGGAGTGCTTGGAGTAGAAATAGACGCCTCTGGGTCCGCGGCTACATGGATCCGCTGCGTGCACGGCAAAGCCTCCAAGACGCTTCATTTCTTCCGACGGATCTCACAAATGACCGGCGGTGCCTGTGGTCGCATGGCACGTATCCTAGTTCGATCTGTCTTGCAACCCCGGCTGATATACCAAGCTCAGTTTCAGCATCTCACACGAAGGGACTGGGACCTACAGGAAAGTGTAAACCGAGAGGCTATGCGAGTTATCACAGGCCTGCCTCGTCTGACCCCAATTTCGACGCTACAAGCGGAGGCCCAGCTGAACACCCTCGACAAGCTTGTTGAACAGCGGAGGAGGGCACGTCGCCTGAAAATTCAAACAATTCCCGTTGCTGCGGCATTGGCCCACTACTTCGATTCTAAGTCACCTGTTATATTACGAAAATCGCCCGACCTTCCCCCTTGGAGCCAACGCCAATCCACAGACTACCGGCCACTGACCCGGATACGCCGTTTTCATAATCCGTCACTGCAGCCCAACCCTTTTCCCATCGGAGTCGGATGGCACAGCCGATGCAATGCAAGTGTACGTCGACGCAGGCATGGCCCAAAATCTCCTACACACCAGCCTTGTGTGCTCCACTCATCCAGAAGTGAACCAGACCTGCTCATACCTCACCGAGGCACCTCTTCTTTCAATCATGGCAGAACTTCTAGCCATCCGGGATGGGTTATCCTCATTAGAGCCTCGATTACGCATAAACCCGCCGTCGTGCCTTCACCTGTACACAGACTCCATACAGGCAGTCCGGGAACTCCGACGCGTCGCCAAGTCGCTCGACTTGACCTGCGATGTGCGTCGCATTGTGAACTCTTTTCCGTGTCCCGTGCGAGTTCTGTGGAATAGACGTTCAACACCTGCCCACACTGACGCTGACGCGGCCTGGCATCCCCAGAGGGTAACTGGGCCGCTACCCCTGCTCCAGTTGTCGCAGAGTGACACCCTCATCATTCACAAGGAGTCTCTCCGGCGCTCCACGCGTGCCCTTCTTCCCCCGCGTGGGTCGGACCTTCCTGGCGGTTTAACCCGCCGCGAGGAGGTGGCGCTTCGGAGAAGCCGCGTGGGCGCAGCTTTGACCCCGGCGATAAAATCCTCATGGAGGACGCAAGTTCCCTCAGAAACATGCCACTTCTGTAAAACCCCTGCCACTGAAGCGACCCTGGACCACCTCCTGGACCCTGGAACCTACTTACCGGCTCGGCCGCTTCAGCAGTAACTGGGCTCCCCATTACAGAACAGTGCTATAACGACGCAATAGAAATACCCCTTAAGCGGTTCGGCGATCAGACTCGAATTGTGCGAGACCATCTACGGGCACTGTTTGACATCAGATGAGTTTCGTCTTCGAGTGACGTCGCACAGCTTCGAAAGCTTACGACGAGGTTCAAGTACACTTCAGAAGCTTGAATGCACTTGGTACGTGCCCAGAGACTTATTGTGCCTTTCTACGCGAGATCATTCTTCGGGCACTCCCTCGAGACCTGGTCCTGAGGCACCACCGGCATTCGAAAACGTAGTCTAATGCTTCAACGGCAACCAGTGTGGAGCGTGATCATCAACCCACAGACCACAAAAAACAGTTCGATGATTTCATTAACTTCTTAGGAGACGAACATGAGTGCCGGGAAGCAGCTGTACTGAAATCGCCCCCAATAACGAAGTTTACGGCGAATGATGAACCAGGGAACAGCGTAGAACAGGAGCTTTGAGACATCGACATTCTGCAGCAGCCCTGTATGCCACAACTAAGGACGCGCAAAAGTGCCTTTTTTGTTCCGGCCCTCATGATACAGGATCTTGCTCAGATAAGAGCACAACAATGGAACAGAATAAGACCTTTCTTACCAAATACGGGCGTTCTTTCCGTTGTTTGACCCGAGGACACATCGCACGAAAGTGCAAATAGAAAATTTTTTGCCCGCGTTGCAAACGACGCCACGTTCTTTCCATGTGCAACGCAGAAACGGATAGTCATGAAAAGAGTCAAGTTACTTAAGCCCCCATACAACTCCTCTCTGGACAAGCAGGCAGCGTGGTACTACTTCAAACGCTGAGCATCCAGGCGTCTGGCTCCTGTAGTGCCAAAAGGTGCAGAGTTCTCTTAGATGGGGAAGCCAGCGTAGCTTCATCACTACAGAACTCTCTAGGAAGCTGGGGTGCGAATTCATCCAAGAAGTCTTGACTGCAGGGGTCTTCAGAGGGAAAAAAATGAGCGAAACTCTCAGAACAGTTCGAGTCCAGTTACATGACCCTACCGGAAAAACAACACTCAGCGTGGAAGCACTGGAGGTGAAGTCCATTTGCAACCAGATGATTCCTGTTCCCGACGAGCGAATCATAAATGCTTTACAGTCGCACTCCATCGACACGACAGCCGTGCTGTACGGCTCAGAAAGTGACAAGAGCATATCGATCCTGATTGTTTCTGACTTCTATTGGGACACCGTGACAGGGAATATAAAAACAGTTGGACCCTGCATGAAAGCCGTAGAGACACGACTGGGCTGGACAGTTCAAGGGCCTGTTCCCACTCCAACGAAAATAGTACACTGCAAGAACGTCGTGGGTTTGCACGCGAGCCCGTCTGATGTCACGTCCGCCCTCAAACAATTCTGGGAACTAGAGACCATTGGCATGAAAGATCCGACAAACACTTTAACACAAGATAATGTCTTAGAAGACTTCGAGGAAAACATACGGCTCGTAGACGGCAGATACGAAGTTGCTCTTCTTTGGGAGCAGGAAGTCGACCTACCGGATAGCTTCGAGGTAGCGGAGCGAAGGCTCAGTCATTTGATCAGGAAACTATCATTGAGCCCTGCAAGCCTAGATGCGTATGATAAAGCAGTTCAACAATACATCGTGGATGGAACTGGAGAAAAAGCTCCTACGACAACTCCCAACGATGGCCGCTACGTTTATTATTTACCACGTCGAGCCGTCCTGCGTGAGGACCGCCTTTCGACGAAGGTTCGCATCGTTTTTGATGCATCTTCACACGCCAGAGAAGTCAGGTCGTCGAATGAAAACTTGGAAGTCGGACCCAATCTAAACCCGGACATTGTTGCTCTCCTTTTAAGGTTCCGGCAGTTCAATTCCGGCAGTTTCGGCAGATTGGCATGACTGCTGACGTTGAAAAGGCCTTCCTCCAGATTACCTTAAAAGAACAAGACCGCGACTCCCTAAGCTTTCTTTCGTGTGAAAGCTGCCCACAGCTCGGTCAACCACTTCCACGTCGAGAGGTTCGGAGGATGTCAAGAGTGCCGTTTAGTGCAACTTCCAGTCCATTTTGGTTGATGGCAACGTTACCACGCTCATTATGCGAAGCTGCTGGTCCGACACGCACATTTAAGACCTGGACACGCTTGTTTACGCGACACACTAGTTCAGCTTCGAGGGAAGTGCTGGATCTTCAGAGGCCGCAACTTGTGAAGAAAATACTCAACAAGTGTACTACCTGAATGAACTACCTTTTCAAAGCAAGACGCGTAATGGGTCAGCAGGTCGTATAAAGCCCGGGACAGTTGTTCTGCTTGAAGACCCCAACACGCCCAGACTTCTTTGGAGCCTCGCTCGCATCGAACAGATTCAGCCAGGTCGCGATCAAAAGGTGCGCTCGTGCACAATTCGCCTTCCAAATGGACTCGTGACAAGGCGGCCCGTCCAGCGTCTCTACCCTTTGGAAGCAGACTGACCTCCCATTTTCAGTGGCCGGGAAGATATACAATCTTATGAAGCATTGCTACACAGCTCCGTCGCCATCGGCAGCCATTGAGCTGCGGCTGCGAACAATCTTTACAAACTGAACGCCAGTCTCTATTGACTGGCATCATCATCATCAGGGATCGCGCTTCACGAGCCCACGCATTTCTTTTTTCTCTTGGCTGACCGTTCGACGTTTCATTAAATGTAGACCTCGATGGTCGCTTCTGTCCTACCTTGACGCTCGAGTCTCGTCCTTGGGGGTCGACGGATCCTACAAACATGAATCAGCTCATCATGGCGGCAGGCGTGAGGGCAAGGCTCGTGCTCTCAACAGGCTACTAGAGCGGGAAGACGGTGTCGTCGTCATGGGCGCCTCCACAAACAAGGAGACGACCGGAGCAGTGTCGGTTCTGAGAACCACGAGCGAGATGCTGAGAAGCGCATCGTTTCAAATCAGCGACGTGGAAGGAGCGGACGAGTTCGCAACTTCCCTAGCCCTCACCCTTTCAGGACTTCCCAAGGCTATCACCGACTCACAGCAGGCGTACAGGAACTTTCATTTAGGCTGGGTGTCCCAGCGGGTGCTTCGCGTACTGAGACACAAAACGCCTCCGGAGTTCCAAGTTGAGTTGCGTATGGATTCCAGCCTACCCCCTCGGTGGAGAGCAGTGGTTAGCCCACCGACAGGCCCGCGCGTTAACATACCGAGCAACGGCTGGGCGGAGGTCAGAAATCAACCCATGGCCACCTACAGGGAGATAGTGCAGTATTATCGAGAGGATAGGCAGAAACTTCCTACCACGCACCCTGAAATGACGCGGGAGCAGCAAGTAATATATGGGCAGATACAATCAGAATGCTTCCCTCACTCTCTTTTATTGATAGGCATGTTTCCCAGTCAGTACGACATGACCTGCCTATTATGTAAGCAGCCGCTACTCTACGCCACATAATAGGAGAGTGCGACTTTAGCACAAAACAGCCCCCCCCCCCATCTTCATTTCGTCAACTAATAGCACCAACCTTACCCCTAGCGAGCGATGGGAGACCTTTCTGTCCAGCCCAGTCCTAAAGAATCAGCCACGGCTGGCTACCAGGGGCCAGGTGGTGAAGGCACCACGTGCAATCCCGTGAAGAAGCAGCCGCTCTCACCCAGCGCGTTTAGCGCTGACAGCTCTGGATTACAAGTTTTTCCGCCTCCTCCCTGTTTCTGCAATCACTTGGGTGCGCCGGCTAGCTAAATTGCTTGAAAGGAACTTGTCAGAGTGAAAATCTATGCGACCATTGGATTCGGTCCGATGAGTTTGTCGCTGGTGAAAAAGACAAAGGCAAACCTTTGACGGGGTCGCGTGTTTCCAAACGCTTCGCGGCACAGAGACCCCACGTGACATTTCTGATGGCCCGATGCAGGACGGTAATTATATGTCGTCATTGGCTGCGCCCCAAACCTCAAGCGACCTAGACAATCCCAAATCACTATTATCCACAAAAAATAACACGTAGTTTAGAATTCAGAAATAAACAATACATTTTGAAAGTTAAGTAATTAAACAAAAATAAGATATATACCAGCTGGGGGTCGAACCCAAGCCCTTAGAGCCATTACTCAGTAGTCTACATTGAGGCCACAGAGCCCGAACGGTGGGCTCCGTTTAGCAGGTGCTCAAAAGAATAGCGCGCACAGTGATATCACGGGTAAAGTGGGTGCTCAGAGCAGCGAAGCGTTTGGAAATATGCTACGGGGTCCTAAACTGATGAAACCGACAACTTCGCCTTGATTTAATAAACTTTATTCTCTCTTTATCTCACGAAATTATTTCAACTACACCAACTGGTAAGAAATGCTTAATGTGGCACCTTTATTTTCATGCTTAATGCTTTCATGCTTTAAATTTCGGTTAGCGGCTTAAAACAAGACTTCAATACTACTTCCAAACAGGATTGAAACCTACGCTTATACTTACGAGATTGTTCTGCTTAACTGGCACCGTCACAGTTTGCACTGCACCACAGAAATTTCATGAAGGCCTTTTTGTAGGGATTCGCCACCATTTCGTTCTTTGTGAATTCGTTTTAAATACGACTCTTTCATAGTATAATTCATCAATTTTTGTTGAATTATTTTTGTGGCTCCTGGTGGTGGAACAACTAACGAGGCACATTGGCAGCGGCGGCGGTGGCGAGAATACGCCCCCTAAATTTTCCTTCTTCGTTTCCCAGGACAAGAGATGCCTCACCAGCTGCCTCTGGACTTGTTCGAGTATTGAACTGGCAACGCTGTCTTCACGTCGTTTTATCGGGCTCCTGGTGGTGGAACAACTAACGAGGCACATTGGCAGCGGCGGCGGTGGCGAGAAGACGCCCCCTAAATTTTCCTTCTTCGTTTCCCAGGTTGGTTCCGCCTGCTGTATCTTCGAGTATCCTGGCTTTGCTGTGGTTACTGGCCTCTTCGTCGCGTCACCAAACAAAGCTTTCCCGATTTTGTCTTCCTGCGTCAGGACAAGAGATGCCTCACCAGCTGCCTCTGGACTTGTTCGAGTATTGAACTGGCAACGCTGTCTTCAAGTCGTTTTATCGGGCTCCTGGTGGTGGAACAACTAACGAGGCACATTGGCAGCGGCGGCGGTGGCGAGAAGACGCCCCCTAAATTTTCCTTCTTCGTTTCCCAGGTTGGTAGCAATTCTCGCGTTCCACGCTGACTGTTTGTCGTACTTGCTACCGCCGTTGCTGCCAGTGTCGTTCTGCCTTGCTACGGTTATTTGCTGTTTTCCCCCCGTCCACTATCATGCTTTTTGTGCTTAATTGAACGACGTGTACCTCCCCGTTATGGACGAGACGTGCCACTCCTGCGACGAGAAGCTACCGTCTGACGGTCGCCAAATCAAGTGCTCCGAATGTGAGTACGGTTACCATTTGGGAAACTGTTCGGGTTGGTCAGAATCCACGTTTAAAAGCAAAGGCGAAGCGGGGAGAAAGAGTTGGAGATGCCCTGCATGCCGCAATTCCAAGGGTAAAGCTGGAGGAAAGGGCGGTATGGAACCGGAACTTGTTTCTTGCCTCGCAGAAATAACGAAGAGGCTCGATGCACTCGCTGCCTTGCCTTCTCAGGTAGCTGAGATAAAGCAGTCAATCGAAATGATGTCTAAAAAATACGACGAAATACTGAGTAAGCAAGCCCATCACGATAAGGAAATATGTAGCTTAAAGAGGCGTGTTCTTGAGCTGGAGACTAAATCATGTGACTCTGACGACATACAACAAATGAAAACTTCGCTTAATGACATCGAGTGGCGCAGCAGAAAGTACAACATCGAAGTTCATGGTATCGCTGTGTCCGAAGACGAGAACTTGTTGAATAAGCTAAACTGGGTGGGTACACCTATTGGTCTACCAGAATTGGTTGCTGATGACATTGAGGCTATTCACCGGCTTCCTTACAAGGTTGGCAAAATACCAGGAATCATTGTCCGTTTCGCAAGGCTGTCACTTTGTGACAAATGGCTTGAAGCACGGAAAGCCCTCAAAACTGCGAAATCGCCAGTATCGATCACTGAAAACATGACGAAACACAACAGGGACTTGCTCCGCCTCACCCGTGAATGGGCAATGGCAAACCGCTACAGCTTTTCTTGGCATGCAAATGGCAAGGTCTTTGTCCGAAGATCAGAGGGTGACCCTGCCATTGTAATTCGTCGTCAGGATGATATCTTCCAATTGACTGACAGCTGAACATGTTCTATGCTCTAGTTTTGCTTCTTGTTACTCTCTTTTCCATGGATTTATTTTTGTATGTGCGAACTGTTAAGATGGCGATAGCGAATTGTAACTGTCGTGTTTCCGGTTTTTTTTATTTTGCTCCTTGCATTCTTTCGTGCAATTTCCCCTCTGCATTTTTATTTGTGTGAGAAAGAAACGTTTACTTTCGCTGGGGCAATATTCTATCCATCACTTGCATCTTGATTTGACTTTTGTGTTGACAGTGGTTATCTATTTGTATACCGCATACGCACTTGTGCGTGTACCATGTTCGATGTCTTTAACGGCACTCCACACAGCATCTGATAAGGTTCCAGCGATCTGTGCTCGTCACTGGTGTTCAACGCGTGACTTCACGCTGACTCTTACTAGGATGCTTTCGCGCTATCTATGCCCTGCGCTGCGCAACTGCGTTTTCATTGTTTTGTCTAGGCAAGGTTTTTCGAACGAGTACCCACCTCTCGCTACCTTGCGTTTCATGCTGCACAAGCGGCTCAACAAGCACACCAATCCGCAGATGATTTCTGATGCGTTAAGGCACCCTAAAGAACTACACTTTGATGTTCACTCAACCAAAAGCAAATTTCTCTTGCGTGGGCAGGTTTTCATCTTTTTGAGAACAATGTGTAATAACACAGAGATGGTTAATATTCAAGGTTTCCCTGATGCCCCAAAACTGAACGTTCTGCAATGTTTAGTTAAAGCTTGCAATTTTCCGAATTTCCTGCATCTGTAGAAAACATGGCATCTTATGATATGATCTCCCCGGCTGACTTTTCCCGCTTCATAGGACCTGACCATGTCAGATCAACTAATATATGTCATTTAAACTGCCAGTCAATTAGAAATAAGGGTGACGACATTGATGCGTTCTTTAGCAGTTTTGACCGTGAGTTCCATTTAATCATGTTGTCGGAGACATGGTACGATACTAACTCAGTGCCTTGGTGTCCACCAAACTATCAATGTTTCACTGCATCACGTACCAGTTGTTGAGGTGGGGGAATATCAATCCTTCTTCAGCAGAATATCTTGGCTGATCGCATTGATCAATTTTGCTGCATAACTGATGATTTCGAAGTATTAACTGTACTTTGTACCCGAACAGTATATTCCGTTTTCTACCGGCCACCAAATGGCAGCATAGTATCTTTCTCTTCTTTCCTTGAAAACCTATTTCGTTTTATATTGGATAATCGCTACAAGGCCGTTTTTGGAGGTGACTTTAACATCGACATGTTTGCAACCACTTCTGCCACAAGGAATTTCAATCTCTTAATAAGCACGCACGGCTTTTCAAATGTTATTTCGACTGCAACGCGGATAACGAGTTATACATCGACGTGCGTTGATTTATTTCTTACGAACCTAAACCCTGCCTATATTAAAAGTGGCGTTTTCTCCTGCGGAATAAGTGACCACATGCCTATATTTCTTAGTCTAAATCTGAAAATCGATAAGGTAAACACACGTACCAGGACAGGTCAATGTATCACGGAAAACCGACTTGAGAATTTTCGTAATCAGTTATGTCAACTCGACTGGAGCGAAGTTTACTGCACTATAGATAGTAAGACAGCCTACGAATCATTCTTGAAGATTTTTAAAACAGCATATGACGCTAACTTCCCTTTGCTTACCACTCAAGCTCACCCGCGTAATATACGAAAGCCGTGGATCACGAGGGAATTATTGAATAAAATCAAAACCAAGTATAAATTGTATAGAAAATTTCTGAATTCACGCGAGCTGTCTGATTTTAAAGTATTTAAGTCTTTTCGTAACCAACTTACAAAAGATATACGTAAAGCCAGAACAAATTATTATAATGTCTCGTCTGACGCCTGCATGAATGATACGAAGAAAGTTTGGAATAAACTTAACTCAATTTTGAATCGTAAAACTGAAGTACCGCATACTGTGCAAATCCGTAAGGATGGACTTGAAATTGCCGAACAATTAGTTTTTCATACGTTTAATGAGCATTTCACCAGCATAGGCAGCAGTAACTGCGATCTCAATGCTTGCCGTTTTATCACGACCAACCCTGTCGACACTATCTTTCTTTATCTTACCAGTTAATCAGAGGTAATTCGTATTTTCCAGGAGATTAACAATAGCACTACCTGTGATGCTGACGGCCTGCAAATTAAACCAGCCAAGTTTGTCATTAAAGTTGTTGCTCCAGTATTAGTTTATGTTTATAATCTATGCCTATCATCAGGAACCTTTCCTCAAAAAATGCAAGTGGCGAAGGTTCTTGGATTGTTCAAAAAAGGAAATAGAGCATCGGTATCTAACTACAGGCCGATTTCAATACTTCCTATCTTTTCTAAAGCTTTGGAAAAAATTATCTTTAATCGCCCATCCAACTTTCTGGAAAAGAACTCAATGTTATCGAATTGTCAGTATGCATTCAGAAAACGAAGGTCGACACATCTAGCGTTACTTGAGCAAAAAGAATTCATTCTGAAAAACATTGAAAAACGACAACTTACATTAGGTGCTTTAATCGACTACAGCAAAGCCTTCGATAGTATAAGTCATAAACTACTGCTCGAAAAAATGCGTTACTATGGTATCCGCGGCATAGCTCTAGAACTTATAACGTCATACTTAGTTCACAGAAGCCAATTTGTTCAGGTAAATAATCTTCGCTCTAAAATCAGACAATTGCACTTAGGCGTACCACACGGCAGTATTTTAGGGCCCCTTCTCTTCAACATGTACCTTAATGACATCGTGAACGTTGACACTAATACAAAATACATAATTTACGCTGATGATGTTACTCTCCTTGTTTCATCTTGTGATGTCATGCAGTTGGTACAAACCGCTAATGAAGTGCTTGAAAAAATACACAGATGGTCAGCGGACAACGGCTTAAGAATTAACGTAGATAAAACGAAAGCGATGCTTTTTCAATCCAAAAACAGAAATATCCTTTTACCGGATGATATAATGTTAAACCACTCCAAAATTGAACTGGTGATGTCTGCAAAAACGCTAGGTGTTTTTTTCGACCAAGACATGTCTTGGAATACACACAATAATTTTCTCGCAGGGCAACTTTCGCGCATAGTTGGAATGGTATATTCTGTACGTGACCTTCCGTATAAAGTCAAGTTACTGTTGTACAATTCACTATTTTTAAGTAATTTTAACTATTGTTGTCTCCTGTGGAGCACAACTTCTGCAACTAATATAAATAGGTTATTTTTGCTACAGAAAAAAATTATTCGGCTTCTATGTAATGCACGTTACGATGCTCCTACTGCCCCTTTGTTTAGTAAACTTTGTACCTAAGATTCAGGACCTGCTTAAGTACCGCTTAGCCTACACATATACTGTAGAACGCAAAAACAATACTAAGAACATTTCGTTGATAGCTAATCTTCAAATTAATCATACGCCCTATCCGACTAGACTGTCTGAACGTTGGAAAGTTCCTCGCCCACGTACAAACTACACTTTGCAGATGGTTGGGTATACCCTTCCGAAGTTGTTGAATAGACTTGCATTTATTGACTTTGATATTGACTCATGTACAAAATCTATGCTGTTTAACTTGTTTGTTCGGAAATACTATGATGTTTGGGAATAGTTCCTTGCTGTGTTTGTGCGGTTTGTTGCGTATATTTTTTTATCACTACTGCCTTCACGTCCTTATATCCACTTATTGATGCGCTATCCATTGTAGTTTTGAACATATTGTATTTTCCGTGCTAGTTTTGTTTGTCACCCACAAGTGGTGTCTATGTACTGCTTTTTTTTGTTTGTTTTCCCCGCCGCTGTTGTTGTTTATGTTGTTTCTGTTGTTTCTGTTGACCATGAAGGATGTAGGGCTTCGTCGAGTTGCTGAGTGTAGCTTTTTACCGTATTTTCCGCCATAACGGTGTACGTTTATGGAAATAAACTTCAACTTCAACTTCAAGATATAGTGTGCTCGGTTACTCGCCTTAAAGAGGACACACAAACAAAATGCACGTTTGGTTGATCCAAAAAAACTGCCCCGTTTGAATAACACTGAAACCAACGAAAACGCAAACTTCACTCACATATGCTACACAATTAGGGAAAACGAGAATGCCCATGCCACCCACATCTTATTTCCCGCGCTAGAACCTATGACGTATTGTGGGCATCTGTGCGAATCGCTGAGGCCGGTGAAAGCAAACGCAAGTTCCGCAGGGCTTATGAGCTTGTAGAACCAGCTGTTTTCGCTTAAATTTAGTGCATATCCATTCGCTTAAATTTAAGGCATATTCATATATAAAGTAATGCTTAATAACCTCCGAAGAGCACAGCGGTTTGACATAGGTTGCGAGGCCGTAGAAGTGATCAGCGAATATATCTACTTAGGCCAAGTAGGGACCCCCGATCCCAACCATGAGACAGAGATAACTAGAAGGATAAGAATGGGGTGGAGTGCATTCAGCAGGCATTCTCAGATAATGAATGGCAGCCTACCATTGTCCCTGAAGAAGAAAGTCTTGACAGCTGCATCTTGCCGGTACCCACCTACGGGGCAGAAACTTCGAGGCTCACTAAGAGGGTTCAACTTAAATTAAGGACGGCTCAGTGGGCAATGGAATGGAAGACGATAGGTGTAACATTAAGGGACAAGAAGGAAGCAGAGTGGGTCAGGAAAAAAACGCGTGTTAAGGACATATTAGTAGAAATTGAGAAGAAGAAATGGACGTGGGCAGGGGATGTAATGCAAAGGCACGATAACAGTTGGTGATTAAGGGATCCCTAGAGAAGGCAAGCGTGGCAAGGGGCGGCACAAAATTAGATGGGCAGATGAGATCAAGACGTTTGCTGGGATAAATTGACGCAGTTAGCACAGGACCAGGATAATTGGAGATTCCTAGGAGAGGCTTTTTCCCTGCAGTGGGCGCATATAGGCTCCGCCTGGTGATAATGATATTCATAATATCGCAGTAAGAATGGTGGGGTACTCAATGGAAATTACGAAAGTATACATAAACATATTGAGTACCAGTGCGTACTGCTCTTGGTACCGCGCGCACTATGCTTGTTTTAGCTGCCCAGAAGTCTGGTGCTTTGGGGCTATCTCACACGACACTAATCGATTAGCGTAAGCGTCTCACATGACACTAATCGATTAGCGTAAGCGACATTGTCTTACGTGACCCTATTTGGCGAGCATACACAATGTTTCACGAAACGATTACAACAAACCGTCACAAAAACAAGCCAGGTGCAAATGGGATCAGAAACAAAGCGAATGTGAACTTAGGTACTGAACGGTATGGTTATGCCTCCCAGGCGGTAAATAGGGCGTCTTGCAGTTCTTTGCAGACGAAACTGCGCACTAACGTTCGACTGAACATCTGCTCTCGATACCTCATTGCATACGTCACGAAACTCGCGATTTAGCGGCAGAATCAAAATTTAGGCTTAAATTGTCTAATTTGTCAGTGAAAGCATCTTTGTTGGCGTAAGGCACTGGGGGCAACAACAGCGAATCTTTCAAATAAAACAAACTTGTATTTTTTGGGCATGGCGCCTTCAAGCACCGTAGCTGTTAAAACACGTGTTCATTAAATTTTATTACAGTTTAAAGTGTCACTCAAGAAATGTTGTGTTGTCATAAGTACGTTCTGCTGACAGTCCCACAGTTGCGTTAAAACTTTTGGCTCCTTCAAGCTTCAGTACAATCCTCCCTGTTGATTTAAAGGGGCCCTGAAAGGCATTTTGAGCACACTAAATAAACTAGTGCAACCGTTAGATTGGGTCGTCAACGTCCTCTGTGCCAAGTATTACTCTTTTACTCGCAGCGGAAAGCTTACACTTTAGTTGCAAAGTTTGTCGTTTTTTATCACCCTTTCCTTCGTGTTTTTGGACGCCGCCATCTTCACATGTCTACATCATCGATTCCCAGATGTTCGTCATGAGCTAGACATCCTGCTATTGGGCGGCTTTTTCACGCACTTCCGGCAAAGAGATGAGTCGTCTGCTCAGCGTCGGCTCGCCGGCTGATCTGCCAGCGGAGTGCCGGAGTGCTTGGGCATTTTACGACAAACGAAACAAGTGTAAAACAAACGCTTAACCGTTTGTATTGAATGCAACACGGCCATAACACGACATGGATATTCTGTTACCCGAGTACTTTCCATAAAGAAAGCGTTGAAGCCCTGTGGCAATTCTTTCGTGCAATCGCAGAGAACTCCCTGAGCCGAATTCCCGGGTTTGACGCATACATTTTATTCAACTTCAAAACAATCCAGAGATGCGTTTCTAACGAACACAACGTCACAACATGCGTTGAAAGTCTGAACCACGATTGACAGAGGATGGGTTGCCTCCTGCCCGTCGTAAATTCGGTACTCACCTCACGCGCGCTTTGCGGGGACGAACAGCAAGTCACTTACTCTGGCGCACAAGCCGATGGCTTTTAGCCACGCACACTGCACATACCCCATGCGAGGTTGAGTCGTACGTCGCTCGAGAAAGATAATCCAGACCATGGGAAGCACTATCCACCCGCAGAAGCACAACGTCGCATTTCATCGCGAAACAAAGGCGTCCACAACACACACACCATCGCCTCCTGTAATGCCAAACGCATCTCACAATTCCCAATGGGAGTGAGTGGTACGCCTGCAGTGCCCACATGTCGCGAGGTGGGGCCCCGAGCTGAACCGGGATCACGCAACCGTAACTGACTTCTGGGGAGGTTTGTGCCTGGTTGCCAAGGCAACCGATGTTTGATATTGTCAAAGAAATGACCCTCGCTCCAGCACTAGAAAGCTCAGAGTCACGCCGGAGCATGTTTTGCCAACGTTGCCGCTCTCCACCACGCGTCGCCCCAAGCTTAACTGGTCACATGATTGAAGCGTTTTGTGCACGGGTTCTGTATCGGTTTAAAATGTCTTTTTCACATGCCGCCAGCACGAATTACCACCGCCGCAAAATAAGAACCGGCACCAGCGGGGCCACATCTGATACGGCGCTTTTTGGATAAACAGTGCGCGGTGCATCAAGGGAACGAGCGCACGACCCTCGCCGTGCGGCTGCGAGTCCGCCGCCGATAAAACGTCATGTGCCGCCAGCAACGTACACCGCGAAAGGGCAAGGCCAGGCCGCCGCATACATGCGGCCAGATTTTTCGTTCGCTTTTCCAGCCTTGAGGGATTCATGGTGTCAACAAAGCTTGCCCGTAGCAGACGACAGTCTGAGCAGCGCAAGAGCGGAAGTACGTCACCGCTGCGGAGCGCAGCATCATGGGAGGGAAGGCTCTCGCGCCGTCAACAGCGGAGAGTAAGTCGAAAGGAGGAGGAAACGCGGAGGGACGATAATGCGCGGTTTTTGATTTACGATTTCTCAGCTAATACTCATCGCTTTAACAAAATTCTTGCGGGAGGAGATTGCAAATAGATAGCTTTATTTGGGTACATGTACATCCATGCATCGGCGGAAGGTATTTCAGGACCCCTTTAAATAAACGTTTATTTTCTCTCTCTCTCTCTCTCTCTCAATACGGTAGAAACAAAAGACAAACAAACGAAAACTGCGCTGTTTTTCAGCACGGGCATTGCACGGCGTAAGTAAAGTGCGTCCAGTAAGCCCAATGTCGCCTTTGTTCTGTTTGCTCTCTTCGTTCTTGCGACATGTCATTCCTAAAACGAGACCTTTCTTAGTGGGATCAATGACGTTCTGTCAAGAGACTAATGTATTTCTCCGTACACAGGTTGGTCGACCGAAAAGCTCTGCAAAGATCTCTGTATACAGGGTGCGTGCGTGAAATCGCGATTCCATTGTGTCCAAACCGTTACTTAAAGATCTGGGAACACGAATGGTAGATAAGCCAGAATAGGCATCGATCATGAAGAACGAGTACAATAGTATGCCTTTATCGCATAAACCACCTATCGATATACCTGTATATAGTTCGTACATGCGTTTGCATTGTGCAAAATATCGTCGCATGGGTTAGTTCTTCGTTTGCGATTGGGGACTTTGATGGTGTGACGATCGATTGGATGCGCTCTTGGCAAATGTTGGACGCACTTATAGCTTTCACGCTTCTTTCAACTCTATTTAGTCACGAATTTTAGTTTTTTTTTCACTTAAATCTCAGTTCTCCATCAGCTAAGTGAACGTTCTCTAATAAGCTGAGTGATGTGGCGCATGGTGCTGTCAGAGCAGGTTAGGAATGGCACGTCAGATATGAATTTGCGCTGAAGTGATTTCATACCGATGAGGAGTTAGCCGGCCGTGTAACCTGGCTTTTTATAATCTTCCTAAGGCTACACACACAACAGAATGCTGTCGTATTTATGGTTCACACTGGTGTTCTGTACACTTTAACTTTCGCAGGCTACAGCAAAATGGATTTTTCTCAGCGATAACAAACACCATTCTGAGTAACAATCTTTCGGAAGACAGACGGGAAAACAACGCTTGAGGAAATCTACTAAGCTGCACTTTCACATGTCAGTTAAGTCGAACTTTTTTATTCACTGAAGTCAGCGCATGAAGTTCGAGCTCAAGGGGTCCGCACGCGAATTTGCGCCAAGGTGCGAAACACTTAAGCAGCTGACGGCCTAAAATAAAGCAGGACAGTTTATGGCATGATTGTGTACTAAGCAGGTTCATTAAATTTCGGAACTTGGTCTCGAGTGGAACAGCTCACATTTGCTCTAGCCAGAGTGATTTTGTCCGGAAAAAGTCAAAGAAGTGTTTTTCGTATAGAGCGGGATGTCTGTATCGTCTGTCGAGGTCTCTATCAGTTCGGGCGGGGCAGTAGCGGTTCGAAGTGCCGCTTCCCCCTGGGTCAGCGTAGACGGCTCCAATATGGCGGCGGGGTTGGTCTCTTGCTTCCTCTTGAAGATTTCGCTTAGCGAGAAGTAGGACCACGCTATGATTACTCCAGCTATCACGACCGTTAACGCAACGGCAAGGACGCAGCGGCCCAGAGCGTTGGTCCCTTCCCCAGCGGACGATTCCGGATGCAGCGGCACGTAGGCGTCCAGGACGTACGCGCTCCCACTCGTGTCACCAACGCCGCGCGGTTCCAAGGGTGGTGCTCGGAGATTTTTTGATGGCGGGTCACCGGTAGGCCGTTGGGACCAAAGCGAGGGAGTCACAGGTGCCGCAATGCGCCTGGCCGGGCCCTGAACGCCACCTGGGCGGACCTGAGGTGAAGTGCGGGAAAGATAGTCAACAACGGCAAGAAATGATGGGGGGAAGTGTTTTATCTGTATTTCATTTGAAGAGGGACTTCAAAGAGATAGGAAAGACAAACTTTACAACAGTTTACACTATCGGCGCATACAGGCCCATGAATTGTTGTTCATGAAATTTCGGAAGTGCGTGACTCATCTGGACAAGTTGATATGCTGTATTTTGATTTTAGTAAAGCGTTCCATAAGGTTCCCAACGGAAAATTATTTCATAAGTTGGAATGCATTGGCCTACCTTCAAATATCTTATCGGGGATTAAGGCTTACCTCCAACATAGACAGCTGTTCGTAGAAATTAACAAACGTTCCTCCAATGTGCGTCAAACGACTTCGGGTATTCCGCAGAGCAACGTACGTGGAGCGCTTTTATTTCTGAGGAATATAAATGATATAACTAACAAAATATCTGATTCTGTGCATATTAATCTATTTGCAGATGGCTGCATCATTTTCAAACAAATTGCTTCACGAAACAATCACTCATGTTGCAAAACTCAGTTATCACAAGGGCCGACTGGTGCAAACTTTGCGACATGAAAAAAACCTTCAAAGAACTGCCTTGCTTCGGTAACACAAAAAAAATATTCAAATGTATTTTTTTATCTTCGGAATGAAACAACTCTTACTAAAGTTAAAAATACCGATATTTAGGTGCTACATTTCCTAATACATTCTCCTAGACCATATTTCCGTTGCATGTTCAGCAGCTTTGCGCGAATGCGGTTCTTGAAGAGAAAACTTAGAAAGTCACCGGCATAAACCAGAATATTAACTTATAACACTTTCGTGAGATTGAAACTTGCATATGCAGCAGTTGTTTAGGATCGTTATACTAAGAAGGACATTATGAATTGGGAACTTGTGCAAAGAAGGCCGTTAGATTCATATTTGTAAAAAATAAAAGGCAGGATTTCCAAACCTACTAATACCTAGAAATAAAACCAGTTCGCTGGAACACAGGCGCAAGGTTGGAGCCTCCAGTTTTTACATAGCATCATAAGTGGAAAAATCGGACTTAACCTACCTCAGTACATAACTTTTCTTGAAGCACGAAAAACAAGACATACACATAAGCTCCCCATTACGCCAATATTTTCTCAAAACAAATTCTCACATGAATAGTTTTTGGGGCGTGTCATTAAACTTGAAGTTGTACAATCATGAAACTCACAAGAATTGGAAAACTACTTGCCTCACGAACTAGAATAATCCAAACCAGTGGTTGTGACCACTTATTTATGAGAAAAATACCTGCTGTTTTGTTATATTAGTGCTGTGTTGTTGTTGGGGCAAGGCGTTTTGTCACACTGTGATTTCATTCGTGTGGCTATGCCACGGTTTTTGTGCTGAGGCAACTATTTGGACGTTTTCGTAACATGTTATAGGTAGCATCCTTTTCATGTGTTTGTATTTTCTCTTGCTCTGTATTTCCCTCCCTGCATGGGCCAGCATCTTGCCCTGCAGTATGAATGAATGAATGAATGAAGTTGGGATAACACGTCCCTTGGTGTACTAACTGAGACAGAGAGAGAGAGAGAGAGAGAGAACCAACTTTATTAAAGACGAGTCTTTGTAGGCTAATTAAATGTAGATATTTTGGTCTGTCTGTCTGTCTGTGACTCCATTGAGCCACCCTGCCAAATTACAATACAAGCTGCTATGCAATATTCTTATATACCCCCAGACAAGTGTAGACGTGTAGTCCGGTGTCAATGTTAATACTTGTCAAAAATATTGTACAAGAACAGGACATTACGCAAATATAAGACAGAATATCAATACATAAAGAATATTTGCAGTGTTCCTTTGGGAAAAATTAATGTGTGCTTGGTTTTGCGATAGAAAATGAAATACTACATCAACTGCAGAAAACCGTCGCCTGCTGTTGCCCGCGCTACTAAGCTCTTCAAACATACTGAGTGGCCAAATACACAACACACAAGAAAGAAGACACGAACAGGCGCTACACTTCCAACAGTTTAATAGCAACGACCGCAAGTTACATTTATACATCTAAATTTATCTAAAAACCGCCCCTCAGCTTGGAACAATACCACCGAAGTGTCACTAACACAACCACTTCCCTTCAATCTGAAACGATGCGCCTCGAGCAATTCCCCGGCCTTCTGATATCTGCTCTTTCCCAGTATCTTTGTCTCGGAATATCGTGGCTCCCACATTGTGCAGGAATCACTATGCGCTGTCAAACGTGCGCCATTATTAGACTTTAAATTTTGTGCATGCTCCCTTAAACGGTCGTTCAAACATCTCCCAATTTGGCCGATGTAGAACTTTCCACAGCTGAGGGGGATTTCGTAAACCACCCCTACAGCGCAATCAACGAACAGCTTGTCTTGTCGTTTTTCGCAGGCGCTCTTTTTGCTAATAGTAGCAATGCGAGAGAAAAGTTGGTCTAGCTTTCTGGGAGCAGAAAAACCGACGGGGACACCGTACCTCATCGCAACCTTTTTTAGGTTATACGACACCTTGTGAAGGTACGGAACCACTTCAGCTGGCTTGTCATTTCTTAGCTGCCCATTCGCCCTTGGCTTACTACCCTTCACTTTTTGAAGGAGGGTTTCCGCCACCGCATTCACAACCGACAGAGGGAAGCCAGCTGACAAAAGTCGCTTCACCTGATGTTGAAAACTTGACTGCATCATGTGTGTGCACGATTTCCTCAATGCCGATTCTAGGAAGAGACTGGAAATGGCCCACTTAACTAATTTAGAGTGTTCCGAGTCATACGGTAGCAGTTATTTTCGAGACCGAGGTGAAAAGGACCAACACACATGCCCCTGTAACACCTTAATATTAAGGTCTAAGAACTGGATGGCATCATCATGCGGCAACTCATGAATAAAAGTCAGGCCTTTTTCAAGGCGCCTAAAGTAATCTAAAACACATTTCACCAAGTCAGGTTGCATCACAGAACTCTGTTTGCTAAAAACAATTCAAAAATCATCTACATATCTACAAACCTTCAACACTAAAAGAGGACTAAAAGACTCTCCAATGCCTGGTGTATCTGTGCTAAGAATATATTACACACGATAGGGGCGAGGCACGAACCAATACAAATACCCTTTTTCTGCACATACATGCGCTTGTCAAATGATATGAATGTGCTGTTAAGATACGCCTCTAACAAGGTTAAAAAGCTGTCAACCGTCATGCCGATACTTTTTGAAAGGGAATTACTCCACTGGCATCAATACATGAAGTTACGCTTTCGAAAAGTTAAGCGTAGAGAATCGAATAAAACAAATCTTCAACGTCTACCGAGAGCATATATCGTATAGACTGGTTATCCCTTAAAAAAATCTACCACACCATCAGAATTTTTTACTCATGAGTTGCCGCATGATGATGCCATCCAGTTCTTAGACCTGAATATTAAGGTGTTGCAGGGGCATGTTTGTTGGTCCTTTTCACCTCGGTCCAGAAAAGAACTGCTACCGTATGACTCGGCACACTCTAAGTTAGTTGCTCGGCACGCTCTAAGTTAGAGACGGGCCATTGCCAGTCTCTGCCTAGAATCGGCCTTGAGGAAATCGTGCGCACACATGATGCAGTCAAGGTTTGAACATCAGGTGAAGCGACTTTGGTCAGCTGGCTTCCCTCAGTCGGTCGTTACTGCGGGGGCGGAAACCGTCCTTAGCCAAAGCGAATGCGCAGCTAAGAAATGACAAGCGACCTGAGGTGGTTCCGTACGTACACAAGGTGTCGCATGACCTAAAAAAGGTTTCGACGAGGTACGGTGTCCCTGTTGTTTTTTCTGCTCCGAGTAAGCTCGGCCAAGTTTGCTCTCGCATTGCTACTACTAGCAAAAAGAGGGCCTGCGAAAAAAATTCAGGCCAATCCACCATGTGAATGTGGTTGAAAAGCAAAGCTGTAAACGGTACTCACAACGATGACCCATGAGGCGTCACTTAACCCCCTCACGTCGCTCTACAAATAGTGAAGCCAGAGAAAAGTGAAATGCGCTTAACCACACCCCTTGTTACTTTAAAGAGGTATTCTTGGTAAGTAATAAATCAATGCATGATGTATGAACGGTGGTTGGTTTAAGTTGTATTGGTGTAGTACATGAGTGGAAACTTTTTTTACAAAATTAAAGGAAGCTCAAAGCCAGCGTTAGACGATCTGAGTTCTCCTTTTCTGCCGCCGCGGACGGAGGCGACGAGATCGGCGGCATAGATGGAAGGAGGAGCTGGATGAGGAGGAAGAAATACTTCTTTTCAGATTTCTGAACGGCCCAGAGTGCGGCCCAGGGGAGTGGGTCCTTCTCCAGTGGAGCCCATAGGCAGTGCTTGCCGCCTGTGCACCAGCTGAAGCTGGGTAGGCGGAGAGGGGCTGGACAGCACCATCTCCCATTGCTTTTATTGTGTAGTTGACGGAAAGAGAGGAGGGTGATCAGGGCTAAAGTCGCACACCGCGCTTATGTGGCGGAGTGTTCGTACTTCTGAGCAAAATTTACATTGAGCGTCGTAGCGATTCGGGTGCATTAAAGACACGTCGGGTGTGGAAGGACCTGGATTGTATGAGCCGTGGGGTAGTCTTTTGTTCTCTGGAAAGGTCAAGGTAAGGCGAAGGTAGGGTCTGTCTCTGAAGGCCATATTGCTGGGTTATGTCCCTGAACGTGACGAGCGGGTGACTGTCCTCGTGCAGCTCCATAGCCAGGGAGGTGGGGGGGGGGGGGAGTAAAGCCACAGGCTTGTTGGTGGCCATGTTCGGTGCCCTCCATTGAAGCGCGAGCGGGTGTCGAGATGGGCTGAATGGAGCCGTTTGGAGAGTGTTTTTCTAGCAGACGCAGTGCAAGTCGGGACCCCCATCCCGACTGGTAATTTTGGTAGGCTTTGGGAAGCGGTGACTACCTTCTTAACCCCTTATTGACTGAGAGCCAAGGCGATGGCTGCCTCTTCTGCTGCCGTCATATCTTGGGTCTTGAGTTAGGCGCACGCAAGGAGGTTAGTTCTGTAGGCAGCCACGGTGATGGTGTACTGCTTCTCTTGATGCTGGGAGGCGTCTGTGTAGACGGCTTCATGATCCCCACCGAGGATGGGGACGAGCGCTTGAGCCCGGCCTTGTCGGCGACCCCCGTCGTATGAGGGGGTTCGTATTTTTAAACAAAGGGAGAATCTTTAGTTTTTGTCGCCAAGTGTCCGGCAGTACATCAAGCGGAGTTAAATTCTGTGCTGGCCATCAAGAGTATTTGAATGTGTTCCTTGATGTGTCGTTTGGTGTGAGGGCCGATGACAAGGAGCTGTGATTTCTTGCGTGAACATTGGAGGTCATAGGCTTTAGGACACTGGCGTACTAGATGTGAGATGACATGCGTTGGTGTGAGCGTTCTTTAATTTTGTCATTCCTAGCACACCCGCAAGGCGCGCGCCGGGCCGCTAGATGTGCCGTGGGCGGAGCGCACAGCGGCGCGGGAGGCGGCGTGACACTATCAAGTGGCATTCAGCAAGAATGCAGGGGGTAAGCCCGTATATGCGCTCGGTGAGTGCACCACATGCCTTCCCCGTCTCCGCATGGGCTCGTAGCTAAATCGGTAAGACAACGGGCTCTCGCTTTGGTACTCTATTATTTCCAGGTTCTATTCCTGGTGGCGCTAGGAAATTATTTTGTTTGTTCGCGGGAGTTTTCTGGTGACACCGACGGTCGCGAAAGAACCCTTGGGGGGTAGAGGTAAAAAGCTTTGCTTTAAAACGACATGAGAAGCCGTTCGTTGATTGCGCTCTAGGGGTGGTTTACGAAATCCCCCTCAGCTGTGGAAAGTCCTACATCGGCCAAACTGGGAGATGTTTGAACGACCGCCCAAGGGAGCATGCGCAAAATTTAAAGTCTAATAATGGCGCATATATGACAGTGCGTTGTGATTCCTGCACAAAGTGTGAGCCACGATTTTCCGAGACAAAGATACTGGGAAAGAGCAGATATCAGAAGGTCGGAGAATTGCTCGAGGCGCATCGTATCATATTGAAGGGAAGTGATTGTGTTAGTGACACTTCGGTGGTATTGTTCAAAGCTGTGGGGCGGTGTTTGGATAAATTCTTGCGCTGACGCTGTGGGCATCTCTATTGCGGATGTCGGGATGTGTGTATAAATGTACGTTGCGGTCGTTCCTATTAAACTGTTGGAAGTGTAGCGCCTGTCCGTGTCTTTTTTGTGTGTTCTGTATTTGCGCCACTCAGTATGTTTGTAGACCTCAACCAACACGGCCAGCAACACGTTCTCTTGGAGCTACTATAGCTCCTGATGGCAATTATAACTCCAAGAGCAATGAAAGGTTCCATAAGATACGTTCCACATTCCCCTTGAAACGCTCGTGGAGCAGGGAAACGTGGTTTGTAAATGTTGTAGTAGGGTGCCTCGATTGAAATCCCTTCTGAGGAGAGGTGGGAGGCCTCGCTTCGCAGCCCCGACCCGGACCTACAGGTACGCCTGGTCAAGAGGGCGGAAGAGGTCGCCGAAAGGCATCGGCCTACGGTCACCACGAGCTCGCCCACCTAACTCCAGGAGAAGACGTCCTGGTGGGGTGGACGTTCAGCCCTTACCCGTCGCCAACATAAGGACTTCAATTCTCCTTGGTCGCTTCCTCAGCCAATGAAGTGTTTTCTCTCTCTCTCTCGATTGACGCGCTTCTCCGCCTTACGGCACCGCTGGCATCGGGGCACACCACTTGGAGCAGTGGAAGGCGGTAAATCTAAAATGACTTGAGCGAACCTCTAGAGTGTTATCTTTGGAGAAACGAGACGGGAGATGAACAGATTGAGAGGTGAGTGGAAATAGAAGGGAGGCATTTACTTGGTAGGGGCGCCAGTGAACTATCGCCTTTAGTCCACATTTGCAACGAATGAAGCACTTACGCGGCCATTTTTGTCCGCAGGTCAAGATCGTAATTTCAATCTTCCATTCGCCGGTACACGTAGTACTGCAGAAAGGTCGTGCGGATCCGGTGCCCATATTCACAGGCAGTTTCCTGGGCAGCTTTGGTGTTCACTGTTGTCTGGAAAGATAGCCAGAGCTCCCAAGAAGTGATGGAGGCGAGGGGTGGGGCAAGAGATGGAGGTGTGCATTCCCAATAAGAATGAGGGATCGGTGAGTTGGAAGAACCCGTAGAACAGGAATGATGTGCTGGGCGCCAATAGAAGCGGTAAAGAATGGGATGGGATAAGAGTGAAGATGTTTGGCCTGCCCAATGAGGTATGCAGCCTCACGAGCTAGACGGGAACGGGGTAGTGGTACAGGGTGCGCGATCGGTTCTTCGCGTGTAATTGGTAACGGCAGGACAGAGGAGCAGCTGAATGCGCCATTTTTTTGTGTGTGCATTTAAGTGCATGAAGTTACCCGGAGTTGAGAGACAGTAGCTCGCGCTTGGTAATCCCTGTAGGCGTGTCTCATATCGCCTCTCGAAGGGCAATGGGGACATTTAGTATTTTACCCGTTCATCTAAATACAAACAGAATAACATTTTCCTACGTATCGCTTCTAACATTTCCTCTCCCCTCAACAAATAAACTCAACTCTGCATTTAGTTTTCCATGACAGTGTGTTAACACAAGCCTATAGAGGTTTTATAATGTGTTAGGCCTATAACTAAAAATTATTTGAACTATAACTTTTTTGAAAATTTCACATCACTTACATCACGGCCACAAGACCTTGTATAGCGTAAGCCACACTGAGTTATTCCACGACAGTGAGCAAATATTCCGCGCAACCCTAAAAACTGATGTAACGTGTGGGAACGCGACTTTAGCGCGTTCCTTTTCGTTCGGCTTCTTCGCACTGCTTGCCCCTCGCGGGAACTTGCTCGGCGAGACGTAGGCGAGGGGGATCTACCTTTTAGCTGAAGGAGTGTCTTGTGGCCGGCGAGAGCGCGCGGGATACAGTTGGTTGGACGTTGATCATGGTGGAAGAAAAATACTTCACAAACGTCTTAGAAAATTTTAATTCTCTGCGCATTTGGTTATTTCAGTGAGTGAAGCACACTCCATCCAGGCTTCCCACACCACCTTCAAATTTAGCTAGAACATAGTTATTATCCCCGAAGAATCTAGGTAACATACCTGCGAAATAAACCATTGACACAAAGCCCAAAAGGGGCGACAGTAGCATACCTGCGCAATAACCAAGTCCCAAAAGTGGCGCAGTTTGAACAACAGAAGGCTGAAAGATAATTTTTGACAGAAGGGCGAGAAACGAGAAGGAAAATCAAGCAAAGTTGAAAGAAAAAGAAGTGCTAACTTCGGGGCAACAAGAGAGGGTATGGCTAACGGAGTTCGAAGTGGTGCTTGCAAGGACCGGACAGCGCCAGGTGGAAATCCCTACTCTCACAGTAAGACAGGAGGCTACCGGCCTGCACACTAAACCAAGCATACTTACCGAGATGTTCGTCAACAAAAGGAACGACATCGAGGCGTAGATTGTTCTGGTTTCCAGGCATCACGTGTATTCAGAATAGGTCGACTCATTCAGCACGTTATTGAAGGTGCCATGAAGACAAAATATAACTTTGTTCTGTTTCAAAAAACTATCATTTAGTAACCCATTGAGCAATAGCCCAGTCCCGAGAGACGTTTGTTAAAAAAAAGCGAGAAAGTTTAAAGAATTTTGAAATTTCGCGCCTTAGCGACGTAGGGTGGGCCCCACTAAAATCGCCCAGTCATTTGTCTTGCTGGCGGCTTTGCCGTGACATGACATAGATGTCACTGGAAAGAGGCTAGTGAGTAGTCATTGGTTCATCTGCTTTCTTCAACATCTCGATTACTTATTTAAAGTTTGCAGTAACATTAGTTTGATGTCATCACGACAAAGAGGTATTTTGTTTATTGAACGAAACGTAGTTCTTGTCTTCATGGCCTCTTTATGCGGCGAAGCTTTGGCGTCTATGGGAGGCTCCTCACGGGCGCTCTGGAAATTACGCCAAGGAGGTAAAAGCTGCGCTGCTAAAAGAGTTTGATTCACAGTGACTGCCTGCCGAGAGAAACTTCAGGCACAGTTTCCCGGCTGCAGTTGAGTAATCAATGTGGTTAATTCATTACTTTGCACACTATACACAGGGGCAGAGAGGGAGAGGAATGCGGTGCGCTCCGTAGTGGAGCACTTTAGGAAGTATTGGTAATTATATAGCGGCCATCTGTCTCCCCATCTGATGGACCGACAAGCTAAAGCGCTTAACCACATGCGTTAGGTAGCAGGCCAATTTCGAGAAGCTCAAGGAGCAATACCTTTGGGAAGGTTAAAAGCTATGATCGAGGAATGACGAGTCGCGAGGCTGACCAGAGACGTGGCGTTAAGTCATACGCATCGAAACATTTTCGGTTCGATCAAATAGGTTCTTGAGGTTGCCGCAATCATTTTTGGTACAGAGCGCCATAACTGGCTCCAAATGGGACAAAGAGGCTCAGCTGTTAGTAGGGCAGATAAAATCCAACCCGGGCGTGTGTCATGCGTTGACGTGGACCTTAACGCAATCGGCCTGGCAAACGTAACAGATTACGTCGAATCGACGGAATAATACGATTCTGAACGCCGTCGTGATTGACGAGCCTCCGTTACTGAAGCGAGTAATGATTATCGAAAAGGCAATATCAGAAGTCTGGCGATTACTGTGTTTCCTGAGCTGTGGGGGCAGTACCGGAACCATAGGGCACCCTTTGGTTCACAAAGAGCCAGTCTACGCTGGATCGATGGGTCGCTCTACATACTACCGGAAGGAAAGATTAACGTGGACTTAGCGTTTGACAGAGGAAAAAATTCAACGTTAGGAAAAATTCAGAAAAAATAAAATAAAATCGGTGAAATAGGTGACTATGCCAGCTGTGGTGCGCAATGTTAGAGTCGTTTTATCAGATGTAATTTGTTTACGGATTGTTGCGATAAAAGAATGGTTACAGCCGCTTTCGGTAATCATACTACCTCCGTAGACGGCCACGCTTCACTGTGCAACACGCAATGTGGAAATGCTAGCTTGCAAAAACCAACATTACAGTAAAGCCCGCTTATATCAAACAGCGCGAGGATTGTAAAATAGTTCTGTATAGCAAAAATTCGATAGAGAAAGTGAAACAAAAAAAAACTTATATGAGAGCAATCTTGCCGACGGAGTCCCGAGCTCACGCTGAGCTCTTACCGCCCTACAGTTCACTATTGATATGCCACTTTCTCGGAAAGAAAACAATACTTTATTGGGGCGGAAGCACTGCGTGAGTGTAGCCTGCTTCTTGGAGCGCAACGTGTTGCTGGTGACTGCTTGCTCCACGGTACCTAAACAGTCGACAAGCACAAGACCGCTGCCCTCAATGGCACTGCAGTATCGCCGTAGCAGGGCCACGGCAGCAACGGCTTCGATCGTGCTCAAAAGCGGTACGGAGTACTCGGCGTCTTCGACAGAGCGGATACAAGCATGGATACAAGCAAATAACGGCGAACCCAGCGAACCGAGGAAGTGCGGGCAGCTAGTGGCGCGGTCCTGAAGTTCGGTGACACCGCAGCCCGCAGCGCCCAATGTGGCGCTTTCGGCTCCAACGGCATGCATGCGTGGATCTGGTCCACTCTGCCACGGCCGGTATGGACGCGCCCGAGCTCGCGCGGGAGTCGCAAGCGACACCCGCGACACCGCTGCGCGCCCATGTATTGAAGGACAGCCTGCCGCACGCCTAAGGAGAGCAAAAAATCCCGCGCGGGAGAGTTCGATATATCCACTGTGAACAAAATCACTTTCTATATAAAAAGTTTTAAATGCATGTAATTTTTACCAGAATTATACAAGGGTTCGATATAGGCAATAATTCGATATATCCGTGTTCGCTAAAGCGGGCTTTACTGTACAACGATACCCCTAAAGTTGGCTTCACTTTTAAGCAAAAATGCACTGCTGGGAAAACGTTTTCCTACGGGCAATACAAGCCGTTTTATATCAAACTTGCGGTATTACCCGGCGATGTCCAGCTGGGCCGCTATACTACTGAAATGAATGGGTTTCACCCTTGTTGAGTTCTCTCTTGTCATACTTGAAAAATGCACAGTGAAGTTGTACCCAATTCGGAACTCCTGCCTGGTTTGAATACATGAGCTCCTCCCGGAGGCGTCTGGTTATACGGATCGGCTGGAACTGGCGCTTTATTCAAACTATTACGAAATGAATTGTACCACGTTGATGTGCTCAAAGTACTACGTACTCATGTGAAGTATCATCTGGTAGGTGTGGAGGTTACCCATCAGTAACAGTTCTATAACAAGTAACCTGGGCTCCAAAGGGAGGTGCGTCATTGCAGAAGTTCCCAACAGATGGGGAGCCCTATGCTATGCGCGAAAATTGAACAGAATTACACTTCGCAAGGAATGCAATTTCCAAAATCCCGCTCTCCTCTTTCTGCGTTTGTTGAAAAAAAAATCGTGAAATTGGTTTTTCGAAAATTTTAAGGTCAGCACTTACAAGCAAAAACGAATTGGACATGCCAACGTTCTGAATAAATATAGGAAAAATTAGTAAAAACACGTAATTGGCCAAACGTCTTGATTACATGGCTGTTTTAGCAAAATCTTGTGAAACAGTTGTAACACATCTCTATTGGTTACATATGTCAACAAAAACATGTTTCATATCTCCACGGGCAAGCGATAATCAGGAAATTTTTGGAACAATTTTTTAGTGATTGTTACCCCCTCATAAAAAATTGGCCGCGTATCTGCTCCTTTTGTTGCAAATGTCATCAAAAGACGATAGTCTTTGTAGACATTTGCCAAGGAAATGCCCCCCTTTGCTTTCCCGCTCACCTCTCATGCTCTTCCTGTACCGTCGCGCTGATTCCAAGGTAAACACACTAAAGGTTTGCGCAAGGCGATTTGAATTTACCGCGTTCCACTGGTACAGGCCGGGTTACTCGATGCCAGCGCTCCAGTACGGCGGAGACGCGTGTGACTGGAGGCGGCCGACTAGAAGAGCTATAGAGCCGCGTGGCCGTGCTCCACGTGCGTTCTAAGCAGAACGTGGAACCTAGTTAGTGGAACCTTTCGTTGCTGTTGCCGCGTGATTTTTCATATGCCGCCAGGAGGCGGCGGTTTTCTGCAGTAGATGTAGAATATCATTTGCTATCGGAAAATCAAGCATTCGTGAATTTTTTAATAAAGGAACACTGTAAATATCCCTTGTTTAGTAATTTCCTATCTTATATTTAAGTAATGTCTTGTTCTTGTTCAACACAGTTGGCAAGTATGAACATATAAACCGGGCTTAAACGTTTACATGTGGCTGTGAGTATATAAGACTATTGCGCAATATGAAATTTACTTTGGCCGGGTGGCTGAATCGAGTCACAGACGGACAGACAGACAGACATAAAGGCAGATCAAAATTTCTGGGTTTAAGTAGCCCAAGAAAGAATATTGTCCTTAATATATTTGTTTTAATTCAGCCATACTGAGCGCCTACCTATATAAGAATTACTTATTTCTAAAATTTAAATTTTATACAACCAGCATTTTTCCTGGAGTTCAAATCGAATGTTAGGCCTTTTCGTACCGTCGTGCGTGTAATATCACAAAAAATTGTTTTCGCCCTTTTAGCGGTGTCGCAGGACGAAGTCCATAAAATTTGGTTTTCCGCGTTGGTAGGAGCAACAGTTATCAGCAAAAAAAAAAAAAAAAAACATTTGTATGTACCATGCAGTGAAACGTATCGGGGAATCTTAAAAATATTCAATTTGTTCTGAAATGCAGATACGCGCTCTTAGACTTCGTTAGGGCAAACCGTAAAAATACTTTTAGAGAATGTTTTGGACTACATTGTCAGAGTGGCCGGTTTTAGTAAGGACTTGTCTTGGAAAGAGATTAAACTGTTTAATGACAGGAAAACTGATTACATTGCGTTATAGGATCGTGGAAAGAGCACTGAGAACGTCCGTCGCGATGAGCGGCGGTGGGGCGACTCCCTGCGCACGAAGTTCAGTTTACCCTCGCAAGCGAAAGTCCGAAATCCGAACTATACGCACACAACACGTATAAACGCGGGCGCCGCTCGGGGCCGCGTGATGGTACGTATAAACACTGGCGGCGACTCGGGGAGGCGTTGGCGGCGTAAGCTGTGGCGGTGTCGTATACGCTGCAGGGCCGTCTTCTCCGCTTTCCGTTCGTTCTTCTATTTTCTTTCGTTCGTCGGCCCCCAGCGAATTCTTCGTAGCCCCTGACAACATACATCAGCAAAAAATTGCCCCCATCTCCCCGCGAGGGAACCCTGGTGTGATGCGGCGCATGCATACGCGAAATGAGAGAGTACACGTGTTTTAGCGACCACCACCCAGCTCTTTATTAGATTTAACAATGATGACTTTATGGTCAGTAAAGTGCACAGTGAGCGGTTGCCGCAGCAGTGGTCGAATCTTGGTTTCATGGTCGATGTTCGAGAAGATACCCGCTTTATATTCACAGCGCTTGAAGGAGAGGAGACCGCGTGAGAGAGTCGCGCATGCGCGCACATGCGCACCGGAGCAGCTATTAACGCAGCGTTAACGCAGCGAAGCGCGCGCCAACCAAGCGCGCCAGCTGTCGTTATGCTAATGCGCCAGAGTGAGAGTGTTGCGAACAGCTGTGGGAGAGACGAACGGAGGAGAGTCGCGCATGCGCAGGGGGCGTGCGGACGGACACCGACGACGCAGGAGGGACATGCCTTAGAGCAAGAGATGCGCCGCATCTAAAAGCACTCTATCTGAATGGGGGAACGCGATAATCACGAATTCGGATACACAAAATGTCTCTGTTCCGCTCTGTTCCAACTTCTCGCCTTCGGCCCTGTGCCATGACTGAAATATACTCCGAAAGTTCCAAGTCTATAGGTCCAGCAGTTTCAGCAGGGCGTTATAAATCACTCAGTGAGGCAGTCAGTAGAGCACTTCATTTTATAAGTATGGATTATAAAGGCCCTAGTACATTTTTTTTTCTTGATGCATTTTTTTCTATACTGGCACCGCTTTTTGCGCGGCGGAGAAACCTGTTTCAGAGAGCGTGGACACGACACCAGCCCAACTGTCGTTAGGGTCAACCATAGAACAACTCCGCTGTTAAAACGCAGCGAATACCGGATTTTCGAGCTTGTAACCCGCCCCTGCACTTAATCCGCACCCTACTTTTAGCCAGCCGGAATAGAAAAGAAGAATCCTCGCGTGTTGCCCGCACGTTTGATACAGGAAAGGCTGCACCAAAGCTACTGCTCAGGCAACACATCATGTAGAAAAAAAAAACAGTATATTAATCAAGTAGAATAAACTGACTGCACGGCGAGAGTCACAATTCACTAATAAAATTCAGTTGCTAGAGTGCGCTCCTCGCTGTTTTTTCCTGCCTTGTTCTTGTATGTTTTGCGCAATCGCTGCCATGGACGGCTTAGTCAGTGTTACTGCGTCGGAGCTTCACGGCACAACGCGCATTGCCGTGAAGCTACACTTAAGGAAGAACCCCGCGTATTATACGCACCCCCACTTTGTCACTGACATTGTCTCATTTTTGGGGTGGGTTATACGCGCTAACACACGGTAAATGGCCCGCTTTAATACGCCGTTCCCTCTTGGAGTGCACGGGAGCTGCGGCGCAGTAGGTTCACCATATACGATCCTGTAGTCTTAGTCTTGTCGGTTCGTTTCTTATGAAAGCCTTCTCAACCGCTCGTTAATTCTTGGGTAACTGAAAATCCAAGTGAATGCTCGGCTTTTTGTTCTTTTCGTGGTAATTTTGTTTTGCAACTTGCCGCCCGCTCAGTTGCTGGCGTATGTAAAAGACGTCATTACTGTCCTTAATGATGAAATTTCTGTTGGTGTGCCAAATTTAGCTTCAGGAATTCCTCGAGGTGCTTTTATCTGATTTCCACGTTAATTGAGCTGTAAGGAGAGTTATTTATCCCAAAATGTGGAATCTGCATCAAGTCGATGGTTGCCCCAAGTCTTTAGCTGCATTCTCCTCAGCTATGTCGACTGAGTGCTTGAGCATTGGATTGGTGGATCACAGTAATTGGTTTTAGGTATGCGGACAACCGGATTGCATTCCCTAAGGCAACGGACATGTCAGTGGCTAAGACGTTGTGCTGCTAAGCACAAGGACGAGGGTTCTATGCCCTGCCGTGGTGGACGCTTTTCAGGTGGAGACAAAGGCGAAAACCAACGTGCGATCGAGATTTCGGGCAGGTTCGGAGATTACCAGGTATCAAAAATAATCGGGAGCCAAGCACTCCGGCATGCCTCATCGCCTAAATAGTGCCGGTGTGTTAAACGTCGTTATGACTCAATCGAAAGGGCATGGTAGACGTTTTCAAGATGCTTGGGCAATGCGAAAAGAGACTGAACTTTACTGCGGAATTCCATTCTGAAAACTGAATTCGGTCTTTGAACTTGAGCCTCATTTGTGCAGAGAAATTCACTCGCGAAATACAAAGTCACTTACATTTCTGGCTACTTCAACACTGTTGACAACGGAGTAGTTGCACGATGCAGCGCTCGTTCTGTGTGCCTCACTTAAGTCTGTGTTTCTGTTGCGCTGTATTCTTAAGATGAATCACCAACTAGCCCAATACTACACCAAGTTGCCCATAGCCGTAGGTCCTCAAGAACACGTTAGCAAAGTGACCTAGAGCATGTCTAAACTCACTGGTGGTTGCACAGTGCCGTCTTCGCTTTTTCTCAGACACCGCGAGAATTCGAGGCATTCAATGATCATTCTTAGTCACGTGGTTAGTGGCAACAACATTCCGTCCAATCAGAAGAGCCCGCTGTGATCGCGTATTAGTCCGGTTGCATCGTTAGTTTCTTGCGCGCTTTCTTTTGCTTTCTTGGCAAGCTACGATCCAATGTAAAGTAACCGAAAATGTCAAGGTGCTGGGCGTTTGTTTGCCTGCAGGGACCCGCCGCCATGGCTCAGTGACTAAGGCTTTGCGCTGTGAGCACGAGGTCGCGGGTTCAATTCCCGGCCGCGGCGGCCGCTTTTCTGATGGAGGCGAAAAGCAAAAACGCCCGTGTGTGTGAGATTTCGGCGCACGTTAAAGATCCGAATGTGGTCAACATTAATCCGGAGCCCTCCACGACGGCGCGCCTAATCACCTGCGTTGCGTCGGTGCGTTATAACCTAAATCAATGAAATCAATCAGAAATGGACGGGAATCAAGAAAACCATTTTTCCAATCACAGGCGTCAAGAGGGTTGCCAAGTGTTTACCACTGGATGTGGAAAAGACGAATAGGCGAGGGGACAAGATGGCTATGATCGGCGATGCAGCTGTGGCCTCCTGAAAGAGATTTTTCAACAGAGATTCACTGGAAACGATGGGGCGAGCCCGCCGGAATACAAGACTGTGGGAACAACTATAAACTCAAGAGTGCTTTGAGTCTTCTTTCACTAATACAAGTCCATTTATGCTTTGTTGTTGTCTTTTTACTTCTTTTGCGCACTCGATCTCTCTGCACTTGGCAGAAAATAACGCAAACACGTAAAGCTGTTTATTGTTTATTGTTTATTGGGTGGTGCCCACCAACAGCACTAGGCCTTCTTGGGTGGTGCACACAAAAAGGACAGGGCGACACACAGATAAACAAACGGTGAAACATGGAGACTGGTTATGAAGAGCAGGGGTCACAAAGTACATAGTACCACCGCACACGCGCGTGCTCGCAGGCACGCACACGCACTCACAGACACGTAAGCACGCACGCATGCGCGCGCACACACACGCACACACACACGCACACACACACACACACACACACACACACACACACACACACACACACACACACACACACACACGCACGCACACACACACACACACACACACACGCACACACACACACACTCAATTTATACATTTAAGGAATTAAGATTACAGTCAGATACATTAGCACGCGCTGAGACAGGGCTTGTGACAAGGTATACTACAAAGTACATTGGCATACACGCATGTTCAGTACAATCCACCGTCGTAACTTACTGGGGAACATGGATACTGGAAATAAGTACAAATAAAGCAAAATATATATGTATGCACGGCACATACGCTCGTGAGTGCAAACAAAACATACATACACGCATGCCCACGCGGGTGCATGTGAAGGTGAACGAGTGCAGGCAAATGCGCACGTGCATGCATGCACACACACGTGCGGACACACATACATCGGTACACGGGAGTATGTGTACGGCAAACGAAGCAAGTGTAGAAAATGGGAAGGGAACGGAAAACACGAACACGAGATAACTTCTATACCATACTGAATGGGCAACAGCGGCTTCAAATGCATGCGTTTTTCAGGGCGCGTTTAAAAGAGTTAACATTGCCGGAAAATACGTCCAAAGATGCACGAAAGTCATCATTATACACGCGTTGCACACGGCACACTGGAGACAGCATCTCTGAGGTGGTCACATCAAAGCAAAGGTGGGGGCGGAGAGCTCGAATTGGTGCCCTTAGCTGAACAGAGCTCACTAATTTCGGGCTGTCGAATCTGGAGTGGATACACTTGAACAAAAACACTAAATCGCGGTTTGTGCGTCTAGATTGCAGTTCTTCGAGCTTCAGCCGCTTGATGACATCCTTGTAAGCGTATTTCTCGTGTAGGGTGTAGCGGCGAGAGAAGATGCGCGTGAACCTTTTCTGAACACTTTCCAAGCGCAAAGACGACGACGCACTCATGCAGTTCCAGACTGCCGATGCTATCTCCAGCTTTGGGAGTACAAGGGCTTTGTACAGAGCAAGGAAACACGAACCTCCTGAGAAGTCCCTTGTTGCACGAGAGATAGCGCCCAAAGTCCGAAGAGATGAGCGTGCGAGGTAGTTAACATGCGGTGTGAATCGTAGTTTCGAATCCATCAGAACGCCCAAATCACGTGTTTCGCTTACTCTTCTTATCGTCAGAGAGTCGAGGTGGTATGGGAAGGTTAAAGGAGAGGTTTTTCGAGTGTATGTAATTGTAACGGTCTTCAATGGATTCAAATCTAAGTAGTTAGTTTTGCACCAGAGGGAGATTGCTTGTACGTCGCGTTGAAGCTGGGCGCAGTCCGCCTGTGATCCCACTGCGCGATAGAGTTTCATGTCGTCTGCAAACTGCAATAGAGATGAATGCTTTATAATTACCTGCACATCATTCACAAATAAGTTAAACAATAAAGGACCCAGAATGGAGCCCTGGGGAACCCCGGACGGTACAGTGAAGCTGCGAAACTTAGCACCAGCGTATTGAACAAAGTTTGCTCTCTGTTTGAGGTAGGTTGCAAACCACTCGCAGAAAGCAGGAGCCAAGCCGTAAGCAGACAGTTTGCGAAGGAGCAAATCATGGTTTACGCGGTCGAAGGCCTTGCTGCAGTCGAAGTAGATGACATCCATTTGTTGACGTGAAAGTATGTACTTGCTGGCGTCACTCAGAAAGCAGGCAAGGTTTCATTCGACGGACCGGGCAGGTATAAAACCGTGCTGATTACTATGAATGAGGGGCCGGATTTTGGACAAGAGATAACGGTGTACTACTTTTTCGAAGACTTTTGAGAAAGAACAAAGGAGAGATATTGGTCGATAGTTCCCAGGCACCGACGCATTCCCGGACTTATGGAGAGGAAAAACAACGCCGGGTTTCCAATTTGTCGGAAAGTGCCGCTCTTCAAGCGAGAGACAGAAAATGTGGCAGAGCAACGGCGCGAAAATGGCAGAGCAGCCTTTTACAATGAAGCATGGGATGTTATCATGACCTGAGGATTTCTTCGAAGGTAGGCTGCGGATAGCAGCCGTGACATCCTCAACGGTTATGTTGGGCGTGTGTATGACATCACCTATCTGCGCGTGCCGAAGCGGGAAGCCGCTGTCGCGTGACGAGGAGTACGCGGACAAGAAGTGTTTTGTGAATATTTCAACAATGCTGGCTGGGTCGGAAACGATGGTGTCGCCATCCTGCAGAGTAATCCGCTCAGGGGCCTTTCTTGTGCGCGTGCTAAAGATCCGCCAGAAGTCGCTCGGGGATCGGGTAAGCGAAGATTCTGTGAAGTCCGAAAAATGTTTTTTGTCGCGAGCGAGCAGCACTTTCACAAGTGAGCGCTGTTCTTTGAAGTTAGTGTCGGCGGACGTGTTGTTTTTAGCTTTCCTTAGTTTGTGGAATCGACGCTTACTGCGCAGCGCGCTGCGGAGTTCTTTGCTGAACCAGAAAGGGAATTGATGAGGGCGCTTAGACTTTTTTGGTATGTGCTCGTCCATTGCTTTTTGGACAATTTTTGTGAGCAGCTGCACCGCTGCGTCTGCATTATGCGATGTGTAGACTGGCTCCCAATTCGTCTCCTGGAGCGTTATGTAGAGGGCATTATAATCGCCACGGGGGAAATCAAAGAATGGGGTCTCCATGCGCCGCTCATAGGCAACCGGTAGTAAAGCCGTGACAGTGAATGGTTCATGCCACGGGTCGACCGGAATAAGGGCTTCTCGAGCGTGTTTAAGGTCTAAGGAGGTCAAGTTGGAGAAGACGATGTCAAGGACATTTCCTGCGGGGTTAGGAGGAAGTGCAGCATATGCCAATCCAGCGAATGAGAAAAAGTTAAACAAATGAGCGGCTTTGGTAGAATTCCCAACATTTTCCCCGGGATTCCACCACCGGCCGGGCACGTTGAAATCACCGAATAAAAGAATGTTGTACTTTCCAGGGTCTATACTTTCTGAGAGGTGCTGAAAAACGGACGCGAATGCGGGGAAGTCTAGAGTTGGATGCATATAATACACGCCAATGAGCAGGTTTTTTCCGCGGTTTGTCTTTGTTTCGACCCAAACGCATTCATTTCCCAATTCGAGATCAGCTCGGCGAAACGCAACCATGGACTTTCGCAGGGCGATTAAAGCTCCTCCACCGTACTTTTGACCGGTGCGTTCGTAGTCTCTGTCATGGCGAAAGACAGCGTACTCGTCCGGGAAGTAATCTGTAGAAGCAATTTGGTCTGAGAGCCACGTCTCAGTAATGCAGTATATGTCATGATCGAAAGGAACCACATTATCAAAGAACTGTTGCGCTTTTGTCCGTAGGCCTCGTGTGTTTTGGTAGTAAAAAGAAATACTCATGGGACGTTTACTTCGGAGGGCTTCAGCGCACGGTCTTCCCTCAGGGTGCCGTCAAATTGTCGGAATAAGCACCCGCTCGGCCACACTGACGACTTATTCACAAGATCAAAACACGCATCGCTTACCGCAACATGAAAGGAGGCGTAGCTCGGGTGCTTGGTTTTTAGACGCGTGCAAACGACGCTGCCATCTTTACAAACATCCGTGACGAGTTTCAGCACGGTTGGAACTGAGGTGTCGGGGTGAAGACACAAACAAGGCTTTCTTGAGGGGCTGGCGGGGCACGGTCTGAAGGTCGCTGTTTTCGTTTGCCCCAACGGAAGCCTCGGGGAAGCGGTTGCGGGCTTGCCTTTTGTTGAGGCCGCCGGGGCGAAGAGGGCTCCACGCGGGAGGGGGGCCGTTCAAGCAACTCGATATGGGCGACTGGCTGGTGGGTGAGGAGGCCGGGACAGAGCTGCTGAGGGGGCTTTGTGTGGCAGGAGCGTCGAGCACTGCGGAGGGCTTTCGCGGTGACCCGCGGTGGCGGAGCTCCTCGCGCAAGACACGCACCTCACTCTGTAGACACGCAATTGCGGCCGCCTGTATTTCCGATGCCTTCGTGGTTTCGCTTCGAAGGCGGGCGTGCTCCTCCCGTAGCTGGCTGAGCTCGTCCGTTAAAAATGAGATGCCTTCCACGGCGTTGACGAGCAGGTCATTCATCTTGCTCAGTTGGCTACCAACATCGCCGGGGTAGGGAAAGAATGCGTTGTGGTCGAGAGCAACGTTTTCTGCCGCCGGTCCGGTGTTCTCGTCGGGCTTGACGGGTGGTGCCGCTTTCCAACAAGCGTTGCAGTGGAAAGGAAGATCGCCAGCGCGAAGAAGTTGGAGATCCTCGTCGGGCCAGGCGATGCACTTCGTGTGCGCGCACTTGCCACGCGAAGCACAGCGAAAAGAGTGCTGCTTGGCTGTGACACGTTGCGAGCAGGCGACACAGTTGGCTCGACCCGCCATCTTGGCGGCTTTGATGCAGCGGCCGTCGGTAGTGCACGATTTCACAAGTGGCGAAAAGGAATACAAGCAGCGATGGCGGAAGGGGAAATCGCACTCACTTGTTGCCTTGCATGCTTAGCAGTAGTTGCGAAGTGCTGTCGTCGGCTTTGGAGGGAGATTTCTTGCTGTCTTCGACAATATTTGTAGGAGCGAAGAGCGCGGTCTACTCTGTACTATACTTCTTTCTACTCTGTACTTAGCATATTTCTTCAGACTAATTTTTTTTGCAGAACCCTAATATTCTGAATGGCAGGAGTGACTCCGTAGGAAAGTCATTCGAAAGTAATAAAAACTCAAAACATATGCCCCACAATCTTAGAAAGCAAAATGCAACTTAGAATACATAGCAAAGAAGACGCCTACCACAAGAAAAAAAAGACAATGACGTTTCGGCCCTCCGAACGTGAACCACTGAACAAGGCTCCCGTTCGGGGGGCTGAAACGTCATTGTTTTGATTGCTCTCGTAGTCGGCGTGTTCTTTATTGCGTATTGTAATGTCATCCCCGACCAGACGGGCGTCCGGTCGAAGCCTCGATTTCACAACACTTGTTGCCGATGATGATGATTGATGATTGCTATTGGTTTCCCCTTTGTAGCGGGGTGATGACATGTCATCTTACCAAAAAGTACTACTATACCAATGTTTTATACTCTTGGTTTAATACTAGCGCTGCTTAGGGCAGGCACAAAAAGCTTATTAGGCACAAAATACTTTTTTTCTGTTACAGGTGGTAACTATCCTAGGCAATATTCCCCTCTCTGCTTTTCGTCCACCAGCAATCTAATCTTCTTTCTAATTCTTCTTTCTTTCTAATCTTCTTCTTTATAATCTTCTTTCTAAATCTTCTTTCTTTCTAATCTTCAGCATTCTAATCTTGACGTTTCAGTATTGCCGTTTCGGTAAGTCACTTGATTATATCCGCCTTCCCCGTGACCTTTTCTTTGTTCGGTGTTGGCGCTTTTGTTCAATATTTCACCAGCAAGCCCATCTGTCGGTACTTCTGTGAAAATACGGCCATTGCTAATAACACCGAATTGGGAATTGATGGATACATGAGATATCGCAATACCAAATCCTACGAACCGGGAGGAGCAACATTTAACGAGGTGGACACACACGGGGGGACACCTAAGCGGATATTTACACGCCAAACTTACAGGTCTGGGCGGCTGCACCGGCGGGTTGCGAGGGTGGTGCGAATCGGAGGGTTTCAGCTGACGCGGGGGCTCGTCAGCCTTCTGGTAGCCATCAGGGTCAGCGGCCGCACTTGGCGACTTGACCGCTGCCGCCTTTGCTGTGCCGCTGTTCGCCCACTGCTTGGAGGACCTTTCCGAAGCGAAAGGTTTGGTCGGAGCGACAGGTTCGGCCTGTGGCGCCTCTTGCTGTGGAGTCGGGCGGGGCGCCTCTCCCTGCAGTGCCTCGCCGCCTTCATCTTTTACAGCCGGAAGAGCAGGAGTACCAGGCTTTAGGGAGGCACCTGAAACGGGAGCGTGGGCTGGTTGTAGCTGCTTGGCGGCCATATTCTTAGGCTTCGTCTTCTTTCATGCACATGTGGTACACAGACTAAGAGGCGATATTTCGTTCGGAGATAGGCACAAGCCACAGCCTCTGTTGGCATGCAGACCGTTATCTCTAAATGTGTTTATATATCACCTAACCCTCTTAAACCAGCATAAAAACTACCAAACCACTCATATTGAGGAAAACAATGCGTACAAACGACCTAAGAGAACATTTTACCGAAACAAAATCACAGGTCTCTGACCCACTGGGGGTCCAATCCAGGCTGCTCGCTCCAAAACTCATGATTTTACTCATAGGCTACTGAGGCCCAAGAATGGTGTCGTTGTAGCAGATGATCGAAAATAAAAGGAATTTTCGGAGCAACCTAGCACAAAACGTTGCATGCACGCCCCTTATCTATTCGCTCCCGCAAAATAAACGCCGTAAGACAAGAGGGGGAAAGGAGACGACCGTCTTTCAAGTGCGGAGCACTTTAGGGGCCCGTGGTGTCATCCGTCCGATGTCCTTGGGTGTCACGCAAGTCAATTGATGCATACTCACTTAGGGGGATCGTCCAAAGGGAATTTGTTTTAGTCATGAAAACGACTTAGGTAAGGCAAAATGGCAGAGCCGAGAAATTGATTCAGTCACTAAGTTGAAGAGAAAAAAACAAAACATGGATGGAAAAACGAAAGTCAATCTTCTCCGAATAGTTCTAGCACGGCAGACGAGTGTCTTTGCAGGGATGGATTGTGTGGAGAGCATGACACATATCTTTATGGCAGTGGCCCAGCTTCTTTGTGCCCCAGAAAGACAAACGGAATGAACGAGATGATGGCATTCCTGTCAGGCAGAACTGTCAGAGAGAGAGAGAAAACTTTTTTTATTTGGCAGATAGAGCTTAGTGGAAGTGGAGCCTTCTTACAGGTAGCCATGTGCTGTCCTTGATGCTACCGCTCTCTCAACCAGCAGGAGCTGATCGCAAAAGAGGGAGCTGGACAGCAGCATCTCCCACTGCTCGGGGGAACGGGGACGGGGTGGAGGTGGCAAATCAGGGTTCTGGGTGCATTCAAGGAAAACGTGCCTAAGTGTTCCTGATTGCGTACAGAATTTGCATTGGGCTTCGTGCTGATTTGGAAACATAAGGTGCATCAGTGTTGGGTGGGGATACGTGTTTGTTTGCACAAGTCTGAGCGTAGTTTCTTGTGTCTTTGTTAGTTGTGGGTGGGGCAGTGGAAGTGTTCTGCGACCGAGTCTGTAGTGCTCTGTAATTTCCTGGTACGTCGTGAGTGGCATAGGTTCATTTGAGTCCTCCGCGGCCTGGTCGACGAAACCTCGGGCCTTGAGGTGGGCTTGATCATTGCCCTCCATGGAGGAATGGGCCGGCGCCCACACCACTTCGACTACCCTGTCTGGTGGCTTGCTTGACAATATGCGGTATGTCATTGGAGCTACCCATCCCGACGTGAGACTCCTGCATACTTCTTGGGAGTCAGTAATTATGACTGTTGCCTTCGTTTGTGAAAGAGCTAAGGCTACAGCTAGTTCTTCCGCTTCTTTTGTTGAGGCTCGTGGCAGGGTTGCTCCGACGATGAGGTCTGTCTTCGTTGTCACCACCGCTACTTTGGCTTGTCTTTTGGGGTATGCGGCTGCATCTGTGTAGACCACTGTGGGCAGAGATCCATACTTTTTGTCCAGAGCTTTGGCTCTTGCTTCTCGCCTACCCTGATGGTGAACGGGATGCATATTCTTCGGTAGAGGACGGATTATGATGTGCTTCCGCCATTTCTCCGGCATTTCCTTTGTTGAGGCAGCGTCCGCCACTGGCATCAATTTTAATTGGGCAAGTACCTTCCGGCCCGTTTGGGTTTGTGCGAGGCGAGCTTTTTGGTTAGACAGGTGACCTTCAATTAGCTCATCGACTGTATTGTGTAGCCCAATGCTATATAGCCTGTCGGTGGACACGCTCATTGGAAGGCCCAGAGCTTGTTTTGTTGCTTTCCTGATAACGGTGTTAAGTTTGTCGGTTTCTCTCTTGTTTAGAACTGCATACGGCACTGAGTAAGTTATTCTGGAGAGGATGAAGGCCTGGACGAGACGAAGTGTGTCTTTCTCTTTCATGCCTCTGTGCCGGTTGGTGATTCTTCTGATCATGTGTAGAACCTGTTCGGATGTTTTTGTAAGCCGCTGTATCATTTGGTCGTTCTTCGCGTCCGATTGCATCACAAGGCCTAGAATATTTAGTGATCTGCAGGGTTTGATGATCTGTTTCTCAAGGGTAACCTGGATGTCATCTTCTTCTCGTTTGCTGCGGCGGCGTCGAACCACAAGAAGTTCTGACTTTTGGGGTGAGCAAGCCAATCCGCATTCCTTCGCATACTGGTTGACCGTATCGGCGGCGACTTGCAGAGTGTCCTGCAGACCCCCTAATGAATCGGTCCCCGTCCATAGGGTTACATCGTCTGCATAGAGAGCGTGTCTTAGGTTAGGAATAGTCTCCAGCCGCCCCGGGAGGCCCAAGAGCGCGATGTTGAACAATAGCGGAGACAGGACTGAGCCTTGAGGGGTCCCCCGACAGCCAAGGGTGATGGGGTTCGAGGTGACGTCCCCGATCTTGATTATGGCTTTTCGGTTGGACAGGAAGTCGACAATATAGTCGTATGTCTTCTTTCCGCAGCCTGTGTTGTTCAGGTTCCGGAGGATTGCCTCGTGTGCCACGTTGTCGAAGGCTCCCTTCAGGTCAAGTGCGAGGATGGCCCGCGGGGAGTGACGAGTGGCGGGGACGAGGATCTCTTCCTTCAGCTGAATTAGCACATCCTGGGTCCCGAGGTGTCTTCTGAATCCGAGCATTGTGTCCGGCATCTGCTTGGTCTCGTCCAGGTGTTTCTGGAGGCGCTTTAGTATTATCTTTTCCATAATTTTTCCTACGCAGGACGTAAGAGAAATTGGTCGCAAGTTTTCGATGTGTGGTGACTTCCCCGGTTTTGGTATAAAGCGGATTTCCGCCGTCTTCCATTGTTCTGGAACTTTCCCCTCAGTCCAAAAATTGTTGAAGTGGTCCGTGAGAGTTTCAAGGGCTTGGTCGTCTAAGTTTGCCAGAACTTTGTAGGTGACCTGGTCTAGTCCTGGGGCGCTGCTTTTTCTGCTTTCTGCGATGGCTGCCTTAACTTCGTAGAGCTGTATCTTTTTATCGAGTTCGGCGTTCGGGTTCCCAGTGTATGAGGGAGGGGTGAAGTTACGTTCCGTCTTAAGGTATTTCCGTTCCAGATCTTGCAGAAGTTGGTCCGTAGTTCCCTGGTATGCGCTGAGTGTGCGGGTCATGCTACGTTGTGATTCGCCTTTGCTCTTCAGCGGGTCGATTAAGTGGCGCAGCAGCTGCCAGGTCTTCCTCGTGGATAGAGTGCCCTGGAGGCCATCACACAACTTCAGCCAATTTTCCTTGCACAGGGCTGCTGCGTACTCTGCTGCTTGCTTGTTTATCTCAGCTATTTTCTTGCGGAGCTTGCGGTTGTGCCTCTGCCTTTTCCATCTTCTGGTGAGACTGTGACGGGCCTCCCAGAGGTGGTTAAGTTTCGGGTCTACACAGGGATTCTTGTATGTGGTGGCGATGACTTGGCTATGCGCCTTCACGTCTGAGACGATCTGCCGCACCCAATCCTGGTACGAGAGTTCTGTGCATTCCTCCCGAGATTCTCTGGTCTTCCGAAATCGGTCCCAGTCGGTAATGCGGGCTGTACCGATTTGGGCTTTATAATTTCTGCTTTTAACTACAAGACGGATAATATAGTGGTCTGATCCGAGGTTAGTTTCAGTAGTCATCCACGAGACGTCGAGCGAACCTGCGAGCAACGAGAGGTCTGGGCTCGTGTCTCTTGACGTACTTGTGCCAAGTCTGGTTGGGGTCTCAGGCTCATTTAGTAGGACAAGGTTGTTTTGGTTGAGTACATTCACTATCGCCTGTCCTTTCTTGGTGTTGTTCTTGTACCCCCACATCTGGTGTGGGGCATTAAAATCACCCAGTATAAGTGTGGGGTGGTTCCTTGCTAACGCTAGGGCTTCCTGAACGGTTTCCTGTACTCCGGGTTGCTTGCGCGAGGGGCGGCAGTAAATGTTGAGAATAAATAGGTTCGTCCTTTTTTTGGTCGAGCATGAGTGGATCTCCACAAGGGTATGCTCACAGTCCCTCTGTGGGGTAAGATGCTGTGTCGCCGAAATACTGCTCCGCACGAGGGTTGCTGTTGCTTTTCCGGACGGGTCGGCGTATGTTATATATCCAGGCAATCTGGTGTTTCCATTCGTTTCTTGGAGGGCTATTATATCTGGTTGTGGGTCCAAGGATAACACGTATTGTAGAAGTGCACCCGTCTTGTCTTTTATGCCGCGACAATTCCATTGCAGAATTGCCGTAGCGTCGGGCCTATTGTTTCGTGGTGGCATCGTGAGATCCAGTTATATCCTTGTATTCCGGCCTTGGATCCCTTGTGTATGGGGTGGGACGTTTATTTGCGCGGGTGTTAGTGCTGTCAACTCGTTCAGCGCGTGCAAAGCCAGCTTCCAGCCATTCGATGCGAGCTACGTGGTTCTGCACTTCCTGCCCGACATTGTTGAGGCCTTGTTTGATAGCTTGTATGTCCTGTCCGAGAGCATTAAATTGGGCGTCCATGCCATCGGTCAGTGATTTGGCAAAGTTGATCATAGCTGTTCGGAACCACGGAGGTTGTGTCGTTTGTTCATCGCACTGTGTCCGGCTGGCTTCGGTGGCTGTGGGGTTGGACGTCGGCCTTGGTGTCTCAGTGTTTGGAGGTGGTGACGGGATAATGATGGCCTTCGCGGATTATAATAGGACTATATTTCAAGCTCCAAAAAAAGCGGCGAGTGAGGATTCTATTGCAAATTGATTAGTTCATTGCCCAACATTAAACCAGGCTGAGTGTGAATATATTGACCAGGAGATTGGCATACAAAAATTGGTGTCTAGCATTGAGTCATTGTCGAAAGGCAAAAGCCTAGGTCGTGATGGTCTCACTGGAGAATTTCACCAGACGTTCTGTCCTTTGCTGGCTCCGTGTTTACCTGAAATTTACCGCGAGGCTTACAAGATTGGATAGCTTCCACCTTCGCTGTACTTAAGGCCAGACTGTTCTAGTCACGAAAAGTAATGACCTTGCCAAACTGCGCAAAGCAGCAGAATACCTCTCACTCCTTTGTGTAATGTTGATTGTAAAGTATTTGCTAAAATTTCGATTTTTTTCGCGCCCATTCGCGCTTGCCTCCAGGCGGACGCTTCTTCAGTTTCCGTTCTTCTTGCTCGAAGCGAGCGACATGCATTCGTCCCGTAGTGAGGTAGCACCTCGAAGGCCTGGATCTTTATTCCATAGACACACTCGCGGGAGTCGCTTTCGCTGCCCAGTCGTGGGTATCTGATTGTCTGTGCAACACGCCAACACTGACCCAAAGTGCTCGATTGCTGGGCGCATTGAGTCAAGAGAGAGAGAGAAACAACATCTTTATTGTCCGGCAAAAAGACGCGGCCTAAACGTCACGCTGGACGGCCACCCGGCGCTCGCTACCTACTCGCACCTAGTCTCCGAGGAGACAGTGATGTCGGCCGCTAGCGCTCGAGGGCCTCCAGCGCTTGCTGGACGGGCTTGCGCTGTGCGTCGTAGTCCACACTCGCCACCGGCGCGGCGGCAACGCGTCTGTAACACCGTCCTCCACCTTGCAGTTCCACAGCATGTGCGCCATGGTGGCTCGGTCCTCGCCACACACCGCACACACGTCACTCGCGTACACCTCCGGGGACACATGTTTCGCCACCACCGGTGTCCACACCGCTCGCGTCTGTAGCTGCCGCAGCGTCACCGCCTCCTGTCTCGTGAGCTTACGGTGGGGTGGCGGGTACGTCCGCCTGCCCTCCCGGTACCAGTCCAACACGTCCTTGTACGAGGAGATCGGCACCACCTCGTCGTCGTCCTCCGCAGGTCGGGGGCTCGGGCTCGCGCCGCGGCTGGTGAGCGCGCGCGCCGCCCGGTCCGCCTCCTCGTTGCGGTTTTCGCCCGTCTCACCGGGCCCATGTGTGCCGGAAACCATTTCACCGTCACCGGCACCACTCTGTGTACTAGGGCCCCGCACACCCTCGCCGCGCACGGGACACGTTGTCCTTCGCGAAGTTCACGATCGCACTCCGCGAGTCGCTTATCACCGTCGTACACCTCGGGTTCGTCAGCGCCAGCGCAATGGCCAGCTCCTCTGCATGCTCCGGGCTCGGCGCCCGCACGCTGCCCGCCGTGCACAGCTCCCCGGAGGTCGCCGCGACCACGGCCGCTGCGTACGTGCCCGGGCGGTCCGAGTACCTCGCCACGTCGACGTAGAAGGCTCCGCTGTCCGACGCGTGCGTGGCCGTGAGAGCTTTCGCCCTCGCCAGTCGACGCTCTCGGTTCACCTCGGGATGCATGTGTCTCGGGATCGGTGGCACCTGAACGAGCGGAGCAGCCCGCACCGCAACGGCGACCGGCCCACACTCCCTCGTAGCCCCCGCGGTATCCCACTCTCTACAGTATCGAATCTCGTCCTAGTTCGCGCTAACTAGGATCTAGGATCTCGTCCTAGTTCGCGCTAACCTAGCCAGCTGCGCCGTTCGCTGCGCCTCGGCTATCTCATCCAGCGTGTTATGTACCCCCAGCTCCAGGAGTCGCTCTGTGCTCGTGTGCGTGTACAGCCCCGGTGCCGCCTTGTATGCTTTGCGTATAATCGCGTCCACCTTCTGGCGCTCCGCCGCCTTCCAGTCGTGAAAAGCCGCGACGTAGGCCACGTGGCTGACTGCAAACGACTGCACCAGCTTCAAGAGACTGGCTTCTTTCATTCCCGCGTGCTGCTTCGACACCTTCCTGATGAGCCGAATGGCCGTAGACACCTTCGCGTCCAGCTTCGCAATTGTCAGACCGTTGTGCCTCAGCGCATCGATGTGCAGCCCCAGCACCCGTAGCGTCTTCACGTGCGGGATGGCCGTCCCGTCCCTCGTTCTCAGGTTGATATCCGGCTCGGTCGTGTCACTCCGGCTCTTCCCGCGCGGTGGTACGAACAGGAGCTCCGACTTCGCCGGTGAACACACCAGCCCCGTGCGCCGCAGCTGGTCTTCGATCTCGTCGATAGCCCGCTCCAGTGCCGCCTCGATCTCGCCGTCGCTGCCGCCGGTCACCCAGAGCGTTATGTCGTCAGCATATATAGTGTGCTTGACGTTCGGGAGACTCCGAAGTCGCTCGGCCACCCCGATCATTACCATGTTAAACAGCACCGGCGAGATCACGGCGCCCTGCGGCGTGCATAGAGTCAATAGACTGCCGCGTTTAAATCTCCCACCACCCCAACGGCTATTAAATGCAGAGCATTTCAGTAACTCACGATGTCACCCGCGTTGGCGTCCGTAGTCCACACCGCAGCCCTCCCTACTAATAAAAAAAATACTATCCGGCGCCAGGTTTAGATCCCTCGACCCTGCGGGCGGAACGCAATGTACACGTCGCTCTGCCGACTGCGCCACAAAAGCGACACAGATAGGGAGGCTACGACGCGCCTTATATCCTTGACTCATTCAAATTACTGCTGACGAGCGCTCTCTCGTCAGCAGTTGCCACAAGTGCAACAACATTAACGTAACGCAAACTACTTAACGTCGTGCGCCCCCGGAAATGCTCTGCATTTGATCGTGCCCCTCGCGAGGGGGATGTTGTCGCTACCTCTTGCAGAGACTGAGTGCAACCGCCGAGAACAAGATCCCACGAGTTGCGCGCGCGCTGTAGACTGGTTGCGCCATCTGTCAGATGCGACGCGAACTACTATCAAGGCAGTGCGGAAAACGAACGCGCGAAATACAAACCGGGCTGTGAGGAGAAACGGGAAGTAAACTTTCTTTTTTTTTTTTGTTCCTGTACAACGCCCCTGTGGAGCGGGCATTCTTGGTTATAAAGAGGTTGTGGAGAGACGAACAAAATCGTAGGTCCATTGAACTTGTCCAGGCAGAGCTGCAGGTAAAGCTGAACTAACCGCGCGAACTGCGACAACTTTTTTGTGTCTTTTTTCCAGCAGCCTGTGAGCGTTTGAAGCCGCCGGAGTTTTCATAAAGACTATACACGGTAACTTTTCATAAAGACTATACACGCACTCTTGAAAAAGAAAGTGTTATTTTTTACAGGCGGAAGAAACAAAGGCCGCTGTGTTGTAGCTGATTAAGTCACAGAAAATAAAAAAAAAGAAATCATGAAGCCAAAGAAATAACAACTTGCCTGGGTTCAGCGCCCCCTGCGCGCGATTTGCGTCAGGGCCAAGATTCCTGTTCTCAGGTGGATGAAATCCCCGGGTTGGCCTCAGGGCTTCAGTTGCTGCGTGAACGGCATGCCGACGCGTACGTCGCTCTTGTCGAAGCAACTGAGGGAAGCGGCTGGGCGCTGTCCCTCTTGGGCGACGTTTCCGGCACTTCGATGGTATTTCATCGGTAACTGCATTACGTCCTGCTGTGCGTACATGCCCCCTCCCTTCAACCCCAACCCGTGCATGCCTAAACCGGCAACGCGGGATAGGCGCCTAATTAGATCTGAAGTACACTGGCTAATGGCGAGAGAAGGACTTATTATGCGACCAGACTAAGATCTATTATTATTCTTCCGCCAGAAGAACTGTGTCCAGCTGGTCAACGAGGGCCACCGACGGGACAATGTCGCTCGGAATGGCTTTGTAGATGCAGAATAATTACGTGCTCACGCTGGCGTTCCAACGGGGCAAGTCGCTTTCAACCGGAAGAGAGCCGCAGCTGGTGGGGGAGGTGTAATTTGAGGCGACAACGGCCGCAGCTACATTCTCTGCAGCGGTGGCTTTCGGGTGTTTTTCCCCCATTCGCACTGCTGGCGATTCTCCGCAATCATCTCATAAGGCGCTACTACCGCTGGCAGCCGACTGCGAAACTTGTGAAAGATGGATCGGTGGTGAGGAATAACCGTTGGGATAACCGTTGTGAAAAAAAGGGTAGTTGGTTACAAGGACGAGCCCCGAAGCGGCGCCGAGTAAATCGGCTTCACCGAAATAAAACTTTGGTGGTGAGTGAGAGATATACTGCTTCGCACTAAAAAGCAGAAGCTCTGGGGCTCGAACCCACGACTCCAAAACTAGGGCGCTGAAGTACAGCATGAAAATCGTATTAGCAGTTGCTCATGAGAATATAATTACGGTTCCATTGCAAACCAAGAGATGGTTCGCGTTGGGTGTGGGTCTAGGCAGCCAGGTTTTTGCAACGCTCCATACTGCGACATGCACCAAAATATCAGTCTACGAGGCCGTGACCGATGGTGACTCGGGCACATCACGACGACGTACGCACCTGAAGTAGTTTACCTAGTTCGAATAGAGGCTTACTACGCCAAATGACGGAATTTGAGACTCAAGTGAGTAAGTCAAATGTCTGTTAGTGTTTTAATTACTAGACACACCTTCCACCATTTAACCGCTCGATAAAGCAGTATTTATTTACAAAGCCTGCAAAGAGAAAAAGTACCATGCGCCGTCTGCGTCTCCGCAAGAACTACAGCCGTGACGCGTATTCGTCTTGAAATGTGGTTGGACGATACGATTTGCGAGGTTTTAAAGTTATGCATGAGCACTCTCGTAAGTGTCAATGCCATCTTTCCTTTAGTAAAAACTTCAGTACTTTTGGCAACAAGCATATGTGTCGGAATGTACTTGTGGTTTATTTTTCTAGAGTGGTTCAAATTTCACTTTTGGTTCGCTGGAACACGTCCATGGCTCCCGACGTTGTGTGTGATCGCACATAAGCGATACTTCAGTAATCGCTATTTGATGCTTTTGCCGTACTGTCCTTCAGACATTTGCCCAATGAACCTCATAGTAACGATTATAGCGGTTACGAAACGGTTACCGTGCAGTTACGAAGGACGAGCCGATGTTTACGCAGTCCTGAACGACTCCGTGCCAGCGTAGATGCTGAACTGGAAGCAGATTCCACGTACCTTCGCAGCCCGCAACCGGGTCGCGCATATGCGTTTCCTAGTCAGCACAGCCTGCCGTTACTTATACTTGCTACGGGCGTTATATCATAGCAGAAACACACCTGAAGCACTCAAAACCAACCGAACTAAATTAAATAACTAGAAAACAGGCGTGACCTGAGGGAAACTACGCGTTTTAAAAAAATATCGTGTGTAAGTGTTTACTGCAGCTATCTCAGCCAGACCTTTGCTGGTGTATATGGAGATGCGAAACAAACCTAAATCTGACAAAATCACAGAAATTAAAAAAAAATGAGAACCCAAACCCACCCAATAGAAAAAAAACGAAGGAAGCTCACATTAACGCATCAGACTTGAATGTAGCGAACCTGGACGCAACCTTCACGACAATCACGACCATTTCAGTCCATAATTGCAGCCGATTTGCTCCTTCTTCGCTGTCGCAACGACCTTTACTTCATCATTGTTTCTCAAGTGTGAGCTTTCTGCATTTTCTCGGAAGCGATAACCATTGCCCATCGCCTTGGAGGGACGTATGCTATGACGTATCTTTCTCCGTCCCAGCAAGTGTTACCACGACTACAGCGAAAACTGCATTTTTTTTTGCCAAATCTTGGCCAACCTCCCTAAGTGAGTATGCCTGGCTTGAAAACGTGTGCTTCGGACGGTGGGCGGTCACCACGAGGCACGCACACAGGAGGCACGCACACAGGAGGCACACACAGGAGGCACGCGCTCTGAATTTTCCTGTTTTTTTTTTAACTGCCGTTCAATCGCCGCAATCTTAGCCGATCTCCCTAAGTGGGTATGCTTGGCTTTACAAATGTGGGCAGGCCCGTTGAGCGGTCGTCGCGAGGCACGCACACATGAGCCCTAGCCATTTTCTTGGTTTTGTTTATTGCCAGATGGTCGCACCGAGGTCCGCGCTCACTTGCGCGCTCTCGGTGATTTCTTGCTGTTTTAAACTGCAGACACGAAAATTTCGATTTGCTAAAGAGCTTCACTCTTAAATCAACCGCGGTGTTTAAAAATATTTTAAAAAATAGCCAATACCGACCTAAGAGCGGCAAAACCACAAACACATCCAAAAATGGTAAATGTAATGAAAGTACCCGAAATGCCATTGAAAATGCATAAAGGTGTCATAAATACATCATATGTGGGATTCAAAGCAATAATCCTCAAGTATGACAAAGCATTGAAAAATTTAAGGAGAAATACCCCTAACAGGTTATGGTCTCGCGACTGGATGATTGCTAAGCAAGAACGAAACCAATAAACTACGAGGCCAAGTGATTCAGACATATAAAGTGGGTGCCACAAGCACTTAGATATAGCTTCAAACATGCCCCTAGATGGCGCCTATGGCTGTGCTGAATAGGAAACGCCCATAATCCACCCAGTCATATAAGACGCGTGAGCACAAATGCGACAGCTGGGCAATTTAAAAAAGAACCAAGCCCTGTATTCGAACCTGCAAAGTGTGACAACGCAGGCGTACTACTCCATCCCACTTAGCTATAAAAACCTTTTTTTTTTTCACTATTCCCAAAGACGACGGGCCGGGTGCCCAAACAATTTTGCCACTCCAACGTACTCTCTCACAATTAATGCATCTTATCCATCGAGTTTCTCACCGAAGATTTGGCCTCCAAGAATCAGATACTCTGCGCATAATCCAAGCCATCCTTATCAGCCGGATTGCATACAGTGCTCCTTACCTAGCCCTGAAACCCTCCGAACAAAACAAACTGAACACCGCGATACGGCAAGCCTACAAAACCGCACTAGGATTGTCCCCTAAAACGGCAATAAGCAAGTTACTACAACTGGGCGTCCATAATACGTGGAAAGAAATCCAAGAAGCGCACCGAATTTCTCAATTCACACGCCTCCAACTCCCCACTACGGGAAGAGCGACCCTTCGCCGGCTAGGGTATTCGACCCCACAACAACAAGACGAGAAGACACGCATCCCCGGACCAATTCGACAACACATCAGAGTGGCTCCAATCCCACGTAACATGCATCCGACCTATAACAAGGCACGACGAGCAGCAAGAGCACGAGCAATCCATGTGCAGTATGACCACCTCCCCTTCAGTCGCTATGCAGACGCCTCTCCATACCCCCCCCCCCCAATTTGCGCACGCTGCCAGTGTGACCGACGCCAACGGAAAAGAGTTAACCGCAGTCACGACCATTACAAAATCTATAGAAACAGCCGAAGAAGTTGCTATCGCCCTGGCTGCCACCACTTGCGAAAACTACAGTTTTACTGACAGACTCCCAAGCTGCATGCCGCAATTTCTTGATCGGACGAATATCCCTACCAGAATTGGCTATACTAAAACCAATTAAGCGACTTCCTGAACTACAGATTGTCTGGTCACCTGGCCACGAAACCCTCAAAGGAAATGGGTCGGCACACGCCGCCGCCCGCGCGCATACACACAGGGCCGTTCCCCGAGAGGGTGACAAACTTCAAGATGGCGACATCCTCAAGCCCACGCCCCTGAGAAAATACGCCGATATACTCGCCCACTACCGCCGCGGGCGCCAACAATACCCAGCACCCCACCCACACCTATCTAGAAACGAAGGTACAATACTCCGGCGACTACAAACAAACTCTTACCCCCACAATACCCTACTCCATGCAATGTACCTCACCCTCTACCCCGCATCTTGCAAATACTGCCCCCATCCTGGCACCCTATACCATCTGGTATGGGGGTGTCAACAAACCCCGTCCCTTACTCCCAATCCCCAAACTACTTACGAGCAGTGGGTGGCACAACTGATCAGCTCCGACTAGAGGAAACCCCCCACCAGGCGGGTGCCCAGACAGCAGCACCTAAGGCTCGCATAAATAAAGTTTATTCCTCCTCCACCTTTACTGCATAAAAACCTGCGCCTTTTACAGCCTACATAAGCTATCAGTCATCCAAGAAGATGCACATCACTGCAGCTAAAGTAATTCGTCCGTCAAAGCTCCGGCAAGCAGACGCACGCGTCTAACAGATGCAGCTATTTTGGTGGGTCACCTTTTGCCGCATATATGCTCCGAACCAACGTAGCCTCTTCCCAAAAAATGAACTTCGGTGGGTGAGGGGGGTTCCGCGTGCCTGTAAGTACTGCGGCCCTTTCAATAGCTTTACAATCCCATCACAACAAATATGTCAGAGGGCACTCTAGTAGCATCTAGAAAACGCAAGAACCGAATTGTATAAGGGGTAATGTCCATGGTCTTTTCAACAGTTCGTTGCAAAACATCCCAGGAAAACACCGCATTCCGGCACAAAACAAAGCCATGGTCAACAGTTTCAGGTTGATTATAAGCGGCAATTTTATGTACCCACATTTTCACTGGGAGTGTGGATGTATGCAGCTTAAAGAAAAACGGTTTTGCAGTTGGCGGAAGACATACGTGTGACACGCTTCAAAACGGTGTCATTACGGTGGCCAATGTAATGCTGGCGATAAACGGGCACTGCGAACAAACTTTCTAACAAAGTGTTCGTCAAAGCCTTCCTGGACAGCGTAAACAGATATTGCAGGGAAAACCTCGCAGTAAGAAAGTGAAAGATGTCGACCACCTGCTTTAAAAAGACCCAAGGTGGCTTCGTACTAACATCACCCGTGGAGCCAAGCAAAAATAAGCGCACAATTCCATTGAAGCTGGAAAGAAAACCACAAAAATAAATTTAAAAGCCTGCGTAACAGAACAGAGCAGGCAGTGGAGGCCCTCGCGAGATAGACATGTACTTGGATGTAGAGTAAATAAAAAAGACGGAGTACAAAGCGGATCACGCTGGAAGACCCCCTCTGGGAAAAACATCCCCCTCGCGAGGGGCACGATCAAATGCAGAGCATTTCCGCGGGGGGCGCGCCTGCAAGTCGTATGGATTACGTATTGGTTGTTGTTGTTGTTGTAATTGTTGTCTTCCAGCGTAGACATTGTCGATGAAGTCGATGGTGAAACGTGAAACGTGCCGTGAACCCCCTGCCGCGGCTATGACGCAACGTGGAGCGGCTATGACGCAACACAATCCAACACAATCCACTTTAATCCAATCCAAATCCAAACCAATCCAAGCCAAGCCAAGCCAATCCAAGCCAATCCAATCGAATCCAATCCAGTGCCCCGTCGCGAGAGAGTGTTATAGCGCCGAAATCGCGCCACCACATGAACGCGTGATGTTGACGTCACGATCACGCCACAGATGTTAGCGACCAGAGAGCGCACGAACGACATATGTGGTTTAAGCGCGAACCGACCGCGGCGAGAGAGCGCGATGCGAGCGCCCCCACCTGTTCTTGCGCGCGAACCGGCTGTTGCTCAGCGCGAACCCAACGCGGCGAGAGAGGGTGTTGCGCACGTCCCCCCCTGTTGTGCGCCCGAACCGAACGCGGCGAGAGAGGGGGTTGCGAGCGCAGAGAAGGCGAGGAGGACGCAGGGGAGAGGGCGCACCTGTGGCCGACGGTTGAATGAGTCAAGGATATAAGGCGCGTTCGTAACCTTCTATTCTGTGTCGGCTTTGTGGCGCAGTGGTTAGAGCGACGTGTTCCTTGCGTTCCGCCCGCAGAGTCGTGGGATCGAAACCTGGCGCCGGTAAGTATTATTTTTTTATATAGTGTAGGGGCAGCGATGCGGACTACGGACGCCAACGCGGGTGACATCGTGAGTTACTGAAATGCTCTGCATTTAAAAGGTAAATGGGAACTTATTCGCTACTGATTAACGTTTAGCAGAAGTGGATTATGCGTCACTTTGCAGAAAAAAAGCCGAGACACAAGCTGATGTACAAACAAATGCGTCAGCCAGCACCCCCAGACACTAATGGAAGAAACAAATTGTCCCTACGCATAGGTTCCGGTTGAGACCCCCCAAACAAAAGTCACAAAAACTCCATCTAGGCCTCAACTTTAGAACGCACAGATTGGAGTACTTGCCGCACAAAACAAGCTTTGCGACAAGGAAGACATTACAATCCTGCGCACGCGCACGTAAACACAGAAATTTCTCGCCCCATCCATGCCTGCGAGGCTCGCTTGACGTTTTGGAGCGCCAATGACCACTGCGGCCCGGAGTTTCGTATTTAGTGCAAAGGCACACCCGGGTACTGAAGTGCGTCCTTATCCGAAATAATGCCAGCAAATAAGTTGTGTTTCGTGCTCGATTTACCAAATCAAAATTCCTTTGTTTTTTCTATATCCACAGCCGCTCCAGACGCGTGGCTAAACTGCCTAGTCAAATTAACGGCTTCTTCAACGCTTGTTTTATCAAGGCAAAAATCAGCAATGTCATTCGCGTAAGCAAGGTTCTTAAACTCGCAGGATAATGAGGAAAAACCGCGTACCCTTTGAATCTGCTGAATACTAAGGCACAGAGGTTCTAGGTATAAGACTAACAACAAGGGTGAAAGGCGGAAGCCGTGTCTAACAGACGACTTAATGGCAACTAAGCTAGAACGCGGTTGACGACATGTTGTGTGGTGAACTGTTTGTAACAAAGCTGAACGCCTCTTAACAAAATATTACCTAAATTTAGCGCTGCCAATAGTGTGAATAGAACATCATAGGAAACTCGATCACATCCCTTTGAAAGGTCGATATGGATAAGGGCCACCTGCTGTGCCGAATCAAACACACTTAAATTGGCGGTTACCGTGACCACGGGCGGCGCTGCGAGGCGCACCTCCATGACGTCGTCTTAGAGGTTCCCGCATTTGTCGTCTGCTTCACTCGGAATAGCTCTTTTTGCTGTTTCTTTGCGCTAGGTTGAATTCTGATGCTTGTCCGTACCAGATTTTGCGCGTGCGTAACTTTTTATCATAATAATAGACGTAAAATCCTATACAATCTAGCTCAAGGCGTGAGTTAAAGTATTACATACCCCTACGGAATTACATACCCCTACGGAAGAAACATTGCAGGCGTCGCCCAATTCCTTGCGAAGCTGGTCCTGTGGGTAACGCGAAAGTCGGAGCTTGGCGTCAGCTTCTGTATTAAGCAATTTTTCGAACAAAGGGACCAGCCAGCTGCTATTAACAGACAAGAGCGAAAATACAAGACCAAAAGAAATTCCAGGACTTCGGGGCCGTCAGCTTTGGCAGAAGGTTTTACGATACCCGATAATCATATGTAAGGTAACACAGTTTTTGCAGCCTTGCCGAACACTCGAAAGTATTGTATCACATCACTTTACGTTGTCATGACATGAAAGTATGCCGACATGCATTATGGCGCGCAAAAAATATTGGTTGAGTTTAGTTCCACATAACTGTGTACAGGCGCGTACTGGTTTTATACCAGGCTTTTAAGCAGTATTTGAGCAAAACGAGTCACGTCTACGGTAAAGATACAGTAACACTATGTTCGTTCAGACCTCTGGGGATATTTCGGTACATTTCCCACGGCCATATCTTCCCAATATTCACATATGCGTTATAGGAAAACTGCACTCTAGATGAGGAAAGGAGGTAAAACATTTATTGGACAGTAAATTCGAGCTGATTAATGGGCCGGGTCCTCAGTCCAGGGCATGAGAGTAAGAGTAATTTTCTTCAATTCATAGAACACCATCCGGAGAAGACCAGTGTGTGCTATTTAGACCTGAAAGGCTCCGAAAACAACGAAGAGCTGCTTGGAAATATTCATAGGTTTCGATTCTTGTAACACACGCACGTATACTATTTATTGAGCTCGTTACCGAATATATCAAACCTTCAACACCGTAATCATGTCATAATTGTTCGTTTGACGGTCAGTTCATTATGATAACGATGGTTACGATGAAAATTGGGGGCACAAAAGCCGCCTTTCTGGACAACGTTGTCGGAGCCGTTTCGCGGTGGTGTAGCAAGCCTTTTTATTATATTTGCATGTGAATAAACAGCGCATGCTGCTGATATGCACCTCCTTGCACGCAGCTACAACGAACGCCAATTTGTGAAAAAATGAATGTATGCCATACAGCCTGAAGAAAATGTACAACTTTTGTGACGGTGCAGAAAAATTAATCCGTTGGACACAGAAAAAAAGATTAATCTGATACAAGTCAACAAGAATGAAAGCAATAAAAGACAGCCTCTTTATTACCTGCTGTGCTATTCACGTGTAGGGACCGGCTCTTTGATACGAAGCATTAGACTGTTGGGTCTTCATAAGAGCACCTCAGAAAAGCTGTATGGAAGCCTATGCATTTTGAATACTTATTAAGGAGCTCTGAGCGCTGAACCTCGCGAATAAGCCAGAAAGGACGAGTTACACACGATCGTCTGACCAATGCTGTGAAGAAAGTTGTTCTCTGTCTTCTCGTGTGTTGAAGACTTGTAGGGGATACAGCTTAAAATTATTCGGAGATGTCAGAAGCTGGTAAAATAACTGAATTACTAGAAGTGCGCTTTTTAATGCATAACAGCACAAAACGGGCGATTTGTAGCAGAGGAACTGCTGCCCCGCACAAGCGGAGTGTCGCAGAAGACAGAGGCGCGAGTTCCTAAGCCGACGTAAGACCCAGGGGGTGTCAATCAAACACCTCACCGGCAATACTGAATGAGCAATATGTATATTTGTTTGAATGCTCCTACCTCAAATACCGCAAGTTTGGTGAGGCCTTACTATTTCAATTAATTCATCCTTTATTTCCAGAAAAAATTGTCTGGATGGTCGCCAGGGCCAAAAGCTGGAAACGAACAGCTTGACTGGGCCCAGGAGTCCGTGTCGAGGCAGCGGCACACCAGAAACAAAACGTGCTAACACACAAAGCGAGTGCTGCATCAAAAAGAGAAAAAATACCAAAATACTTGTACAATACCAATACTCAACAAGTGATGACAAGTAGAAGGCGCCTAGACAAAATTTTTCTGAAAGTTTTATAATATACATACCAGAGACATCTTGGCCCATAGCCGTCCACAGATTTCAGTTTTTGTTGATCTTGCGTTTCCTGAATTAAACCTGTGTGTCCTAAATAAAAGGTTGGCGGCAAAACGTCATGGTCGGCTGCTGTGAATATATCTAACAAAACGGGTGCAAGGATAGCTGAGAACTTTTGATAAAACTCTCCACTGAAACCATCCGACTCAGTGGTCTTGTTAGTCATAAGGTTAGAAATGGCAGCCTTAGCTTCGTCAGCTGTAATAGGCCCAGAAACCACAGCGCACTCATCGTCTGTACGCTTAAGTAGTAAATCAATGTGGGAACTAAATTTGTGGGCCCAGAAACCACAGCGCACTCATCGTCTGTACGCTTAAGTAGTAAATCAATGTGGGAACTAAATTTGTGCTCCCGAGCCATTGGTCTTTCCCCAGCAAATAGTGCGCTGTAATGGTCATCGAAAGCACTAGCAATTTCAGCTGTTTCGGCGTACCTAATACCTTTATGTTGAATTTCAATAACTTCTTTGCAAGTGCTGATTCCCGCCCATCACGAAATCAACATCGAGTGGAGTAGCTATCAAAGAATTTTTCAGTTCTTGAGCGAAGAAATACCATGGCGCTTAGCCATAAAAGCATATTAGGTTCCGGGGGCAAATTATCATATGTTTATGGCTTGTACTGACGTCAGCATGGCTGCCATGTTTGTGACGCACAAGAGCCAAAGGCTGCACATTATCCGATGTTCTTATTTCTGTGAGCACTTAAAGAGCTAGAAGTGGTTCACAAAACCGGGCTGTGCTGAAGTCACGTGCATGCTATAGTATGTATATCTCTTAAAGGTATACTCCGTCAGATACTTTGCTGTTTTTTATTGTAGCGATACGAGCTGCTAAGTTGAGCATTTCTTGTGTAACGCTTGTGCAGAAAGCTTCACCTTGCTCTGGCAATAACCTGACCAGCACAGAAGGCGTTCCTTCCGGCAGCAAAAGCGACCACGAAATTGTGGTGTGCTATTGTGATAGACCACCTCGCGAGAAAGTGCTTCTCGTGCCTTCATTATACGGTTTACGATAAAAGGTTCGGTCAATTTGAACTTTTTATTACCTCGTTATTCTGGAATTGAACTGTAAATACGCTGTACTGTAACATCGCTGTTAATACGCTGTTTGGAGAGAGAATGCGGTGCATATGTGCAGTGTAAACGGGTGGTTCAACCTACGTCACTGAGCGTGTTGGGGCCAGCATGTTAGCCGGGATGTTAGCCGGCATGAGCGTCACGGCCATCTCTTGGTGTGTCGCCAAAGGAGGAGATTAAAGGTCTGGCACGTTTATTTATTGTTTATTTGTTCCTAAGAACCGGCCTCGTCATCGTCGTCAGCATCAGCAGCCATGGCGCCAAAGCGGAAATAAAAAAAGAAAAACACATTTTGTTTCATGTGGGATTTGAACCCCGGTGCCATAGTACGAGCCATGTGAGCTACAATTGCCATTACTTGGCACCCTGCCGCAACGAAACAAGAATTAGTCTGGCGTGTGCCGCGGGACACGTGAGCGCGAAGGCACGTGACTAGAACAGGGGCACACGAAACTGCCGCGTGAAGTACAGCCAGTCTGTCTGTCGGGATAATTCGTGGAAAATGCATTTGACAAACAAAGCGAATAAAGAAACACAAATTCGATGCAGCAGCAAAGAAGTCTCTGACAGTCGCTAGGCGTTCGCCTTCAAGGCACGTAAGCATAGTTGAAGGAACACTAAACCGTGGAAACAAGTTGGCCTGTAACGATATATCAAGGTGCCTAGAATCCAAATTCACCATCCTCGCAACTGGCAGTTGCTTGACAAGGCAGAAAATACCATAAAATTGAAGGCGGGTGCCGATGCCCTGAACTTTTCTGGGTACTTCGGTTTGTGACGTCACAATATTTCTGCACGGTGAGAGCTCACTGGAGCAGCATCTATAAATGTTTTTCCTAAAATAACGTTCAAAATTGGTTGGGCACATAAAATGAATGTAAATCCAATCTTTCCTTAAGCTGACGTAAGTTAAAAAAGCAGACACACAAATTTTACACACTGCGAGGAGATTTTATACACTGTGAGGCAGGTTTTTTCACTCACACTTGTCAGCCGCCATGCTTAGTTTCGCTTTGGAAAAGCATCGGTGTGAAATTAGCGAAGTCAATAACCTACCACGGTTAACGCGCGAGGAAGCGGCAAAAGGGACAAGATGCACTGCAAGTGTTTAAGTGACCCGCCTGAAATGCTAATCTGTTCTCCGCGCACGGTACGGTAGTTGCTATCGGTAAGGTGTCCCCGCGCCCGATTCGATCCTTATCGACCGTGAAAGGTTAGGGTACTGAATGCAAGGGGTTATCCGACCGATCTGAACCAGTGCTCTTCCGTTCACTGGATGCCGCTGTTGAATTGCCCGTAATCCTTGCGCGCATAGCTCTACCTGTGTTACAGTGAACAAGAATATTTCACTGTACCCTCGTTATGTTTGACCACGGCGGAGCATCCGCCACGAAGACAACTCGAGACGGGTGCGGGAAGTGATATTGTATTTCACGCCAGGTTGGCGCGTCGCCTGCCAGAAGAGATTATGAGATAGACGTGATTGGCAGATCAGTTGATATGAACGCTCCCGCTTGAGCTACGCCTAGCCGGGTAGCAGCTCCTGCTTCGTTCACGGCCGGCGTGAAGTCTGGAAGTCCTATGTAGGCGGGCAAAACAGCAGCTCGAGCGGTGGAAAGCATTTTTCGTTTGTTTTTTTACAAGTAACGAAAGTGAAAGCCATCCCTTTCGGTCAAAAAAAAAAACGTTTGCAGACATTTGCAGATGGCTTGCAGACGCAAAAGCTATACCGCGGCCAGCGAGAGAGTGCCTAGACCGCATCGGTTCCTTGTTCCTAGTTGTAAAGAAATGCCAGCTTTACTTATTTCCCAGCAAATAATGCATCGTTGCTCATCGAACAAAAGCGGAGACAGCTTCCAAGCGTATGATCTTTCGGTTAAAACAAACTTTTATTCAGCCTCCATTCATCCTTTAAGTTCACCAGGAATTCATTCATTTGACACGTTTTAATAGTACCCGTACGAAAATATTGTAGGGGTAGTTTTCAAGCAGTTATCACAACATAAATGCGTGCATTAGGAACACATATAGAGAATGCATCAGTGTATAAAGCAAGTTACCAAAAAAGAACATTATCGACAGCTTCAGCTAAATTTATGAGAAAACGCATTTTTCACTAGCCTATTCAAGGCAGTGATGGTTTGGAAAAACAATGTTAGAACAGTTGTGTCATAGTCTCCAATCTTTTGTACATTCTCTTCGCGTGATGGTACATAGTATAGCTGTTTGAAACACAAAATTTAACCGAATTATTTCGATTTTATAAGTGTTACGTAAGACTTTCAACCAGAGCAATTTCCCCCTGACTGTACAATGACATTGTGACAAGCCGAGCAGCTCTCCTTTCAACACGCTTCTAGCTTTTCCTGTAACGTTGTTGCAGAGGTCCTAGGCTACGTAGCAGTAACCAAGTATCGGTTTTATATTTGTGAGGGTCTTCCTGCAACAAGTAAAGGGGACAATATACTTCACTAAAGATGTTGGTGCTAGTGGTAGTGGTTGCTGTCGGTAGCTTGTATGTCGGCAGCTTGTATTTGAAAATACTGCTACAAAAAAGAGCGTACTTTCGTTTAGTTATTCGAGAGCTGGACATGATAGCATTTGAAAATACTTTATACACCAAGACAGTTCTCGAAAGATAACTTTGAAACGCCTGGAAGAGCTAATCGTCTTTCTCCGCCTTCCCCTGGTGGCTGCCGCGGCGTGGTATTAGTGAAAGCAGACCCAGCACCTTCTTCAGTCATAGGCAACTTGTTCTTAGAGGGCAGTGGAGCAGGAATAAGAAGTGCAGGACTGCTCTCAGGAGACATTCTGCCACCATGCCGTCCTCTGAACAGTGCACAGACGTTCTGGGCTGCCCCCGGCAGACTGTGTGGTGCGGGCGGGTCCAGGTCAGCGTAGCTGTACCAGGTCACCACCGGAACTTCACGTCGCTACGCCCCCCAGCGGCCTTCGTCAACGTACCTTTCAGAAGCGAAGGTTGTAAGCCCTTCGTATGTTTGTGGGTATGGATATAAAAAAAATCACAAGTCTCGGAGGGAGGCGGGTGTTGACAGTGTTATTTAGGAACTTCAATTCTGGAGCCGTACACTTGCCCGTGCGGTAGAATGGTTGTGAATATTTCCCTCATGTTAGCTGTGCTGCCGTGTGTTAGAGCAGCACCAATGCCACAGGCAGTTAAGGCTGGGGAGTGGTGTTGAAGATAGGCCCAAATCTGCCAACAAATTAAGTCTCCGGTGATATACTCGGGTCATCTCCTACAGTGCAATGTATTCCGGGCTTGGTTGGAGATTCTTTTTCATCTCTGCAGATCGTGATCCATCGGTCTGCTCGTACATCCTGCTCACGCAGGCATTCAAGCAGGTCTCAGTCTGTTTCATTTAGTACGTCTACTTCCAAAATTCCGCTTTGTGAATAGTTTAGTGCTCAGTGAAGATTTACTGTAAATTTTCGAGCTGCTTTTGAGTTAGTTTTGAATTTTGAATTTTAGCAGGGATTCCACAATCAAGAAGCAGGGAAGTTTTAGGGCAGGACAAATAATATTTCACGTGTAGGTGTAAGGTCGACATCAGTGCGGACCAAGGGGCAATATGAATTCCGCGTCAGTGGGTTGGTAGTATGTTCATAGGCTTCGCATTGACGAACAAATTAGGATCGACAGGTGTAGTTTTTTTTAATTAATAAGGTAGTTGCCAAAAGTTCGCATATCGCTGGGACCATTTTAGGCGCTCGGTCAACTTTGTACGCAAGTTTCGACGACTCTGTGTAGCATGGAGATAAGAGTAGGCAATTATTAACCAACCGTGTACAGGAGCTTCCTGCCTGTAGACAGACGTGCAGCCAACCTACTGAACCTCGACAAAGGCTCCTATGGTCACCATTCGAGGCATCTTCCCTTCAGCCTAACATTACTTGCCCCCTTTTGTCCAAGCCTCAGTGTGGGCGCTCGTACGCTTGTCGTGCGCACCGTGTTTTCAAGACTAAACTGTACCGTACTTCGATTATCTCACGCGCCCGTATGATCACCTCGAGTTTGCCCGCAGGAGTAGTGGCAACATTGCAGTTTAGTGGTGCCAATAATTCAGGCAAAATTCAGGAGCCACATCTTCCACAAGTTTTACTTTCAATTTCTCCTCAGGTTTTCTGCAGAAAACCATTAAATGCAAAGAATCTAAAGTAATAAAAGGAGCACCACACTGGCATCCTACAGCTGCACCCCTTAACACCTCTGAAGAACACACTGCAGTTGCAGTCACCACACTATGCAGCACCCACACGCGCGCATCATTCCAAATATACAAAGCTTTTATCACACTTTTGGGGAAAACTATCCACAAGGATTTCTATAGCATTGCTTGCACGTGCCCGCCCTTTAATATGAGTGACACGAGCTAATCATATTCTTAGCGCAAAAATAAACAACGTATTTTCAATAAGTTACCTAACGAAATCATCGTACGGTCTCATACCTATAGCATACAAAAGTAAAGGAAGGAGTGGCGCGATAAAATGTTCAGAAATCCCGTAAAACTGGCGAATGCTCTACGATCACGCTATCCATGCAATATAGATTGGGCTTCATAGTTCTGGTCTTGAAGCTTGGCGATCAAGTTCTGCACGACGATTTGCTCTCGTTTCATGCGCTGAGCGACCGACTTGGGCATGGGCGGAATCATCCCTGCGACCACGCTGGTAATGAAGAATACCACGTGCTGCAGAAGAGACAAGAAACGGAACATTCCGATCATGCAGGGCACGCCGGCTGATAGAGAAAGGCCACGTGACGGCGCCTCCGCGCGCATTAGCGCGCACCGTAAAGCAATGCCCTCAAACAGGCTGACTCTCAGTTAGCCAGAATGAAATAGACAAAAGAAAGAAAGAATGAATCGCGACCGAGTTTGTGTCTTATCTGCACACGCACCCCGCGAATCTTGCTGCGGTTGCTCTTTCCATGCATGCCATTATCAAGGTGATGCGCTGTCTCTTCAGGCGGGTGACAGGCGAAGCAGTTGCTTTCAATCAGCTTATTTGGGGACGCTACTTTACAATGCGCGCGGAAGCGCCGTCACGTGGTATTTTTCATATTTCGCGGGTTTTCTTTATCAGTCAGAATAAATGAGTACGCAATTAGTTCGTCGCTGAAAATACCGCAGTTAGATGCCCCTCGTGGGTACCTACAAGCGCCTCATTGACACTTCAGTGATTAGAACAGTACTTATCGAGTTAGATAATTAATTACAATTAATTAGTTAAGCATTATTAACGAAAAAATTACTATCCGCTTCTCCACAGTACTGCAAGCATTACGCACTAGGTTTTGTTCGCGTAACGCCATTGATATTTTTTTAAATCTTGGTGCATGATAGCTGGGACACCCTGTATATACATATATATATATATATATACAAACACACGAGAAAAACATTACCAAAAATAGGTTTTTTGACGTTCCAGGAAGAGGACTTCCTTTCACTTTGAGGGAAGGAAGTCTTTTCCTGAAACGCCAGTAAGCATTTTTAATGTTTTTCTTGTGCGTCTGTCTTTACTTGACGTATTTTCTCGCGCTCTTTCCGAGACCTACACACTGGTCTTCGACGTGTCTGTACCACCACGCCGCCATCTCAAACGATGCATTAGTGAGGAACGGTTTTCAACCCTGGGCCCGTTAGCGTACTGCTGGTAACGTCAAGCATTGCCAGCTGGTGCTGGCGTCTTTTAGCCAGAATTTCTTTGCACCACATGTGGAGTTCGCTCATCTGCTGCCCGCAAAGCAGTGGACGTGGCGTGTTGCGCACCTCAAACACGACGACGAAGCACAGCTGAGCTGTGGTGATCACCCAGAAGACGCTGGACAGCTGGTACTCGTTGTCCGTGTTTGGCGCCTCGCGAAATCCCAAGTATCTGCAAATTCACCATACGATCGGAAATGTATGAAAAATAATGGCTGCGTTCGTAGCGTTACATACCCTGTCTTTGTTTTTCTAATGCAATAAAGAAAGGCCTCAGAATGTCGCTGCTGACACAACAAAGAAAATCTGCATGAACTCCCGTAGCAAGTCTCGTACATAATGCAGAAGCAAGTATATTCGTAATTTAGTGGTAACAACTACTGTACTTATCACGGTACTTGCTCAAACGAGGGCTCGCCACCGCAAAGCTACTTGTACTTGTGTGGAAAACAGCGCAAAAAAACAGGGACAAGAGAAGGCGACGGGAACGAGCAGGGCGAGCGCTCACTGTCAACTGATATCTTTATTGAAAACAGACTACCTTATAAAACAGACTACCTTATATACGCAAATACTCAGGTCAACACGTTTTCAATCTAGCCAATGACACAACCACTACCGAACCGCAAAACCAGAATAACATTGCACTATTGTTACAACTCCACACCGGCAACATCTAATCACAACGGAAATCGTAAAAAAACTAATCTTTCTCGTGCAGCGAAACAGACATTTGGCCGACACATTTTCATCAGTGAAATAATTCAACAGCGCCCTGTCTCGCCAATGCCCACCTTACCGCATGATACAGGTATTTTATGCACAACACTTTAGCAGCATGGAGCAAAGGATGCCTAATGCATATCTTCGCACGTCCCCCTCTTTTTTTTTTTTTTTTTTTGCGCAAGCCTGTCCAGCATTTCTTTAGACTGCTGGGCACAGGCTGCCTCATAACGGCGGCCGAAAGCACTCCATCTGGACCGAGACGTGCCGCCACGATGTTTAACACGTACGCCATCTATAAACGTATACGCTAGCACAGCAAACTTTCGGCACCCTTTTCGGGGAAGTCCGGACGTCCAGTAAAACAACTTCCTCAGAAAGTACAATAAACAGTTTTTTTTAAATCACAACAAGCTTCGCTCATGGCAGACTTAATTCGGTCTTCAAACAATGCGCCTCTGAATTGCGAAAATCGCGACGTACGCAGGCCATGTAGACGATATTTCTAGGCGTTGCGAACTTCGCAAGTCCGAATGTTCGTTCCACCAAATTCGCAGGCGAAAGACGCACCATATAGAATGGACTTTACGCGGCACACATTACGGCCATTACAACAGCTCTGCTGTAAAAAACTGGCAAGCTCGCTAAAAAAGGAGGAATGCGCAGTTCAAGCAGGACCCCCGAGAGTTAAGTGCGGAAATGTTCTAGTGTTGACCTACGTGAATAGAACGACGCACAGGCTAAAAAAAGGTGGTGGCACGTATCGGTGTATGTGACGTGTTTTCGGCACCCGTAAAATTTGGGAGAGTATGCCCAGCAGCCTAGAGTAGGACTGAGCAGGTCGCAGATAACATACGGACGTGTCGATAAAGAGACAAATGGGAGAAGCGTGTTATATATCGATAATTGTTGCAGCGAATACGTCTGCCAAAAAATATATATATTACCCTGTACCAGAAGCAATATTGCTCATTAGGTCTTTATTCGTAAGAAGATGTCGCCTGTGTCGAGTTGTAAATGGTGCAAAGTTATTTCGGTTTCACGGTTTGGTATTGGTTGCGTGTCATTGGCTTGATCGGACTCGTGTAAAGAGAATCTTGGTGAACACATGATAGTACATTCTAAGTAAAGAGATGAGTTGATAGTCAGCGCTCGTCTTGTTTCCTTCATCGCTCTTCTGTGTGCGCGTGTGTTCGCGCTGGCTCCCGCGATATCTAAGCTCAATTAGCCGCCCTGCTCCGGTTGTTTTACTGTGGTACCGAGTCTGTGCCATCGTTCAACACACCTCATTTTCTGTCCCCATGGCGTTATTACGCATTACCTTGAACCTTCTACCTTCGAAGTATGTGGAAAACATGATAGAAGCTTTCGAAGCGAAGGTTTATTTCTCCATTACAACCCCCCCCCCCCCTTTCATGTGTGACCACGACAGCCCTTTACGTAGGAGCGTAACATGGGGCCTCTTTCTGGCCATCGGTTGATAATCTGGTAGCAGTCTCTTGCGGGGCCAGGTGTAGGATGGTTGGATTTGGAGAGAAGCCACTTCTCTTTTTGCCTTGACTTTTGTGCAGCTTATGATACCTCGTTTACAAACTCAACTATATTTTAGGGTCTTTGCGAATAGTTTTCCCCGAGTTAAGATTCCTGCGGCAGGCTGCCTTACTCTGCTCTCAGATTCATCCTTCTCCACGCGAATCCACGCCATAGTGCACTGGGTTTTTATAAGCCTACATGCATACCTCGCTAGGTAGTTTATAGCGCATGGATGTTACCTACTTAAGAGGCAATACATGGTTTAGCTGGGGGATTAGTGGGGGTAAATAAGTTATTCACAAAACTAATCAGGAAGCAACGCTGCGATAAAGCGCCTTTGAGAGCGACGTGATCGTTCCCTACGAACACTGAACCCAGCTTCTCGCTTGGGAGGCACGCGGCCAGCAATAGCGGTTAAAGTCACTGAAACTTGGAAAGAAAATAAACTTAATTGGAGCGTCAGTTCGATTAACGAGTAGTGGTGACAAGCGCTGGGAGGGCGCCGGAGACCTGAGCTGTTAGTTCAGCAAGTACTCGCTGGACTTGAAAATCAGAGCTGCCTTTCGCTGCCTCCAAGTGCTCTTCAGAACAGATAAGGGGGAATCAATTATGAGGATATTGCCCAATGATATGAGAGACTGGTTGGGGGGCCATTGAGGGACAGGGAAATATTTAGGGACAAATTGTGTGTAGCTTCGCACGACAAGGCACGGTAACGTGCCGTCTGTCTTTTCACTGCGCCGCAGCACCAACCCGCCTTATTCATTGGCCCCTCTCGGTCATGTGAGGCGTGGCGATTACGTTCGTTCCAACCGCTTGGTTACCCCCGCAAGCGCCGGCAGTGATTGTGCATTACTGCGATCGCATAGACCTTTTCTTGCGGGATTTTTTTTATTGCGCGGTAGGGTTCAATGTACAGCAATACAGAACTGCATGGGGTTGTGCTTTGGGCTGCAGATGTAGAAGGTATCGCGAGAAACACTTTTTTCAATCGCTAGCGGAGATTGATATGCCAAGCGCCGCTCATATCATTATTTTATCTAAAGAGCAAATTTTTCTCCTGAATAGATACGTTTGCGAACTTGAGCAGGGTGGAAAAGTATTACCTTCAGAAGACTTTTAATTGTTGTTTGTCAAAAAGGGAAAGTGGTTTAATTTTCCATCCCCAGTTACACATCTATTCATTAACCTGCAGTTTCGGAGACTACATTGTCACCAGTGTTTACTGATTATCAAAGTTGCCTTTGTTGGGCATGACATTTTCCGACTTTGTTTTTTATATGGTTCGTTGCACACTTCTGTAATTTATATTTAATGTAAGCGACAGAACCGAAGTGTTGCTAAGATGTCTTGCATTCAAAGTTTGTAAAAACAGACCGCATGCTATTTAATGTTTTAACTTATGTAACTCAAAAGGTAAGCACTATGACGACCTTTTGCAGTTCTTGTAAAAAATAGGTGGCTTGTGATAAACACAATGTTCAACTAAGCAATGCCTGCAATTTTTCAAAACTCTGTAAACGAAATAGTTCGTAAGATTTTAATAGATGCATAGCACTCTCCTCTGCAGCGATAGTGAAAATGTGCTGCTTGCGTGAGGTGTGAATGTTGTTACTGTGCAACAAAAAGTAGTGCTGCTTTGCAACCTGCCTCTTGATTCGTAAACTGTCAGCATTCCTTGATACCAGACAAGATGGGGCTAATCCGCCACCCGAGAACAGTTCTCGCAAGTGAGAGCGGCGGTTTCTATGCGATGCCGGAGGCAACACGCCCGCAGCGCCGGACTTGGTCTGGCAACAACAGCGCAATGTTGCCCGGGCGCCACACGCTCACTTTGGAAGTTTCCAAGTTCCAGTGACTTCAGCGCCGCTGAGTGGGATCGCACCATCGCAATAGAAAAGCCAACTCGGAATGAACCGGTTTTTCTCTTGTGCACATAGAAGCCCTGCCGCCTGATATACCTTTAGCTACCGACGACGACGACAAGTAGCAGGCGTTACATCTTTCGCTCCTCAAGAACACTATACTTTCCTGCGCGAATAGCCCCGAATACACTTGCAGTAAAGTGATGCAACCCACCGGCACTCGCGCACCATGGTGCCTTCCAGGGTGGTATTGTCGGGCCTCGCGTCTTCGTCGTAGTCATCGACGTCGAATTTGGACAGCGTGAAATTGACGAAGCCGCTGAGGCTGAGGTCCTTGCTGTGGCGAAGACTGTACACCAGCCGCGGGATGAACTCGCTCGTGAAGGCGATCATGAACGCCTGCGGTTGGCGGCCAACAAAAATGTGCGCTTGGTTCTACGCTTTAGCGCTCGTGAGCGCACTGCAAGGACTCAAAGTGCGGGCAGTGTTATAGAGGCAGGCGCTTTCTGCATCAGTGCATCTGTCTGTTTGGCGCAAGATCTTGCAGGTGTGATCTGTGATCGGTGCTGAGACTGAAATGGAGGTATGCCCTTTTTTTCTCAGTATTGCTTTAACAAAATGGCATTTCAATGTACCATGTTGAAAGCAATGCCTTAGTAATCTTCTGTTGCATGTATATTCTGGAGTTCCCCGTGTTCTTAACGGCATTTTTGAGAGTGGAGTGCCGCTGTAACTGAGAGTTGAGAATTTCGGGGGAATTTTCGTGATACTGCTATTATATACTGCTTGGAGCGAACGGACTTTGTACATATAGAGGCCGCCTCAATATGCCCTCATGTAAATGTGATTGACATTCTACGCCACTTGATAATCTCCCTGCTTTTCATTACATGGACTGATATCTTCCTTGTTACATTACGTAATGTGCAAGGTGCTGCGGTCTCATTGTTAAGGTGCTGTTACAAAAACTGCATGCATAAACAGTGGTTACAAAAGGTAGAATGCTAGCGCGTTTCGGTGATAGCTGTTGAAAGCACGAGGCTAGCGCGCATTGCTTCCTGTACTTCATGCCCTAGCCTTCGACATGGATTCTAGTGAAAGAAGCCGGGTTCATTAATCGCCTCCTATATTGGTGACAGGAGTAACGGTATGGCACTCCTTAAGTACGGCACTCCTCGGTTCTGAGTGCGTAAATGACAACGGCAAATCGATTAAAATGGTACAGGCAAGCTCCGGTCAGCAGCGTTGCTAAAAAAATAGAATTTTTCTATTGCTGCGTTTATTCTGCAGTGTTACCTTAAGGATCCCTTTACGGATTTGCATTAAATATTCCGTCTCTGGCGAAACAACAGGGCCTGGATGGTTTATTTAGGGGTTCCAGATATTCAGTTTAAAGGTTATTCCAACGAATAGTTTCAGCTAACGTCGCCTAGCTGGGCCCGCGATGTATGCAGTTAGCGACCACGTGTGGCTAGGGCCGTGGGATTCTTCGAGTGTGCTTTCAGAAAATTGGCGCAACAGAGATTTACGGCCATAAGAGCACAGTGTCTTTCATAAAAATGTTTTAGGTCATTTCATGGGGGTGTCGGGTGATGGGGTGCTTGTAATAGCTATCGCGTCCACTCACACATTTCTGACCGCTACAGACAGATAAACGTCACGCATTACGTAGTAAACGTGTGTTCCACTATTGTTCTCGCGAACAAAGTGCTATACACGAGTCACTTACATTGCAAATCACGGCACAACGGGCAAGGGCTCTAAGAATGGCTTGCCAAGCGCCTGCGAGAAACAAAGAAGCAGAAAAAATTATGAACAAAGACCGCAAAGGAAGCTGCCGTTCGGGAACAAAGTTTTGGTTGTTTCACAACGTACCGTAACCCGGGCAAACTTCTAAAGGCGATGGCCTTTCTTCGGCCACCTGCCGCGGAAATTCTATGATGTCTGTCTGTCACTCGCTTCAGCCGATCGACAGTGTGGAAATATTGGTTGATCGAGAACTATATACCGGAAAGATTTTTCCAAAGTAGTAACTTTGGTGCCATGCGTCGTATATGTCACGATTGTTACGAAAAATTTGAACATTTGGCATAACTGAGTCAAAACATGACTACCTAACGCTGGCAGCGTCCTTTTAATTTGAACTGGCAGAATAATGGAGAAAGGAAAACATTGAAACTGTGTACTTATCAGTTTCAACAAAGTAAGAAAATATTTCTGCCAATGAAGAAAAAAAAACATGAAAACGAGCATTTACCGGTTTACACAATACGAGGCTTAACTTCTTATTAAAAAAAACGCGCAAAAAGCAGTCAATTAGGGGCAATATAAACATACGGAACACAAGAAATATGTCTACTAGAGAAGTTGTAGGAACAATAGAAAGAAAAGGCTACAAGGGCACGCGAGCAGTGCGACCATGAAAAAACTGAATCCAATTTTCAAGAGCAATTTACATTCATCATTGGAGGAGGGAGAGGGCAAACGAACATCGTCAGATGTTTTAGGGGAGAAGACGGGGGGTTACTGGCAGGGGTTGCATATGGCTTTTATCGTCTTTAGATGATTCCATTGGTAGGCGAAGGAAGCCGAGACCCGAATTTCTGTTCTTTTTTTGCAACAGCTAAACTTATGGAGGAGCCTTTTAACATACGCTACGCAGTTAATTACCTAGCCAGAATAATTTTAAATATTTAAATACCATTGAATGCTATAGGGGCGCAGTGGATTGCATGAACCAGAACGATCTCTACGCTTATTATCTTTAAGGTTACTAGTCTGTTTACATGTGTACAGCGTAGGAGGAGCTAGGCGAAGGTTTCCCTTTGTACATCCGAGACCACATAGGCAGAAAAACTGCAAGTGTAGATGAAGGGTTATCGTGATTGAGAAAATACAGTGATGATAAGGAATGGGTGCTAAAAATGTAGCAATTGAATTTGTTTTACAGCGCAGTGGTGACAAGTGCCACTTGCATATTAGCATAAAACGGCTAATGGGAAAAAACGCCCCTCACAAATATTGGGTATAAATTACTACAAATTCTTCATTAAATTCGGCGGAGAAATTTAGTTTGCGTTAATTATTCGTTCAATAGTTCCAATTTAAAGAATTTGCACCAACATCACTACACAATTTTCTTGCTTTATATGCACACGTTTTTTTTACCATCAATCCTTGTGGGAAAATTACGTAACATGCAGAATTTTATTGAGATCAGTCTTTCTAAACAGAAAACAGAATTTTAACCCAGCGACAATAGGTCGTGCATGTACTGTAGCGCGTCTTCAGCAAGATCGGTGCGTTATTACCTCTGTGGCACAAACCTAGCTAATTTTCTTTAAACATTTTTCTAAGTTTTATGCACGGTTCCTTTATCATACAACCCCAAAATATGCGAGACCGAAAGTTCGGGCAGTTGGTCATTACTAGAAGCCGGATTTTTAGGCATTACCGAAGCACGTTCTAGGCTCCAAAAATAAGCACGCAAAATAAAGTTTTAACCTTCCGACGTCTTAGGCACCACAACTTTTACATAAATACAAGTAATTTCACGGAACGACGTGCGCAACCTATATCTACAGCAGTAAAACTAAGCATTTCGTTTGTGATGGCACAAACGCACCAAGAGTTGAACACAGCCGCTCAATTGTCCCATAAAACTGTCGCACTATTGGCAATCCATGCTTGGCTCAATCCCACAAGCACACTGCTCATATTCATGTTTGGTGGCACGTGCCGCTTGCTCGATCGTCGCATTTAATAAACCAGGCATGAAAAAGGGTACTTAAGAGCAGGGATTACCGATTAAAAAAAACTCTGATTCGTCTGTCATAGGAATCAGTAAAACACGAAAGTGAAATGTGCAGTGAAATCTGCAGCTGAGCATGATTTGCAGGTCGACAGCTGCCTTGTGGGTGTGCTAGGTGAGCCACGTCTTGCTGGCAGTGTCGCTTCGGCAAAGGCGTACTGGCGTCATTTCCGTGTCGGATTTAACGTCAGTAAAATCTTTGTGTATCCCGGCACTTTCGTGTTAAAATATATCCCAAAAACGAACAACAGTAAAATAACGTAGTCTTTAGTACTAAAGGTTGCTTCCCGGCAAGAAGCCCCTGTGTGCAGAGGTGCATCCTTCAGGCCACTTGCTTCATTCTACTGGCGTCACATCCGTGACGGATATGAAGTGAGTGTAATCTTCGCGTATCCAGAAATAAAACGCTTTTGTCTTAAAAAGCTGTACTTTTTGTCTGCCTGGCGCAATTTATTTTCATCACAAAAAACAGACAAGCAAATAATAAATACAAGAGAGGCAACGATTTATCCAGAAATTAACATTCTCTCACATGAGGCCGGTTACGTTCTACTCTTGTAATTTTCTCCCATAGGATGGCGTTATCCGCATTATTCACACAAGATGTCCCAACACTTCCAAATACACTTTCACCCATTTCAAAAGCATTTTTCCAAAGGTGTTTAGCAGCTGACCAGATTTTTGATAGAAAAGCGCATTTTTGAGCTTGTCGTCTGTTTGAATTTTAAAGCGTTAAGAAAATGCCGCTGTGCAGTATTGTTTCGCCGTCGACTCTTCAATACAGGAATGGTCGGCTACCAAAGGCTTTCTCCGTGCTCACCCGGAGCAAGCCTCTTGCAGGACTTCTTCACGATGCGACTGCACACGCTTGATAAAATTCTCCAAGAAGCAGCTTTTACCCCAGCCATTCGCTGAGGACGTAATGGAAACGTGGATTGCCCTGCGAATATAACTCCGCTCACGTAGTCACAAGTACCAACCGAAATCAGCCTCGTCGGGTGCGGCACAGACTCCTCCGTATCTGCCTACTGTCTGTCGCAATGCTTCGTTTCAATGAAGCGTTCTCAGAAGCGCTCGTTTCCCAGCGTCCTCTTCGTGGTGGATGCACTATGATGCAGGCACCTGCTCACTCGCTAGCTCACTTCCTTGCTCGCATTCGTTACCCACTTTCTAACTTGGTCTAAAACTTTCGCACAATTCAGGCGCTCTACTTGGAATTTCTCAATGCATTTTGTTAAATTATAGCACCGAAACGGCGCGGTGGGGTTCATCCAGATTTACTATATGCAGCACATAGGTTGTTTTATCGTGTTAAGTCTTTTCAGAGGTCCTTTTACCTAGACATGCTTTCGGTACTGGTAATATCAATCTTTAATTAATTGTGAGCAGAAGACGTGCGCAAGAAACATTAACATTTACCAAGCTGATAGCAAAAAAATTGCCTTCATATTTTGGGGTTTACCCACTGGTACAAGAATATTCATGGCACCAGGCTAAAGATGCGTTCTAGACGTTCGCAAATACAACCCGCACGAGGAGATAATCAGTAACACGCATTCTGCGGTTTTGCCTAGAGAACCGTAAAAATAACTGAATTTTCACTGCTTATAGGTATTGTCATCCACTACTCGCAAATTTTAACACTGCACTAGGCCAATCCAAAGACTGCCAACATGCTCGGACGAGTATGAAACAGTGAGAAAACACCCAGGTTACAAGCACGACTGCGACTACTCTCTGACATGCTTCTCTACTCTTCTAGACTATACTGCTCAAAGGTGCAATACAGACGGTACAAAACCTGGTTTACGTTGAAAGAAACTAGGCTTAAGTACCTTACCCAGCTGCCTTCCAACCAAGAAAGACGAATTTTAAACCCCAAAAAACGCCAGACGTAGTAAACTATTTTCAAACTTCGCGCTACAGTGACATGCAATGGGCAAGAGGGACGCCAAATGGAAGCAATAAAGCAGTTATCACTGCGCTAGCTTTAAAGTGAGGCGATCAATTGGAACTAGAGGCCCCGCTACAATTGTCGAGTCATGTGTCTTAGAAATTGTTAAGGGCGGCGGTTGCCAAGGCTAAGAAGACGCCACTGATTCACATGTCTTTAATATCTAGAATTGATTGAAGTTTGCGGTAACTTTGGCATCACTGTTATGGGGACAATGCAGTCCTTTCAATGAACCCAACTTGTGTTTTGTCTTGGAACCCAACTTGGATTTTGCCTTCACGGCCCCTTTAATAATTTGTAGTTTTTATTGTAGTTATGGGTTCATACTATAGTTCATGTGTATACTACACTACTATTAGCAGACACTGCTGTAGTACTCTGGTTCCGCTTGCATTGGGACACAAGATCTGACTTCCAGATTGTGAGCTCTCATTTATGATGCTCTGTAGCACACAGAATTAAGTGTCAAACTTGTGTGCTAGTTGCTTGAGTCCTGTACACAAATTGTAACTTTGAACGCCACATCTAAAGTTCTATTTAGTGCAGTAAGCGTCACCTGTGACGCTGTTCGAAATGCACGAAGGCAACTAATAATGCTAAACCCATTGCTCGCGCACTCTTCGTTGAATCTGACTCGTTTGTGCGCCTCTACGCGTACGCTTCTGTTTGAAACGAGGAGGCAGGAATAATCATCATCCTTTTTAACAAATATTTGCTTTATTATCAAACTTGGGGTGGCACGTGAGATTGTTGCCCACTCAGCAAATAAACAAAGAAGGCAATAAAATGAAAGGTTTTCGTGGTTTCCAGAAGTTAATATTTGCATGAACTGTTTGCTACAATCAACACGCAGCAATGAAAGACGGCGGCAGAGTGCATAGGATACCTCCTTTCTTTCTGGTTACCACTCTGGCTGAAATTGAGACATACAAGCTGCGATTGTGCGCTGCCAGGTATTCCTATATTTGCACAGCTCTACCAAATACAGACAAAATAGCCACGTGTGTAAGTAAAACCCGGAAGCAACACAACACCACAACAAGGTTAAATGAGGACACACGCCTGATTTGAAGATCTATAGCCACCGAAAGTGTTTCATAAAGCATGTTACGGCAAAAGAAGATCGTTCACCGGGGTGGACATTTTCACCATACGCTGGTCCTAGCCGCAGCACATGTTGACGCGCATCATAGAAAATATAATCTAAACTACAAAACCTTAAATTCTCAACAGCCTCATAAAAACTTTCACAGCAAAACAACCACAAATCAAGGTAAGCCCACAATAAAAACAACTACCAAAACTACAAAAAAATTGTGTCTTGCCAGAATGTCTTGGATTTCCGACAGACTGGTCACCACAAACAAAGGAGGCATCCTATGCACTCTGCCACAGTCTTTCATTGCTGCATGTGGAGTGTAGCAAATATTTCGTGCAAAGATTTACCTATTTCAAACGTAGAAAACCTTTTATTTTATTCCCTTCTTTGCTTAATTGCTGAGTGGCCAATAATTTCCCGTGCAACCTCAATTTTGTAAATAACGCAAATATTTGTTAAGATACGAACTCCCAATGTATCCGCACAGTTCTATTTTCCTGAGTACTTACTTAACCGTTAACCTTTGGGTTTCAGTTTGTAGTGTTTGTGCTCTGTCGGAGAAGTGTTAATTCTAAATATATCAGCCTCCTTCTGCCTTTCCTAATATTGGTAAATAGCGATATCACTAGCTGTGGTCTGCCTCATTAGGTCTACTTTGCATGGCGGAAAGAACCTGCGCTCCTACCGCTGCACCACGTGCACACCACGTCACCATTCTTCACACCTAGGGGTATGTCGTGGGGAAAGGCGACATCGGCGCATAGACGATGACTTGTCCAAGCGGCACACAGGTATCTGGGCCTCGCAGGGACACTTGGGGGCCAGGGATGGGAAATTACAATCTGCTTCTTATTCCACCACCGATGCTCGACTAAATATTATGTAAATACTGAAGCAGAGCCACTACACATGAATACTCACTCGATTCCCTACAAGCTTTCATCCGTTGTTGAAATGTCATTAGCTCGATTGCTTTCAAGAACTCCGCCGAGTATCATGCATTGATTACACTTAAATTTCTCACGCTCTTCTCTGTCATAGGGCTTGCAATACGTGCACTGAGTGAGTGTACGCCAGTATGGGATAAGTGGTAACGGTGCTAAACATTAGAATGACCGGTTAAGTTCAGTATTTCTAGTACACTGAATACTAATATATGTGGCTTTGCCTTGAAACTTTGTGTCTGCAGCCTCCCCCTCACCTTAATTACCAATAAGTCGGTGTTATGCCCGTAGTGCCCCTGCCTATGACGTTACACTACAATACAAAAAAAAGCGCCCACCTCCCCGCGAGGGGAACCCTGTGTAGATGCGACGCATCGTGGGGTTCACTTGGTGTTTCCGTTGGATTGATTCTGAAATCGCGTGAAACGTGTTGGGAACGCGTATGATTATTATGTTTTATTGGCCAATCTTGGTCAATCTCTCTAAGTGGGGCTTCGCTGTCGCAACGACCTTTACTCCATCATTGTTGCTGTAAGAGGGAGCTTCTTTTCTTTTATTGCAAGTGTAAATCATTGCCCCATCACGCGTTGCATCAGTAGCATCTTGACGTAGTTTGAATGAGTCAAGGATATAAGGCGCGTTCGTAGCATTTGATGCTCTCTCGGTTTTGTGGCGCAGTGGGAAGAGCCCCATGTACCTCGCGTTCCGCCCACAGGGTCGTGGAATCGAAACAGGGCGCCGCTAACTATTGTTTTTTTATAGTGTAGGGGAGGGGTGTGGACGGACAACGCCGTATGGAGGGACAAGGCGAGTGAATGAGATGCAGTCGCATCTAAAACAGATGCGGTCGACGCGTGCGCAACTATTATATTCGTGCCCTGTGCAATGCACCTCTCCCGTCTTTACGCGAGATTGAAGCAAAACATCGTTTAAGAAACGCCGTGAAGCAAATTTACGACAGTCCTTTCATTATTTCAGGTATATTATTTATTACTGCTGCTTTTCCCTATGTTTTTCTTCAGGTAAAATTGCCAGTGTCTGAAAGATGCTCTCATTCAAGCCCATTGCGGCGGAAGATTGAGCCGTTTACTGCTTTGACTTGACGCCATCAGCACAGATTTTGTTAGACTAGTGAGCAGCAGGAGGAACGGGACGTTTTTGTATTTATGAATCGAGGGACCATGATTTAATGCGTTACCATTAACCATATACCGTATTTACCCGATTCTAACACACACTTTTTTTCCGAAAAAATTTGCCGAAAAATCGCATGCGCGATAGAATCGGATACAAAACCGAAACTGCCGAAACAGCGGAAATTTCGTCCCACCCATCGCCATGGCCATCTCAAGATGGCGCCAAAGTTTTTAGCAACGATTTTTCGGACGCAGCAAGCCTAGGCGCCTAGGCTTTTCTATCGGAGTTCACACAAATCGTCAAATCGTTTCACTTGCGCGATTGATAACAGCAATGGCAGCAGCGGCTCCCACGAGTTCAACGAGCGGTCGGCTGAAGCGTGCACCTCTGGAGAAGCTCTCGGGATGGGCGTGCGAGGCGTGGGCCACGATCCCATAGACCATGGTTGAACGTTCGTTCAGAAGTGTGGCATTGCGAACGCGCTTGAAAGCACCGAGGCCGAGATGTGGTCAGCGGAGAGCGACGAGGAGTGAGATGAGTGAGATTACTTCGGTAAATATATCGCCTGTTTCTCTCGCATTCGTTTGTCTGGGTCGCCAAGTCCCGTGCGCGTTACATTCGGAGGTGCAAGTTTTTTCGGTTTTCTTGCCAGGGAAATCGGGTGCGCGTTAAAATAGGGGGCGCGTTAGAATCGGGTAAATACGGTACCTGCCTGCTGGACCCGCATAGTATAGTGACTGTTCATCAGGGGAATCATGGTAAAACGTGCACCTATCCCTCATGGGTAGATGGTCGTGATTCTCAGTGACAGTTGTGACGATCATGGACTGTTCCTCATAGAGGGCAGGAAGGAAGGAACGGCACTGTTCTTGAAGACGAATGGGGATGATCGTGATCTCTTTCACCTTACTGTTCGTCTACTTTATGACAAGAGGTAAACGCCATTGCTGATTCCGAGGAATGGCTTCAGGATTCCGCGTTACAGAGCAAGGTGCGCACTCTTTAGCATGCGCGCGTTCGTACACCACGCCTTAAGCAAAAATAACGTCGAACGAGTAAGCAAAAGTTTACAAACATGAACCTATGGAAACGAAGAACATACCAAGGGGTAACGAAAACAAAAACGGAGAATATCGGCGTTCCATTCAAATTCCGGACGCAATGTGAAAGTGTGCAATAAATAAATTGGCACAGAAGATTCTGCGAAACGTCCTGCACCTGAACTGCGCCACTACATACCTAGCAAAGAATAGAGCACAAAAAACAGCTGGGTACGAACCCGCCCTAAAATCTCGACCAATCGCAGGTTTGCTTTGTTGGCATGAGGAGATTGTGGAGGGCAGTTAGTTCAAAAGGCACTGACCGATGTTGGGCGCTCTCTCGGCAATGGGGCGTCGCAACCGCTTGCTGTATCGGTAAGCGTCCACTCGGATTTCGCAGATGTTGTTGATGAGCGCGAACAGCGGGGCCAGGGGAAACGCGGCCACGAACAGAGTCACGAACCCGAACTGGATGGCTGCGAGGAGCGGGACATGCATTGCTCTTATGAAATTATTTCAATCGAGCCCTCAAGGCAAAGCTCATTTCTCCAATTTTCAGGCTCTAGGTTCCTGTACACTGCTCAATGAAAGCAGCTGAATTATATCCGTGCAAGCTAACAAATAAAGCGAGCACCTGTCTCCGTTTTCCTGTTCCGTTTCCGGCAGGAGCGTTCTACCGTGATCGTTGCTATTGCAGTGTTCGTTCTAATTGTGGCACGTCAATTTTTTGCATTCCAATGGGGATTTTCTAACCTTTGGAAATCGTTGTCGATTTGGCTCGGATACTGACAAATCATAAGCTAGTGCAGACAGAACGTGACTAGGCGCAAAAGACGGCGCCTGCCGTTGGAGGAGCCCAATCAAAGGTGCATGCCGACATGGAAGGAGGGAAAAAGGGGATCTCCGTCGCGCGTTTCTACGTGGAACTGAGACCACGCGGACACAGATTAGTATAACATGTGCGTTGCTTTCGTTATGCCTCTGTGCAGAAGTTATTCCTCTGATGCGGAGATGGACACCAAACCGACTATTTCGGAGCAGGTGTAAAGTCACACGCTGTTATGGATTCAGAAAAATTAATAGCAGAGCCGATATTCCACCCGATACTCCGCGTGGGGCGTGGTCACCTTTCCTGTGCTCGCAGCCCTTTTGCGCATGAACAGTCGAGCCGGTCAGCTCCGCTCTTCCATTACAGTAACTTTGTGAAAATTGCGCTGTACGGACGTAACATCGGCGTAAGTGTATCTTTTAGCCAAAATAAAACGCTGCACGTTCGTCCTTCGGAAACTTCACATTGGCTGAGATGTAACGTCGTGTGCCTACGAACGCCCTGCTACTATGCCCGTTACCTAAGCGAGAACTTCCTGTCGTCTGCTCTTGCAACCTTGCTATTATCGCAGGATTTTAAAGTTCGTTCCTGAGCAATTGCTGTTGTGAAGAGCGAAACTTATGCCCTGCGATAGTACATTGTATAAAAAATGTGGTTGATCCTTCTTTTATAGGAAAAGGTAAAGCAGGAAAGTGAAATGTGCCTTCACAAGAGCATTTCAATGTTTATTGTGCATCGATATGAACTTGCACATCTCTATTTATTATACGTCGTTATGGCACCGCTGGACGCATCAACATTACACAGTGGATTACAAACGCCGGAGCATTGCGTAAATCCGATTGAAACCCCAGGCGCTCGCAAACCATGCGAACGAAACCGAACGAGTTGACAGCGATTCGTTTTCTGAAGTCACAGTCCCAAAGGAGCATGATTTGGGGGTCCGGAGCAGTCTTGTAGGTGTGATTGCAAGCAAAGTCCTTCTGGCGGGTCGCTTAGGCAAATGTGCGACCACATTAGTCCTGCTCCGTGGAGCGTACGCCAGAAGCTTGCGTTGCGACAAGCTTAGCTTGTGGAATGCGACGCCGGACGGATAAACACAGCACCTTCCGCTGCTGCACGCTGCTAGAGTGCCTCGATTCAAGTGCGTCCGCCGTACAGAGTGGAGACACGTATACGCTGGCGCCGCCATTTTGGGTCACTCGCTCGCCGCCGCAGCAAGTCATTGCATCAAAACCGCGCTAAAATTATCGTGGCAACGCTGTTCACTCGCGAAGTTTGTATCATCTAATCTGTTTCGTGTTGCTGGTTCTTGTGGGAAGCGAAAAGAACAACGCGTTGAGCACTCTGACCCAATAGCGGAGGCATGGAACCGTTCAATGGGTGTCATCACCCTGTACGGCGGCGCTGGCATCGAGACACACTACACGCTGCCCTATCGAAGCGCCAACTATCGGCGCTCATTAGCGTCATGACGCACTACTTAGCTTCACCTCGCCTGGACAGCAGCAGCATCTGAAGGAACAAGTTAGAGGGAAGCGCATGAGAGGCGCGTTCGTACAGTGATCCGGGAATGACTTTATGGCTCTTTTTTAAAAAAAACAAGACAATGGCTCGATCGGTCGAACATTCCACACCTCCCCCTGCGGCTCCAAACCTAGCGTTTGCTCGAAACCATGCACCGTCGCCGATGAAATTTTTCTGATGATGTCATTTCCGTGACGGATATGACGTCGGTGAGGTTTGTGTACCCCGGCATAAAACACTTTCGTGTTAACATGAAACCTGTCAAATGTGTTACTGCTATATTGTACCCGAACTTATCGTAAGCTTCCGCTTTCCTACTGTTCTCTTTCTTTTAAAAATGCTAGCTGCGAGAACATTACAAGCATTTCAATCAGACCTTACAAAATTTCGATTTTAAGGACTCTGTGATGATGATGATGATAATAATAATAATAATAATAACAATAATCATCGACCTATTGTGTACTGCAGGATGAATACCTCGCCCATTTATTCCAATTGCTTCTAACGGGGCTGCCTGGACTCATTCTTTGGCGCCGTATTTCGCTAGCCCATCTTTTTAGCGAGTTATCTGTATTACTCTGTCTTCCTCCACCACCAGTTGCGTCTCTCAGTAACAGCTCTCATACATTAACATTTTTTTTTCACAAGGTAAGTAGCGAATCTACAGAGATAACCCGAGTATACCCCTACCCTGTGTGAGTGCTGCTGACGCTATCGCTAAACTAAACGAAATGCCGCACACACTGAGGATTTTCAACAAGCCACAAGTACCTCAAAATTATTATTCAGGAAACAAAAAGCCGCATTTTCGTGCTAACGGGAAAAAATCGTTGCCAAAGAGTTATTTGTTAGGTAACTTTACAAAACCCTTTAAAAAATCAGAGCCCCTTTATTTCGAGCAAGATGGTTAAAACACGAAGCTTTCATTTAAACTGAGTACAAAAAGAAACCGAAATCCACGCTCCCAAAGTTCAAAATCACAACTTAAGAAGTCTAAAGGCAAGAGTCCACTCCAGCTAAGCCAAAGTCATAAGCCAACGCCCGCGTAACGAACTAAAAGAAAATGCTTAGCGACCCGATGTGATGATGGAGTAATAATCATCATCAGCGGTTCTATTACAATGCGAACGTGTATTTCAGTGCTATACAGTATCGTGGTTTGCGCGTGAGGACCTCCTATTATTATCGTGTGCGCTTTGATGTATGTGCCTTTGCGAAAACCCATTGTGTAAAGGTGGCTTGCCTGCAGTGAGTTTTGGCGTAACTTCATTGCCATCAGTCACGCAAAAAAAGCTTCGCTTGAAAAAAGTGCGCGTCGTAATCGTGCAAATACGGTATCCACATGTGTGCTCACTCATGTCCAGGTACTCGTCGAAGGGCGCGAGTTTGTGGCACTCCTCGAGGTTGAAGTCCTCCTCCCAGCGTGCGAGGTCCGTGCGCACCTGCTCGGGCATTTCCTTCCCCAGCCGCCGTTTCCGCTGGCGCCACCAGGCTTTCAAAATCCTGCATGCAATGCCGACAGAGTTTGGGTCTTTTTCCAGTTGAATCAGCCCACCTACAAGGAGGTGACCACCACGCGGCTACTATTTCCACCCGTTTATTTATGCCAGCTTTGCTGGTCCGTATACCATCGCCCTCAACCGTCAGAGATGTACAATTTGGCGGGACAGTGCCTACCTGTTTCGCTCCCTTTCTTCTCGGGAACGGTCACTTTTCTTTTGAAATACTTTACCCGTACGCCCTTTGTATACGCCACTCGAGCCTTCTTTGGGTCTCGTCTATTCCCTTATTTCAATGCTGCCCGTGCTGTAGTGATGTTCAATTAGTCGAACGATTTTTTTCTAGCCTATCTGCCGTCGTAACTTTATGTAGTCACGGTACTTCAACACCGGGGCGCTCGTTTTCCAACGCCTCGCACTAGAACGTTTCATCTCCGTGGAAAACAACGTGTGCTAAAAGAATGGCGCAGTCGTTTCCCAACGCCTCGCGCTAGAAAGGTTCGCGCTTCAAAGACACGAGACTTTAGAGCACAGATGTGTACCTCTACCACCAAACGGTCTCATCTCCGTGAGCAGAAACGCCAAGGCGCCAAGAATACACTTATACACTGCATGCTACAACCCTCCCCAGCTTACACGTTAGTGGGGATGGCCCGGGATTTTTATCTATTACCTGATTGATGACACAATCGTGATAAATATTCAGTAATCTTTATTCAATCTCGCTCTTTTTCTGGGACGTTGGAAATCGGTTAACAAGCAGATTGTATTGAACAGAGTGTGGCCTGATGAGTTTGTTATTTGTGTGCTTTCTGATCTGTTATGAGCGCTTGGGCGCGCTCGGCCACCACATCTTGTGGTTCAAGCGAACACTGTTTCCTCCTCCTTTCGTATACCGCATCGTCGATCTTGTTAATAAATAGAAGTGTGACTTCGTGCGGTCAATATCTTAGGCTGTTTCTGTTTGATCGACAATGTTCTCGGTCTAATTCGATGTTCTGAGAAGCGAGAGCATTTGAGACAAAAGCGCGGAGAGTAAGCCCTGCGGCATTTGATTTGCCGACGTTCGTCTGTGCCCGTTACTTTGCTGACTTTTTCTGTCGTTAGCTTTTTATTTTAGTTTAAAGTTGGCCAAAAATCTGCTGTAGCAAACGTTAGTTTGGAAAAACCTTGTTTAGTCATTTACTGGGGGGGCAATAATAATGATCCAACACCTTTTTGCCTCCTTTCTGAATGCCGTAGACGCACATAATACTCCCGCAAATTAACTCCTTGGAGCCTTCGTCTGTTCTACCCTCGTCCTGCCCTGTGATATTTCTGTTATGCCTGGGAGCTCCTCTAAGGCCCATTTCAGCTGCCCTTGTTAAACTGAGGCCACACATTGAAGGTTTAAGCATCCTCAGTGGTACTGCTGATGTGACCGCCACCATGGTCTGGTGTTATACAACTCGCTAGAGACTGAAAACCGATAGTTCGGTTGTTTATCCTGGTATGGTAGTATTCAACCGTCATGACCAGACCCGGTACTTCTGAGAGGGTGCACGCTGTTTGAATCCTCCAGAGCCTTCCCCGTAGGGTTGTGCTTATTGGGCGTAACCTCGTTAGTATCCGGGCTTCAGCATGGCGCATTGGAAGAATGGAGTTGGCTCAGAGTGTTCCGATTCCATGTCTTTAAGCGTCTTTAATCTGATAGCACCATGAGGCGCGAGCCCCCACAACCACTACCTTTCCCGCTCTGCAGCACAACTACGCCGATCTTGACCGCGCCCCGTACTGTTGACACCGCAGTCCAATCGGTATGACGCGCTGTGAGGCTAGTTATTTAGTTAAAAATTTACTAAGAGATGTTGCCGCGGAGCTCTGTGGCTAAATTAATGTTGACCTATTTCTGTTAACCATAGAGCAAAAAACGTGAAATTCCATTTGACGGAAACTTACGGGAGCACCACGTTGTTGGCCGTCCTGACAGTTTGCTGACCAACCATAATTACGGCGAGCTGCACAAATACTTCGTACAAGCAGCCTCCATCGCACTGCGAAATTGAATAGACGAAAGCAAAAGAGCGTTACCTTTGGAACCCTCCATCCAAGTTAACATAATTATACCTGCATAAAAAACGCAGGTTTATTTACAGAGGTGATGACAAAACACTTGTATGATGATACCATACAAAAGGTACCAAACCTCGATAATGTACTAATAAGGTAACACGAATTATGCAAGTAAATTTTACATTCCATTGGCCTGAGATTTTTCTACTAGCGTACGATTCAGCAAAGCGTCTCATGTGTGCTTGTGTGGAATTACTTGGACCTAAAGCGTGATACATTCTACAAACCAACACACTTAAGCCTCATTCTTCCTGGCACAAACGTGATGTGGCTTAGTTTCAACTGAACGATCGAGTTGCGACGAGCCGCCGGCCGCCTTTCGACTAAACGCTCGACCGACTGATTCTGCCAGAAGGCCGTCCAGCCGTGCAGTAGCGCAGTAAAGCCAAACCATCTTGTTTTGAAGTTATATCAAACGTCATGCAAAATCAGCAAGGATGATGCAGAGCGAAAGACAGCATTTCTTATTAGATTTTTCTACCGAATGAAGTCGCGTAAACGGAGCTAGAGTGGTCGAAACATGGCCTGGAGAGTCCAGACTAATTTTCGCTAGTAATCCCGCAATGTTCACAATCAGTTCCGTGTCCCTTTTATATTATGGGGTAAACAGGTTATTCCACGATGAGAAAGCCGAACATATTAAAAGCAGCTGACTAGAAATATATACTGACCTTGTCAAGATTGTAGCCAAACACTGTAACCTCGTGCCCAGGGTAGCCTGAAAATCTGAGACATAAATAGAGTCTTTAGGTAGGCAATGAAAGCGCGAACAAAGCCTAGCAGAAAATGCGCTTTTTAGGCTGCGGCATGCAAACCGAAAGAGCGTTTGTCCTTGTTCCTATGCTTATTCTTGCTTGTCAGCGGGGTGAAGCGTTCCCTCGCTGCGCAGCACGCGCAGTTAAACCATGGTTTTTACCGCAGCCTAAACTCTTAAAAGCACGATGAACAGGAGCGTTCCCGTCTTCACAATTAGCTCTTTCAGTGCTGGCGTTTATAAACACCAGCGAGGAAACGCCAATGGGGCACAGGAAACAATTTTGCATTTTATATTGCCAAGGAGATGTGCATTGTTACACAAGATTGACACGCACATGTTGGAGAGCACCAGCGTTAGCATAAAAAACAAGGACGTCACTTTGGCGCTGTGATCAATTTGTATTTATGGTCTTATTTTTCTCTTTGAGAGAACGTTATTATAAAGCGCTGTGGCTATCGACAAAAAATCAATTCCTTCGAAGAAATTAGCACAGCTAGCTTTAGTAAATGCTCACAAACACCCAACTACAAGATGGAAGGTCTTATAAATGAAAAGAATATAAAAAATACGCAGTGCCAGCTGTAACGAATTCCCCCATTAGGGCAATGGTTCTCGGAGCTTCTGCTCGTGCAAGAAAGAAGTTGCTGAGAGAAAACTGTTCTGGTATGTCCGTGCAGTCTGGATTCATTCGTTTTTTTTTTAAGACGATAGTCTTTCTTGGGCTACTTAAACCCAGAAATTTTGGTCTGTCTGTATGTCTGTCTGTCTGTATGTCTGTCTGTCTGTCCGTCTGTATGTCTGTAACTCCATTCAGCCATCCGGCCAAAGTAAAATTGATATTGCGCAATAGTCTTATATACTCACAGCCAAATGTAAACGTCTAAGCCCGGTTTATATGTTCATACTTGTCAACTTTGTTGAACAAGAACAAGACATTACGCAAATATAAGACAGGAAATTAGTACACAAGGGATATTTGCAGTGTTCCTTTATTAAAAAATTCATGAATGCTTGGTTTCTCGTTAACAAATGATATTCTACATCTACTGCAGAAAACCGCCGCCTCCTGGCGGCATATAAAAAATCAAGCGGCAACAGCAACGAAAGGTTCCACTAGCTAGGTTCCACGTTCTGCTTGGGACGCACGTGGAGCACGGCCACGCGATTCTATAAACCTTGTAGTCGGCCGCCTCCATTCACGCGCGTCTCCGCTGTACTGCAGCGCTGACATCGAGAAACCCGGCCTGTAGCAGTGGAACGCGGTAAATTCAAATCGCCTTGCGCAAACCAGATAACCACAGGTGTGCTAAATTAGTATCCAGCCTCCCCCGATAGGGCACATCGAAGGTCTTGCGCCCGCTTTTGCCTTCATTTTAATAGCATCAATGAAGCTCACCTTTTAGTAGAATATTCGCTTTTGAGCCGTTTATTTGAGTACAAGTTCTGTTATGGAGCTACACGTACACAGTGCCCCTTTTCCTTTATGCTCTCTAAAAGAGCTACATAACAAAATGTTAAAGGGTTTATAAGGGCCGTAAGCAGTATCTACATGGAGTGAAAGAGAGTCGTTCACATTCTATTCTAAGCAACACACAACTTGCAGATCAACATTTTACCCTGAGGCACTTATTTTTTACAGAAAAAATTTGGATAGTGCTGTCCCAATTTTTTCTCGAAACATTTGCCCAGACAGGTAGCTTTTCGGCATATTTAGCAAAGTTCATAATGCGCGAAAGTGTTGAAAGCTACATAGCTACATAGAATACCATGTGATGCCATGCATTTTTTTCACGTCGAAGAACACGAAGAAGCGGTGTTGCTTGTGAACTAAGACATCTTTGCATAAGATTGACAAGCTACAAGTAAGCCTTTGCTGAACCGACCTGCCAAAAATACATCTTGGCACGGGAACAATACACCACTGCATTCAGACAAGTACAATTTTTTCTATCACTCTCTCGAGGAGCTCACCTTGGCAACTGGTAATGGAAATCGGCCGGTAGGTTGCAAGCAAATTACAGCTGTGTCTACCCCAAAACGAAAGCCCACAGACTAAAGAGAGACGAGGGTGGACAAGTGCTAGATCCAACAGTGGTATATTCATTTATTTGTAAATCACGCGGGAAATTTTGGTACATCTTAAGCAAAACGAAACAAGTGCGCCGCAAATTAAACACACAGGCTGAGATTCATCCATACACAGCATTTGTGCGTGTTCTTCTCTCTCTGGCTTATCTGCTTTTACATTGCGCTAAACGAAGCTGTAGATTGCCGAAACCTATCGGTCCAATATCACATTTCACAAACTTTGTACACGAGGAGGCGTGTTTTCGTGTACGATTGATTTTTGAATATCTCAGGAAAGCGTCCTGCACGCTATATAATGTAAGAAGAGGGTGACTGCAAGGGTGCTTTAATGGATGTATTTAATAGTTGTGCAAGTTATTTTTCCTGCACGGGGAGAGGAATTGTTACAAACGCCGAGTGCAAGGATCATCTCTCTTGCTTGGTGTTTGCTTTCGCAAACACCAAGCATCCTTGAATTGTTCAATAAAGGAACAGTGAAAAGATCGCTTATGTATTTGTTTTCTGCCTTGTATTTGCGTAATGTCTTGTTCTTGTTCAACAATGTTGACAAGTATGAACACTCACACCGGGCATGGACGTTTAGAGTTGGCTGTGAGTATATAATACTATTACGCAGATTTCAATTCATTTTGGCCGGGTGACTTTATCGAGTCAACGAGAGACAGACAGACAGACAGACAGACAGACAGACAGACAGACAGACAGACCAAATTTTCTGCGTTTCAGTAGCCCAAGAAAGACTATCGTCTTTAAAACAAACGGTAGCAAAATAGTTACCCTGCCATAACACGACAGGCTTTTCTAATTACTTTATACGTCAGTGTTAATCAGGAATATACAATGACATGTAGACCTTGATAACAGCAAGATCTGTGTAGATACAGGATAATGACCACATAGACATAGTGGAAAGAAGATAAGTGGTGCACACGCCCGACCTATCGATGTATAAATTGTTCAGGGCGACGTATTCTTGTGAAGAGGTAGCCGGCACTGCGAGTTTCTCTTGGTCGCCTATGCTGTCGGTTTCTGGGTTGGTGCGAAACCCCCTTTCCGTCGTAGTTAGACACGCAAACGGTACATGTATAGCACTTATTTGGTATTATCTGTGCAGGGGCTCGAACGGCCTTTATTCGGACGTGGTCTGAAACGTTGCTAAGGAAGGCTGGGCCATTACCTTCCCTTGAAGAAGGCGATGTAGATGAGAGACGAGTAGGTGTTGAGGAAAGTGAAGAGGAACATCTTGAAGGCGAAGCTGTACTCATACTCCCGCTGCGTTCTGGGGCGCTCTGCGAAGGCGAAAGAGTGGGCAACAAGCCGCTCTCAAAAACGCCGTTGCTCTCGCTTGATGACCAAAAACAAGAACACTGGTGGCGCTTGGTTCCAGTCCATCTGCTGCTAAAAAAATAACCCGGGCTAAGAAACAGGCACATAAAAATGGCGAAATCACTCGGTCGGCGTGCAGGTTACGGCTAGTTTTGAACGTTTTAACAAGCGTACCTCAAAAGGTCAAACACACTTCTGGCGCTCTTTGCCCTCGGCTTAGCGCCGTAAAACCCAGTAATCATCATCATGGAAAAGCCAAAAACGTGTGTGCGGAGATCGACGCGTTCCCGCACCCGTTTTTTCATCCTCCAAAACAGTCAAAACCAGTCGTGTAGGCTTTATGCATACTCCTGAGCACTGCTTCACCGGCTCCCAGAGAGGGAATACGCGTGAAAAAACTTCTTTCCGCATATCTGTTTAATTTTTAAACGGGCACGGAAGTGCTCCATTATTGCCTTTTAGTTGTCCATTTCTTATGGTGCGCCAGGAGAGGTATTGGGAACCTTTCGTGTCTTCCTGTGTTCCCCTGTTTTAATGCATTTTATTAGGAAGGTGCGAATTAACCGGCCAAACAAGGCGTATGTTTTTGTAAATCCAAAGCACACTGCCAAGGCGCGCTGGTGGTACTTATGAGTGTCACCAGCACGCTTTCAAGTTATAATCCAAGACCGTGCTAATAATTACAAAGTATGCCCTCAAATACACCTGAGCGTTCCGTTGCGCTGAATAATGCGGACATACATGACCCTGCCCAGCGGTCCTCTTAGTTTGTAACAGTCTTCCATGCCCATATGAACTTTGTTTTCACACATTTTTTTCACTTGGGCCGCACGGTTCAATTGAGCGGCACACCAACAGACAGCCAAACGGACACACCAAAGTTTTCGCTTTTAGGTAGCCCAAAAATCATCATCATCATCAGCCTTCCCATGTTCCCCGCAGAACAAAAGCTACTCCCACTGACCTCCAACCGCTCCTGTCCCGCGCTCCTATCGTTTAAAAGAAACCCAGAGCCAAACACAAACATCCGTGCTGGCGTTCGCTGACACACGCTGAGCAAGGTCATGCCAGCAAGGCCATGCCACCACGGTACGTCAAGCTACATGACGCCAAGTTGCGAAAAAAGCTGGGCCTGGCCACCACACTGGAAACGGTATATAACTGTCGTGTTTTCTTTACCCTGCGGGACGATCAAACACTCATTTTGGTCAAAATGTCTCTGGCTTTCCTCGGGCTGCAGACTTGCAATTCATTTTTATAGGTAAATTTTCGCTGTCAGATATTCTTACGCACTTGTGCTACCTTACTGTCGGGTCATCTTAAGCACCCAGTACAAAGTGCAAACTCATTTGAACTGCTCAGTGTATGCAAACTCACCTAAGTCGGTCAAGCGAGTCGCCACCCAACTGTAAAGCTGGAAAAAGCAGCAATAACATCTGTAACGCAACGCTTGTAAAAAGTTGATGCTGCACATTCACAAAAACGCGTTTCTTTATTGCGACGTGTAAACAAGCAGCGAAATCAGAGTACAATTAGCGGGAGTTTTGCTTTACCCAGCTCCACCCACGCGCTCTGTTTTTTTACGTTCATTTGCCCCCCTACACTCTCTTGCCTATCCTCTTTTTTTTTCCTTATTCATTCAAATAGCAATTAAGCTTGCTGCTTGGTCGCTGCCATCCAACCTCCCGTGGTTACATTTCTCTCCGTGGGCAGGCTATTAGCGCGCGCGGCTGCCCTTAGTGTTAAAGAACCTCACCCTGTTCATGCTCAAGATGATGCACAGGTTGATCAGGGACCCGCTGGCGGAGGTCAAGATGTGCGCCATTGGGCGCCACGAGCTGCTCTGTGACAGGAGGGAAACCATGATGATGCGGTAGCCGATCATTCCGATCACAGTGCACAGGACGACGCAGAGCTGCGCAAGCCCAGATGAGAAGGCACGGTGTTCGGAAGAGTGCGGCAGGCGAATGGCATGCGTGCAGAAGATAACAATGAGCGGCTGGATTCGTAAATGTCTCTTGCGATGAGTGTAAGACAGGGAACGGTATCTACAGAGCGAAAAAATCAGGGGGATGCTTAAAATTTTCTAAGAATGTGAAGGCGAAAGCCTAGATGGACCTTTTATTGATCTTCTGTGGAACTTCCTGTTGAACTTTCACCGTGCGTTCGTCAGGCCGCTGCCGTAGCTTCATCCATACCCGCTTTCTCCCGACGGCAGTTACCACAAGCAGAATATCGAGACGCTCTAGCCTCTTCCACCGTGGCGTACTTTCTGTCATCCCCGCCTGCGACTGGGGCTTCGTGCCTTGTCAAGCATAGCGATATGGAACGAAGCTCTGTGCCCACGCAGTGGCCTACACCATAACAACGTGTGGGTACATGGTATTCTATGACAAGACTTTCACGCACCAAAATATTTATACAAAGGAAGTAAAGGACAGAAACATGCGCATGTCTCTGTCATTTACATCATTTGTCTAAATATTTTGGCACTTGCAAGTCTTACCATGGCGTATACCAGGCACGCCCAGAACGTTCTACGGTCCGTCCTCCTCCGTAGCGATTGTTTCCCTGCCCCGCTCTCGGATTTTCTGCACCTTGCAACGTTTTTTGTACCCCTTTTCCGTACCTCGCAAGGTGACCTTCACACAGAGATATAAGGTCAGCGCCTTACAAACATCTTGAGAAGAACGCCTCCTGGGCTAGAAACGAGCGTGCTGGCGTAGCCAGTGCGCGTGCATGTACGCCACTAGCGCCATCCTAAAGGGCATTCGCAAATGAAAGCTGCGCGAAGGAGCATCCAAGGAACCGGAAACTGCCTAGCGCAAGCCGCAATTTTAAACTAAACGGTAAGCTTTCCGAGATGCCGGTGAGCCGAGTTTGTCTGTCAGTAACAAACTTCCAAATGCCGATGAATGAGAGAGTAAACGCTTAATTGTCTGAACGACAAGCGTTTGAGTCGACAGTTGCTCGATTTCGCAGCACCGATTTGGTATCCCTGGCTACACTGCAGTGTTGTACGGAACGGCGTTACAAGGAACGGCGTTCCTGGAACTAGTTCCTTTTTGGAGGAACGGAGGAACGCCACCGTTCCATTAAGGGTCGGTGAAACTGTAACGGTAACTCGTTACGTTTTTGAAGGAACGGCAGGAACGGCGTTCCTGCCGTTACATTGCTAAGATTTGGCTGTTTTTGATGCCAAGGCTCGAGTAGAAAAATCCACAAAGCGCTACTGCGTTTCTCTTCCTATAAGATGGTCAGTTTGCCTGCCCTTCAGCCGTACGTGCTTCCTCGAAGGTCAAAGGCAGAATAATAACCACGCAGCAGGCCGCAGCTTGTGCTTGCTTTCATGCTGGTTGCTTACGCGGCGTTCGACGGGTGAATAGCGTAGCCGGGAGTATGCTTTTCACCCTTCATCGTTTGTCTTGGGAGCCCAGAATGCGCGTCTGGCCGATAGAATTGTTCCCTGGCAGGGAAAGAATAGAGTTTTAGCAGTCCGTCCGTTCTGCCGTATGCGTTGTTACTGGGTTGACCGGGACCCGGCTGGGCAGTTGGGCATTTGTCGCGGTAGGGGGATTAGTTCCGCGGGCGTGCCTTCGCCATGTCCGTGCCTCCGCAGCCTTCCTACTCGCCCTTCCGCGCGCTCAAGAGCAGATCCCGGTAACAACGTAGGCAACGAAACGGACGGACTGCTAAACGGGATCCGGACATTTCGGTGTCGGACATTTCGGTCCAGGATGTTTCGGTGTGGACATTTCTGTGCACGGAAATTTTGGTGCACGACGTCCTGGCCCAGACATTTTGAGTGAGGGGATGTCCCAGGCATTCTTTGAACATTTTAGCTTTAACATTGTAATTTCGTGACTTGATATGATTTTACGTTCGAGACTTGTGCTTGCACCGCCGTTCGTGGAAACGAACGCTAAACCCTGGCGGAGCATTCCCACGTGAAACCCAATTTCTGTAGCAGATGGCAAAAATTAGCGTTGTTAATTTGGATCCGTTCAACCATTTTTTGTTATTTTAACATTCATGTGAACAACCCTAATACTTTAAGTGTTACCAAAGCGCTTTCCTTTCACTTCACCCAACGGTGCAAGACGCTGCTGCTTTTAGTCTATTCCTCCCCCCTCCCCCCCACCCCAGCAAAATTTCCGCGAAAAAACAACAACAGAAAAACGAGGTCGATCAGGAGCGTGTGCATTTCGTTTTAATTATTATCTCAATCAATCTCGCCTTCGTTGCATTCGGTGTCAGTTCTACTTAAAACTAACCAACCAACGATCGCCAACCAACAAGGGGAGGGGAAAGCTGAGCCCCGCCGGCAATCATCCCCCTAAGTAGAGAGAGAGGGGTGTCACCTGTGCTTCACCATTGCGTCGACTGGACTTCGAAAACTTGAAGACGACTGTTGCCGCTCTCGTCACACTAGCCTATTTTTCTTCCTTATAATGGGAGGAAGCGATGTATACCTGGGGTGTCCATGATATACGCGACAGTTAATTCCCAAGGGGGCGACTGAAGGCGCAGAAAGAGCGATTCCTGGAGTGGGGGTGCCGTCGATATGATCGCGACGCGCGGAAGAGCGTAGCCAGCAAACGATAGTGGCCATTGTGTTCTCAGCGGCTTTTTGAGTGACTTTTTGTGTCACATTATAGAGGTTTCGTGCGCCCATGGTGAATGTAAAGCTTTTTCTCTGTTTTAAACGCGAAGTGGGCTATGTCATTGTTCTGAATGTATCACCCAATTCCTCTAGCAGTATGTTCTAAATAAAAAATAAAAAATCACTGCGCTGACGCTTCGGAGACCGCGAACTCCACCACGCCAGTAGGATTTTCAGGGGAAACCCAAAATAATATGGCTGAAAAAGAAATCTGGTCGAGATTCGAGCGTACAGGTGGGAGGTGAGAGGGGGGGGGGTGCTAGAACAAAGAATGAAAATGTGGTAAATGTAGGCTTGGAAACATTAAACGAAGGTTGGTTGTCCCGAACACAATGGGTGGAATTTATATGCACAACCGGTACGCGCTTAATCAGCATTTAGGACATTAGAACCTGCGGCTGTTTTCCAAAAGGCCCGTTTTTCCTCCCCGACAATATCCTAGAGCAGTGTTCGCGAATTCATTTTAGCAAGGCAGCCCAGCCTACTTAATACTCTTCATAAGGTTTTCTTCATTCTGGGGGGCTAATTAATGTTTGTTACTTTTTGGATATTGAGAGTGTGCATGTAATTTATGTAATTTGATTGTGTGTAATTAAAAAAATACAAAAGAGGCGGTAGACCATCGTAAACACGGGTAATTGTCTTAGCTAAAAAAGAGCGAATTAACAACCTGTCATAAATGAAAAAAAAACGTGTGCTAATGAATTCAATCGGCTGCTAACAGGCGTCCCCAGGAAGAGATATTAAACAAAAATATATAAATGTAAAATTTCAAAAAATACCTGGCAAAGATCGAACATGGCATCAATCAAAAAAATAAATTCACTTCTACAGATTGTTGTCCATAACTCACTTAAGCGGAAATAAAAATATAACGGCTGTCGCAAACAGGCAAGCACCAGATAATTTGGTCGCCGAAATGTCCGTACACCGAAATGCGCGTGCACCGAAACGCCCGTACACCGATATGTCCGTACACCGAAATTTCCGCACCGAAATATCCTGCACCGAAATGTCCTCGAGCCGTCTGGAGTTTGTCCGGTGCTCCTTGAAAAAATTCGCCTAGGAGCGTTCTTTTGATTATATTTATCTCCAGATAATCTGCTGCCGGTGGTGTTAATATTCGTATAATATACGTAGTTCGATGTGAGTTTTAAATGTCTCACCTAATTTCGACCCAGGATTATGCGACACTATATTTTAATTTAAAAACCTAATTGTAACGTTAATGTAACGACACGTTCCAATTTTCGAAGTGGAACTGGAACGCGTTCCTTTCGCAATAAAGGAACTTGTAACGGGAACTCGTTTCAAAATTGGCAAGGAACGAGGAACTAGCTTTCGTTCCTATTTGGGAGGAACGTGTACAACACTGCCACACTGACATTCCTTCACCCTTCACGCCTCGAGTGCCTTTTCAAACATCGCACTCAACTACACAACGGAATTTAGCTCGATAACCTACAACCTGTAACTAACAAAGTATCCGGTCATTTAAATGTGATTTCGACGTATCGCAAAAACGCACCATAAAGACGAGGATAGTATTGGCGGCTGCAACCCTTCCAATCCTCTCCCAGAAAGGGACGTGGGGCTCGTACCTCTGAAAAGAAAAAAATACATGCCAGTACATCCCAAGCTTGTATCTCCTCTGAATTCAAGGGCTTATTTCAGGTAACAAACCCTGTGAGTTGAGTAATAACAGGCCAACGAGAATGTACTTGTGGATTTGTGTTGTGTTACTAACCGCGATAATTCCAGGAGTGATAACCTAAATATAGTTTTGTCAATGGTGTACGCTACGCAGGAATTAGAACCCCTTCCCTCTGAAAAAGAGAACGACCAGTTGAAAGGAGAAAAAAAAGCAATAGAAAACATCAAAATCTAAAAAAAAACTGAAACAAATATTATATATTTGAGAATAGAAGTAAAAACTCCCTGGCACACAGTGCAACGTACCGTAAGTTTACAATCATTTTGTTATCTCTGATTTTGCTTTCCAGCGCGACAGCCAAACAGCTGTTAGTGGTGTTTACAGCAGTCGTCAACGCACCGTAAGATTTCTGCGCAGCTTATAAGAGGAATGTAAATATCGATAATATTTATTTATTGGTAGCAGGAGTTTGCTTCTTGGAAATTTTTATCAAGATCACAACCCGAGGAAAAATAAGGTCAGCGCTTCCCGATGATGTACTATCTTGATCACAATTAGGGTGAACACGGGAGCACGTGTCATTCCGTGCGCGAGAGCTGTCTGTCGGCGTTCCGGGTAACTTCGCACGCGCATCACGTAGCCTCGTTGCAAACGAACTGCGCATGCGTGCGAAGTTACCCGGAACGCCGAAAGGCGGCTCCCGCGCACGGAGTGACAAGCGCTCCCGTGTTCACCCTAACTGTGATCAAGATAGTACACACCAAGTACTAGCCTGAGCAGACACGTCAATTCATTTATTTGCCCCTTATCTTCCCGCCACCCGCCCCTCAACCCCCGACGTTCGCCAATGATGGCTTGTCTAGAATTAAATAGCATAATGTGTCACAATGGTGGCCCTTATGAAACCATGTTTTTTTTCTTACCAAGGTGACTGGGTTCAGCTTGTAGACGCGTGCTTTCGCTTCGTACTCGGGATTCACCACTTCCTGCAAGCAGGAAAAGCAATTAGCAGACGAAAATCATTCTCCTCTTGGACGTGCATGTCTTTGGTAGTTTTCAACACTGGCCGGTATCAACGAGTTGCGAAATAAATTGCATTGGCAAGGCTTCTGGGTCTTGAGTTTTTGAAAAGGTAGCGGTCTTTTCGCCATGGTCCTAAGATAAAGTTCAACAGGCCTGCCAGTTTCCAGACACGGAGGACAAGCTTTGGTCATTATACTGTACTGTCCGCCGACCCAGGTAGTCCGTATGAAATTTCATGGCCTTTTTATCTGGGGCCGATACATTACCCCTTTCGTGGTAACATTCCCTCTGCCCGTTGAAGAACCCCAGGTGGCGAAATTAATCCGAAATTCTCCAATAGGGCGCACCGTGTACCATCGCGGCGTTAAACCTCGAAATAAATCAATGAAACTATCATTCCCTGTGCACGACAGGCAGAATAAAAGATGTGATGGTTATGTAGGCGCTACGACCGACTTTACACTAAGCGCAGCAAACATAAATAATTTCTTTAACTGCTAAATCATTACTAAAAATTGTCATATTTCTTTAACAACGCAACCAGTCATGAATACCGCCTGCCATTGCCCACCGCCTCAAGTTGACTGGCGTGGGAAAAATTTAATATAGTTGGTCGACGTGCTTACTAAATATCTGCCTCATCGACTTCTCACTTGGTTGTAGCTTTATCTTGAGGACTTTCTTAACACCAACACTCGTTCTGATCACGTGACTCCAGTTACAACCCAGCACGCGACCGCCGCTCATGCTCTATGTTTAACCCCTTATTTTGCTCGGACTAATTTATCTGGCTTTTGTTTCTCCTAGCGAACCATCACAGAAAGGAGCAACTTGCCCGTTCAGTACCACCAGACGTTACAGCTTCGTAAACCTGATGTTTATTTGCTGCAAGTTTTAACCTCCCACCCCGACTGTCTTCGGATGCTTTAATTTGATGCATTGTTTTTTTCTTTCATTTTCCTAGGACAGTGAAAGAAAGAAACAATGCGTAGTAAAAATACATCTCATAAAAGCTTTTATAAGATGTATTTTTCACTCAAGCAGTGTTACGCCTGTATTGATTCTATGGTTGTATTTGTGCCCCTCCTGCTTGGGCCTTTGGCCTGCAGTATTCCACAAATAATATTAAATAAAATAAAGAAATACGGCAAACGCGGTAATATTTGGCGCCTAGGTTGAGCGCGGATAAAAAATTCTGACAAAATGTTAAAATTCGTAAACCAAATTGTTTTCATTCCTTACTGAAAGGATAAGCGTGCTTAGTGTCTGAAGCCGCCCCATTGCTCGGAGAATAGATTAATCGTAGTAAGGCAATTTTTGGAAATACATTTTATGTAGTTTGACAGCTGGATGAACGACACCAGATGTATGACATAAAGTACTTTCCGGAAATAAATAAAGATAAATTTCTTTCAAGCTTCGCACGTGAATGGCTACGTCAAACTATCAAACACGCTTGCTTTGGGACTAGATTTATCTACACTTGACGACTTCCGTTTCGCTGTAACTGCGCCGCACTGACCGTCAGCGTGTCCACGTTGCTCAGGCTCCATTCCCAGGCGTAGACAATTTGCTGGCGTTTCCAGAACTCGATGAAAATGGTGGCTGCAACCACATAGCAACGACAACAGGTCAGGCCTTCGACTGTGCGTTTGAGGAACCAATGTTGCGAGCACAATTTTGTTGAAACGTGTCAGGCCTTTTAATATCAAGGCTACTGTTCACGTAGAGCATACGCATGTTCTTTAAAAACGTACTTCAAGCCAACGCACAGCGTAACCCCAGCTGTAGTGGATCTGTGCCTGTGGGGGGGTGGGGGGGAGGAGGGGGGTGAAACGTCCACTGCTTTCAATCTAAATGATTCCGGGAGCACACGAGGGGCCAAACAACCCTTCCTTCATTTTTGCCACAGTTACCCGAAAGCGCCACGGCAGGTCCTCACATTAGCAGCTACCGCTGCAACAAAAAAACGATTTCACAGCACCCCTTGATGAGAACATGCCGGGAAGAAACATAGTTTAACAAACTCATGGTTAGGCAACCGTTAGGCAGCAGAACTTGAGTATGTTCCCCTCGCATATTATGTTGATGTTTATGACGTAATGACATCTGCAGTCAAAGAGCGCCAACACTATGTTCCAAGCCATGACAAAACTATGGCCTTGTTAAATTTTAGACCGTAAAGTAAGTTCCGCAGTGAACGAAAAAGCAGAAAATCGCCGCGACACACAGATTTCGGGTGCCCCTGCCCATGATAATTAGTTGATTTGCTGAAAATAAGACACCTTTTGCTGATTTGTGGAATGAATTTGCCTCAGCAAAATTTGAAGAAAATACTTTAAGGCAGCTTGAACATTATTTCTCGCCCCAATGAACTTCATGTAGGCTGAAATTATAGGTACAATTACATGGCTGCATCTAAACTGGGTACAGCGCGGCACCACACAAACCGTGAGAAACTAGAAATCAATTTCTTTGCAAGATCCCGTACAGCAGCGTCCGCGCCTTGCAAAGGGAACCCACCCATTCTGGCATTGTTACCCTTCCGTTGCCATTCATCCTGCTGGTTTTAGCAGGGTTTTTGTCTTGTAACTGACTCCACTTTTTTTTAGGTACGACCAAAGCCTTGGTTCAGCCAAAGGAGACCTCAGCAGAGGCAGTTATTGATCGCAGGTCGCCCGCATTAACGATTCGAATAACCGCCGAGTGATTCCAGAGCCCTGCTAAAATTCCAAGCCGTCGGTCGTGCTGTATGCCACGACCCCAGGAATAGTTGTCAGTTCGGCAGGCTGGGACTAGTGTGCCACGCAGTCACTTTGACCTCGAGCATAGTGACAAACAGGCGGCAGCTGTTTGTGTCCGAACACGGTATGCCGGATTGGTTTTCTTTTTTTCTTTTTTGCTGTCTTATTCGCCCTGCATGAATTTTTTTCTAATACGTGCGGGACTGCAACTTAAGCAATTTGGCAGGCATACCTCGGGGAGTTTTTTTTTTTTTTTTTTTGTCGGAGTGGAAGACAAGCTTCAGGATTGTAAGTGAAAGACGGGCTTGTGACTTAAAAGACGTAATCTTTACGGGTTAAGTCAGTATGGACTGCAAGTGGAGTGGTGTGATGTGCGCTGACAGATTAGGACACCATGTATCAGGACGTGGAGGCATTCCGCTACATTAGCTAGTTAGACCGAACAGTGCTGGCAGTCGTCCTCAAACTGAACACACAGACGTCTTCAAGCATCAACTTGATACTCCAATGCTTCCCAATCGCAGTGTACTGTTGTAACTCTGCACTTTCGTTCTTTTGAACTTCCATTATTTCGGACGGAGACGACGTCTCCTTCCGGTTCGAACTAACGACCTTGTACTCTGCAGTTCATGCACTCCGTTTGCACGGGCACTTGTGACCCCTTATAGGTTTTTTTTACTGAACGTTTTTGTTGTTCCAGGCAACTTGCCCTTGAATACTCGTCATTGCGCCGTGTTCGCCTGATGTGCTAGTGGCTTTAGGCATAATTGCACTGCCACATTTTTGTTTTAAATACGTCAGCCATATATAAACCACGCGGGGGGCGGGGGGCGGTATTCCACAAGTGATATAAGAATTTCGGTCACACAATTTCCGGAACACTCCCGTGCATCTCTATATGCGTGTTCAGGCCGCAAGTTTTTGAAGTGTTGGTGTATCCTCAAGAATTGCAACGAAAGCTCGGTCCTCATCTGCGGCCCCCTCCTACGCAGTAGCATTCGCTACGTACTAACAGAGAGAGATGAAAGAGGCTTTATCAGGAAAACTTGGGCAGTTAGAACAAGCTACCTTCTATGGACTCCAGAATCAGTTTCACGTTTCAAATTTTGTTTTTCCTCGTCAAAGCGAGGCTGCAGATGGCGTAAGAATAATTTTCGTCACCGAGACTTTTATTCTGACTGAAATTTCACGAGGAGTTCTTGAACATAGCGTGTACTACAAATACAGCCTTTATAAAAATGTTTACTGATATTTAATAAACCTGTTATAGAGATTGCTCAAAAGAATAATAGGATCCTTGTGTTAACATTTTACAGAATATTTCTATTTAGTTTCAATTAATAATTGACACCTAGGTTTATTTAAAGTTCAGGTCAATTAACCTTTCCTGTTTTGAATATAGTTTGTGATAAGTTTCCTGTGGGGCTTTGTTATAAAACTTTTTCAATAAGCTTTCTATATAATTTTTACTGAGTATAGCCGTAACAGCCTGTTGCGTGTAAGTCTTGTTTCAGAGAGCTTCTGAAGGGTTTTTATTAGATTTATCTCAATTAGCTTTCTATAAAATTTTCATTGTGTATAGTCGTAACACCCTGTTGATTGCGAGTCAAGTTTTAATGTAATTTTTGCTGGGTTTGAAGTAAATTTATCTGAACATTTTGTAAAATTCTTATTGGGTTTACTCGTAACACCCTGCTGCGTGGGAGTCATGTTTGAATAGAGTTTCTGGTGGGTTTTATTATATTGATCTCAATTAGATTTTTATAACATTCTAATGTTCCCAATCATACCATCCTATTCTGCATGAGCTAACATTTAATAGTGATTCTGGCGGGTTTTTACTAATCTCAATTATCTTTCTATGAAATTGTTTTAGCGTAGTCGTAACATCATGTTGCTTGTAAGTAAGGTTTAATTAGCGTTTCTGGAGAGGTTTAAAAGCGGATCTATTTAGAGACTCCAATGTCCGGCGGTGATGTCCGTCACCCCAGACACCACCACTCCCACGTGCTCCCAAGACGAAGGGACGTTGGCCCATCGCGCGTACTCGGTTCATGCGCCGGGGCCCACAGGGAAATAACACACTATATAGATGCACCGATAAACTACGAGACGTCCGTGGGTCAGCTCTAGAAACGCAATAGAGAGTCTATTAAAACTCAAAATATTGAGAGCAATAGGATGCTTGCTGCGTGTTCGTAATAAAAGTTTATGGTCTGTCTAACGACCACAGTATAAAAATTACCAGTTCGATTAGCAATATATAAAATGAATGGACAGTCTGTTAAAACCTTGTATTGCGTCTGTTGGCGACAATGAAATGCTTATTGTGTTTTCGCAATAAAATGCTTATTGACTCTCCATTGGCTTCTGTTTATAAGACGGGAGTTTTGGTTCATTCTGTAGAAGGCTATGTTTTAAAACTCAATGTCTTGAAGGTTATAGAATTTTGGTTGAACTGGCATGGCTGGGAATAAAATCACGTTAGCAATCTTGTGTTTGGTTGTTGGAAGTCTTATTTACAGAGCCAATGACTTCGCGCATGGATTTGTCTATGTATTATGTTACAGCGACGTGATGGAACAATTTTTGTTTCAAGGAACGAATTTTTCGTTGCTTTGGGCGTTTGCTGAATTAAATTAAAAAACATCGTCACAATCAAGAAACGTGGGTGGTATTACCAAAAACTTACCCCAAAGTGACATAAACACCGAGAAACCGACTGTGCCATGGTTGTCGAATATCGAAATGATCTAGATGGGAAACGAAAGGAACAGAACGAGGTTTCAGTACACCCAATGAAGAAGCCGGGATATTTTCCAGTTTAATGCTCGGACTCGGGTTTAAAAAGGAACACCAAACGTTTTCGAAATGCCAGTGCCTCAAAGGAATAAAAGTGGTGTTTGTGAACTTTTTCGTGTAAGATTATCACGAAAAATTCCATTTGCATCTCCATCAAGATTCTCGCTAACAATTGAACGGTCAGGCAAACCCACATCATTTCTTTTGTTGGCTTGAATAATTGAGAGCACTAGCTTAGAACGTGGCAATATTGTCCACTATAGACACTAAATTTTATTTGTAGAGGGTGAATTAGGGGGGACAGTGCTATGGGTATGGAGTCAACTGTGGGGTAAGGGTCAACTGTCGGGTACCAGCCAACAGCCCCGAAAGGTCACCACCCTTCTCCGTCGCAGCTGAACCTCCTCGCCTGTGGCTGCGTGAACTGATGTAAAAAATTACCCAGTGACTGATGGCGGAAGGTTAAGACCGCTGTGGACCAGAAGTATTGGGTGTTACATGGCCGAAATATTTAACAGATTGCGTCGCGGGGATGTATCCAACCCTGTAGCTTGACCGCCCACCAATATCATATATTTCCAGCTAGAGGAAACGCAGGGGATAGGCGCACGTTTCTTTAGAGTAGTAAGACTAAAAGAGGAAGAAAGCGCGGAGCCACTCTGAGACAACTTATAATTTTGAAGTTATTCCCAGAAAGTGTTCCGATACTAGTATTTCATGGGCGCTGCGAAACCTCTATAATGTACCTGTTTCAGGTCCTCTTCAATCGTCAAAAGCGTTCAAGAGTGCTGAAGTGGGCTGGCTGCATATGATCTAATACTACAGAAACAGCTCAGGAGCTGAGGGAAAAAGAGGCATAGCAAGGATGCTGAGTAGTCAATTGATGTGGTTTCATTACGGGGTTCTTGAGAATTTTCTTTTTTGTATAATTCAACGTGCGCCTAGATCAAAGCAAAAAATAATTCGTTCAGGCTGTCCATTCTGGTGAGCGAGTATTGTGTGAAGGAAAATAACTGTTTTATGTCTGGTTTTGTCCCAAACTCTCCCTGCTAGCATTGTCGATTGTAAGCATGCCTGCACTAATGGTGTTTAGAGCAGCTTCCCCATTGCAAAAGCATAACCTTCCTTTTCCAAACAGTGCTGTTATCACCTAAATGGATTATACAGGTTTACATTGCACATCTGTGCTGTAGTGGGATTGCACAGTGCTTGCAAGGCCACCAGTAACATCGAGACCTAAGCGGCAGCTCATTTTGGACATTTTCATACCCAGCTTTCTCGCTCAACATTCTAACCGGTCAGGAACCTATCAGGACAGCCCGACCGGATAATTTTTTGCTTTGATCTAGGCGCACGTTGAATTATACAAAAAAGAAAATTCTAAACAGCCCCGTAATGAAACCACAGCAATTGACTACTCAGCATCCTTTCTATGCCTCTTTTTCCCTACAAGGCCACCAGTAACATCGAGACCTATGCGGCAGCTCATTTTGGACATTTTCATACCCAGCTTTCTCGCTCAACAGTCTAACCTGTCACGAACCTAGCAAAATCACTTTAGGACAGTGATATTTGGCATAAAGCCAGAAGTCAACGTGAAAATAAAAACACTAAAAGAAGTTACCAAGATTCTGAATATTTTCTGGGTAATTCGCTGACAAATCTTACCCCCCATGCAATTGTATGGGATTGTTTCCATGGCTCAGGAACCTAGTCGCGCAACGTGCGTGACTTGAAACTGTGCACAACGCAAGTATTCACCCCAAATTCACCGCAAAATAACTTTTCATTTTGCTAAAAACTCGCAGAGTAATCACTGTCGAAAGGACTGTCATGAGCGGGAAAGCTGCACATGATGAAGAAAAACGCTAAACGCAACCGCAAGCGACAATTTCATATGTGTATTTTTGTAATATTCCCTTGAAAAGGAATTAAGTTAACGCCTTGTCTTTCCACTAACAAAGGCCGCACAATTTTACCTTGTCTGACAGAATGACTGCTTAAATCCCTTTTAAGTAACTGTTGCAGGGCTTCCTTTGCAGCTTCAGGGTTTGGTTGAAGTCACAGCGAGCAGGACGAAACTTCCCTACAGTCGTCGATAGTTGAAGAAATGTGGGAAGCCTGTACACCACAATTTTAACCAGCGCAAGTGTTTTTGGGGATCCCTGAAATTCTGATATTCCTTCTGCTTCACGGGGCTCCACGGGAACACCGAACTGCAAGTGCAGTCCGAGATCTGTTATTTCGCAGTACTTTTAAGAGCCTTATGGCCGTATACTCCACGTGTTCCCTCCCTCGACACAGCTGAGTGGATAATACCACAATGCCTTTACATGCGCAAATCGCTTTTAACTGCCTCCTCGGTGGAGGAGGGATTCCGAATACGTTCAAGGGTTAAGCTTCTTTGTTACTCAAACATCGCTGATAACTGAACAGGGAAACAGGCGGGTCACAAGCACACAGCCAACACGACAGCAATGGCGACCCCGTGTCGTCGTCCTTTGTTAGTGCAGTGCCCACAGAATTTCCCCGAGCTGAACGTAGAGAAACAGCAGAATTTTTGCGCATCTCGAATACATACCCTTGTTATGGTGCATTTTGTGTAGAGGAAGTCGTAGGCGCAATGTTTCTCGCAGCTGGGGCATAGGGTGAGGTTGCCGAATAGGTTGCGGTCGCAAGTCTCAGACCTGCGAATGAAAGATTGGGAAGAGTTCCAAAAAGGTCACGATGTGCTCGATACCGTTGTCGTTTGTACCGCAAAGGAGCTTTTGCGCTGGTTTTGTGTCTTTTTTCCGCACAATATGGGCATTCTTTTCAGCCTACTTTTGCTTACCACTTTATACGTTGAAATTTTCTCACCACGTCCCCATCGCAAATATCTACGACGAGCTTCTTCACGTATGCGAGAGAAACATTTGTTTTAGCTTTGGACAATAGAGAGCACTTTCTCGTTTGCGGAGGTCATGCAAACACATTTCCAGTACCCTCGGATGCTTGGAAATGGGAAGCGAGCGATTGTTTTCTCGATTACCTGCTTACATAGCGAACGAAATACCGGTGGGATCGAAGATCTGCAAGAATATCGTTACAACTTTCGTTGAGTTTGCTGCCATTTGTGCTGACAATGCTCACCAGAGATACACATTCGCGGACTGGCAGTGACGCCACAAAGTTGTATATTGGTAGTCCCTCCAAATTTTGTCGTGGCTTACATATTTTTTACAGTAGAGAAGACGACGCGATAACGCACTTTCTTTAAGCGCGACGACACGCTTAAAAAAATTGCGATATAAAAAAAGGCCGTGTTTGAACACTGGTAAACTAAGAACGCAGAGAATTCGCACACAGTTGCGCCGTCGCCGTCTCAGCTGTAATTTCGAACGCACAGTGAAGTTGATTGATTGATTGATTGTAGGGTTTAATGCGCCGACGCAAAGCAGGCGATGAGGCGCGCCGTAGTGGAGGGCTCCGGATTAATTTTTACCACGTGGGGATCTTTAACGTGCGCCGAAATATCGTACACACGGGCGTTTTTGTTTTTCGCCTCCATCAGAAAAGCGGCCGCCGCGGCCGGGAATCGCACCCGCGACCTCGTACTCAGCAGCGCAACGCCTTAGCCACTCAGCCACCGCGGTGGGGCACAGTGAACTTGGGTGTAGCGAGCGCCTCCTTGCAACCTTTCCTGGGGCACGCTTCCTACTCTTTACCTATATCCCTCCCTACACACCTCTCCCCTTGGTAGGAACGAGCAATGAGACGCTTTCTCTTTCTGTTCCTTCTTTTGTTTGTTTTTTCTTTCTCTCTGTCTTCCTTGGCTCTTTTTTTATCATTTCTTTCTTTACAGGGGAATTCGCGCTGACCAGCTCCGACCTGCAGGAACAGCAAAACCTGGTCCAGTTGGCCACCCGAGCAGCGAAAGCACGCTGCTACCTGGACTGAGGCGGCCACCCTTCTGCTTTAAATATTTGAAATAAACGTTCATTCCTCCTACTTTACACTCCGCGCAAGCGAATGAGGCGCTGGTTTGACCTTTGCCGAGCTTGAAGGTTAGATCCACGCTACGATGATTTCACGGGAGGAGGTGTTTTCTTGGTTAGGGCCTACAAAAACGGAGGTGTCGCTCTGAAATAGACTCGATACTTGACCAGCATTCCCCACCAGGCAAATGCGCGAGCCACAAGTACTAGTAAAAAATTTAGGTAGTTCCACTGAACGTGCAAGATGTCAATGGCCTAGCGGTGATTCGCCAAAGAAGCTGTGGCGCCCCCTCTTGGCTAGTTTCAGTATCAGCCTGGCGTTGGTACAGAAAGTGGTCAAGAAAGGCTGCCGCCGTACCTTAAGATGCCAGGGAAAGAGCAGAGAACAATCTGGGAAGACATGCCAACGAAAAAGTCATACTTGCACAAAAATTGCATAAAGGTATTTTATTTTTTTTATTTTTTTTTTTTGCGAGGTGATTGTGCTGTGGCGTTACGACTAAGACCGCTGTGCAACGCCACCCCATTACAAATGGGAAGCCGGTAATCATCAGCAGCATCATTATTATCATCATCATGCTACAAAGACACATTGGGTTGAGTGTTCATTAATTTTGAGTAATTCATGCGTTAATTCGTGATGTTTATTGTTTGTGGCCTAGAGGCGGCCCCCTCTTTGTCCACGGCGCAGCGTAGATATCAACCCAAACATTTAGCGTATGAGGAACGTGTACCTGTGAGCCCCATTGGGATTGGCGTAGCGTTCGTAACGCGAGGGACACCGGTACGATCCCGGCCAGGAGAACCGGTGATCGTTTCGAAGCCCCTGCTTGGGTGCGTAACGCCGCATTACGCGCTACTACGGTCGCAGCTACTGTGATTCCGGACGATCTATGATGGCAAGCCGGGCCCCCAAAGTGCTCCGCCCTTAAAACATGTCTCAAAAATGCTATGCTTCTCTTCCAAGTGTATTTGCGCCTCTGGGATAGTATTCCCGAAGCGAAAGCATTGTACGACCGACTGAGCCAAAGCCGCCGTCCAGCGCCTACTCGAACCGAAGCACACCTAAATATCCCATTGGATTCGGCGCGTATAGTACTAGCCCACCGAGGTGTAGTGGCCAATGATTGCAAAAAACATCAAATGGCCCGCAGATAGAACAAGACAGCGCAAATCGGCGGCGCCATATCGCTGAGCCATCCACTCTAATCCTTTAGTTACGCGTCATAACCCACTTTGATTCGCCCTCATTCAGCCATTCCTCCATTTTAATTCACCTTAATTTCTTTCAATTCACTTTCAGTTACTCTGCAGTCCACATTTATTAAATTTGATTCCTCGCAAGTCACCGGGATTACTCTTTTTTGCTTTGCCTCCAAAATTACTTTGGCCCACCTAAATTCTCTTTGATTCCGGTTAATTTCCTTAGTTTTTGTTAGCTTTATTACACTTTGCTTCCTTTTAATTTACTCTGATTGCTCTCCATTATTCACGCACTCATACTGGACGTTCTTTCGGTTTTTTGGTTGTAACCTGTAGTTTCAAACGTGCTGTCCGGCCTATCAGGTATGCTGGCGTCGTAGCCAAATTCAACAACTGGTAAATCGAACACGAGCTCTTGGAAGTAGCTGTGACATGGCCGCTCGTGTCACTTATTATTGGCCAATATTTCCTTGAATGGGTATGCAACCAGTCAGAAAACCATTGGGAACTCCGCTCTAGCACGCTCAAATTGCTATTACGCTAACATAATAGAACCAGCGCGGCACACGCGCTTTGTGGAAGTGGAAGTACCACCGGGGAAAGCCATAATGCTTTAATGCATAAGCCATAAAGCCTCCAAGCACGTAAGACAAATTAAATGCACTTCAAAATCCGTGTTGCATGTGGCGTACACGCTGAGTAGTATTTGAGACTGTCACCGCGCGTCCCAGTGTTTGATACCCATCCAGGGTACTGAGGGCAGTTGCCATCGTCAATGAACGATCTCCTTCAGTGGGTGTCAACATCATCATCATTACCAGCCTATCCAAGCCCACTGCAGGGCAAAGGCCTCTCCCATTATTCTCAAATTACCCCGGTCCAGTGCTAACTGCTACCAATATATCCCCGCAAACTTCTTCATCTCATCTGCCCACCTAACTTTCCGCCGCCCCCTGCAACGCTTGCCATCTCTAGGGATCCACGCTGTTACCCTTAATGAACAACGGTTATCTTGCCTTCGCATTACATGCCCTGCCCACGTCCATTTCTTCTTCTTAAATTCTACTAATATGTCCTTAACACGCGTTTGTTCCCTGGCCCATTCCGCTCTCTTCTTGTCCCTATCTTACACCTATCATCTTCCGCTCCATTTACCGCTGACTCGTTCTCAATTTAAGTTGAACCCTCTTAGTGAGCCTCCAAGTTTCTGGCCCGTAGGTGAGTACCGGTAAGATGCAGCTGTCATCCACTTACGTAGGCTGCCATTCATTATCTGAGAATTTCTGCCGTATGCACTCCACCCCCATTCTTATATTACTAATTATCTCTGCCTCATGGTTAGGATCCGGGGTCACAACTTGGCCTAAGTAAATATATTCGCATACCACTTCCACTGCCTCGCCACGTATCTCAAACCGCTGTGCTGTCCCGAGGTTATTGATCATTGCTTTGGTTTTCTGCATATTAATTTTCAGGCCCACGGTTCTACTCTTTGTCCAGAGCGCAAAGCATGCTTTGCAATTCGTCCCCCGAGTTACTTAGCAAGGCAATGTCATCAGCAAATTTGAGGTTACTGAGGTATTCTCCATTAACCCTTACTCCGACCTGTTACCAATCCAACGTTCTGAATACTTCTTGTAAAGATGCTGTGAATAACATTGGAGAGATTCTGTCTCCTTGTCTGACGCCCTTCCTTATAGGCATTTCACTGCTCTCCTTATGGAGGATGATGGTAGCTGTGCACCCATTGTAGATATCCTCATTGGGTGTATGACCAGTCTAAAAAAAATTCGGGACCCAAAACAGATGCTACGAAGCTATTGTGGCAACTTGATAGAACCGTTAAGGACAGTAGAACCATTCCAATCATGTAAGCTACCCAATGAACACTGAGCTGGGTTTTGCGTGCCTTGATAGATGTAATTGTGAGGACCATTGTCTTTCAACGCCCTCCTAGGGCGAAATTTGGGTCCTGACATGGGTTTTTTTGTTTTACTATAGAAGTGGGCGTGGAATTTTGGGATTACCTTATACTTGCAACACCGGGTTTCTCGCCTCATGTGGCACAATGTTTTCTCACTATAAAGTAGATGAGGCGATACGCACGCGGGAACACTGGTGATCATGTTTGCGAGTCCGTAGAGCGACGTGAATACCCCGACGAAGGCCGGCAGGATCAGCATCGACGTGTAGAAGCCGAGCCAGGCGAAGTACAGGCCGACCTTTTCCCCGAAATAGCGCCTGCGACGTTCCAATAAACATTAGCCTGTATCAATGCGTCCTTGCCCTCCTAACACATTTCAACGCAGACCAGCTGAACGGAACGGCGTCTTATTTACGGCGTTTTCGCCGCTTGTGTATTCTTTGAGTTATTTGCGGAGCACAAGTTCGCTCTAATGAATGTTCATTTCTACAAGAACAACGCTTCCGTCTTCACTGCGTGACAGTATGGTACTACAACTTCTCCAGCTGTTGCTACCTGGGCAAACTCAAATTCATGTTTAGTTATCCCCTCGAGTAACATTCATGCGTGCTCTTTTCTTTATTTCTAGTTTTTAGGTGGCGGGAAATTTTCGCTGCTCAGAATCTATTATGTGCTGTACTATTTCCTACCCTCTACCATGTCTTGTAGCAGCCAGCATTAGGCTGAACTTACCTGATGAGATAGAGTGGCTGCTGCTTGTACCAGCATCGCACTCTGCCCCACTCGGCGTACAGGATCTGCAACGATATAAGGCGATGGGTCGACAAAGTAAACTACATCAAGCGCACAGTTCACTGACTCAGGTACGTTGTTGGACTGGTTTGATAAAGCTTACCCGGCTGGCAAGGCACGAAATTGGAAGAATTATAATGTAGGGTTAACTTTTGTGGCCAGAGCCGCCCGAAATATTCTGAGGCTCTGGGCCACATTATGGCTGCGTATTGCGTTTTAAGAATAACTGCTGAAACTGACGGGTATGTACCCGAGCGTCGGTGCTTAGAGCTAACATTTCGCTTTGAGGTATAAGGATTAATGCCGCAGCTTGAAGTACGTTGAATTCAATGATGACTTTTCGCAGTAAATGAGACCTCATAGAGTTACGTCAGGCCTATCATCCTATCTTTAGGCCTGACTTTAGGTAACCTTCATATTGAGACTTAGAACCTGCCAGCCAACGTGGAACTTATTTATATATAAATGCGGATACGTGCTGACAACGATAGTCCTGAAAAAGTAACGCTAGGCCTAACGTCGGGCCGTGGCATCGACTGACCTTTTATACTGCTTACTTTCTCCCCGGCTATCTTATTTGTAGAGACTGCAATGTGCTCGTCCTCCACCTTAACTGTTTGGGTTTCATCGACGCAGCTCTCTATATGATAGGAAGCTTCTGGAATGGACCGCGCCCCGCGATAAATACACTCAGATGACGAACCCTCAATCGATTCGTCGACGCACAATTGTGCACATAACTAAAAGCCTGCTGCTTCCACGTTTTTTTGTTTTTTTTTTTTACAATGTATATGTCTGGGTGGACAACGGCCCCAGCAAGGTTCCAAAAAGTCAGGCGAACTCGGCTGGCACACATAAAGTGGCACACCAGTCTTGTTGACCTCCATTGCTCTGTCGTATTCGCGGGGAGATTCCAAGAGCACTTTGCGAGACCACGCTCAGTATTTTAGGCAATCCGATCGTCGGTATTAGTGCTGAAAGCTGAAATGCGCTGCCTCATGTACGAATATTTGATGTTTTTGGGACACGTCGCGAACGCCGAAGACGCCCTGCCCGACATAGAGAACGCGTCAGCTATATCAAACTCCCGGAGATCTTAGGAGGAAAGGGCGTGAGAATAATCTTTGCTCTACGAGTGTACTGCAAACGCTTTGTTGAAAACTTCGCACCGGGCAAGCGCTTGAAGGACAGCGTCCTTTTTTGCTTGAAGGAAGCCCAAAGGAAAGGAATCCGCGAGATTAAACACCGCGTATACACAATCCCACCTGTGCTCGCAAATTGTGTCAAAAATGACGGCACGAAAATGCACACAAACGCAAGCGACGTATGATTGTGTACCGTCCACGTACAGAAATAAAAACAACCCCCGTAGCCTCACCCCCTCCAGTTTGTGGTGAACACGTATTTTTCAGTGTCTTGACACAGACATCTTGCAGCCCAAAGGGTGTCGACTCTGACTTCAGTAACACGATCACTTCGAAGGACACACGTAACATCGCCGTGCCGTTCGTCTTTAAAACGAACTTCCTTGTATTAGGTCTGAAAATGTGCCCTTGAAAGAAGAAACACTCCGGAACGAGAACGAAGCACCTTCTGTCATTCCCGTGGACGTACAAGTAGTACAGACGCCGTCTTACAACCAGTGTAACCTAATACGTTCCGAGCTGCAGGACGGGCAATGGTGGTACATGCCGCCGTAACCCGCCTGACGTCTGCAGCCCACCACCGCACTATCCATACCCTCCCAACAGATCTGAATAGACCTAGTCCCGATCCCTACTATAGGTCCATCATTGCAGACACAGACTACCCGAAGCACTACACAAAAACAGCCGCTCTCTCCAAGCGGATACACAAGAACCGCCAAATTATTATTCCACGAAGTTCTGCTACCACACAGAGGCCCAGACCTCAAGTGCAGAGTTCATGCAATGGGTCTTAAGCTACAACAGCACGGACACTCACAAGACAACGGCGTACCAGCCCCAAAGACTTGATTATCAGAACGCTTCAGCACCACTGTGAATATGCTTTCCATGTAGCTCATAATGGGGGCGAAATCCTCCCTTATATCACGTTCTCGTGCAGCACAGCCATTCAGGAAAACACACGTATGCTCCGCTTGAGCACGTCTACGGAAAAGATTGACGACGAGGCTCGACGCCGTGCTCCAGAGTGACGGCCTTAACGCTGATGTCGAAGGGACCTACAGCGGGCGGAGGAGGCCCACCAGCGTGTCGGTACAAAAGGGCCCATTTCCCCGCGAGGGGAACTCGAGTAAACGCGTCGCATAGGGGGTGGGTGTATTGCGTTAACGTTTAGTGTTTGGGGAGTTGGTGGTAGTGAATGCGTTGTATCAGCAGCTTGTTGACGTAGTTTGAATGAGTCAAGGATATAAGGCGCGTTCGTAGCCTTTCATTGTGTGTCGGTTTTGTGGCGCAGTGGGAAGAGCACCATGTACCTCGCGTTCCGCCCACAGGCAGTGAATGCGTTGTATCAGCAGCTTCTTGACGTAGTTTGAATGAGTCAAGGATATAAGGCGCGTTCGTAGCCTTCCATTCTATGTCGGCTTTGTGGTGCAGTGGGTAGAGCACCATGTACCTTGCGTTCCGCCCGCAGGGTTGTGGGATCGAAACCAGGCGCCGGTAAGTATTATTTTTTTATATAGTGTAGGGGGAGGGGTGCGGACCTGTTGTTGAGAGCGAGGAGGGTAGCGTGATGCGGGAGAGGAGGAGTGGGGGAGAGGGCGCACCTGGAACGGCTGTTGCGGACGCCGAGGCACGCCGACTACGCCGGGTGACATCGTGAGTTAAAGAAACGCTCTGCATTTAAAAGGCCAGGAGCTGGTGGATGCCAGGCGTTACAAATGTTGACTCCAAGACGCCAAGTGTTGTTCCGGAGGCGGAGCGTAGGCTTGGACGCCATGCAGGCTAACGACCACGTCAATGCACTGAGAAGCACGGCGACGATATTTCTTATCATACAGAATTCAACGACGTGTTGGCCAGCTCAACCACTATCGCGTTGCCCCCGATGACAAAAACACGACATTGCGATGACGTAACACGCCATCGTCATACATGTGGCTTGCCTCAAGCCGTACAACACTAGATAATTCCCTTCCGCTTGTTTGGCCGACATTGCCTGTCGCGGCGTCCGAATATGGCCAAACAGCCACTTTCCTGTTGCTCTGTCCTGCCCTTCCCCACGCTCTAGCCCTCTCGAGTTCTCCCGCTCCGGGCAGTCACCCGTTTGGCAGCACTGCTTTGCGGAAATAGAAACAACTTCCAAGGTTTTTCCAGCATTTATGAGGTGACGCTCCTACGCATGCATGTTTTTTTAAGTGTGAATACACTTTATAGGCGACCCCAAACCATCCACCGCCGGCGGCGGCGTCGGCGTCCGCAGTGCTCCTCTATAAAGAAACAGCATCCGGCGCCAGGTTTCGATCCGCGGACTTTGCGGCCGCAGCGCGACGCTCTACCGATCAAGCCACGGACGCGACGGTGATATCAGTGTTGACGCGCCTTATATCTTTAACGCATTCAAACTACGTCGTCAGCGGCGTGCGTTGGCGACTCAGCGGCGTTATAGCGGCTTGATAACTGCGTGGTGTACACGTGATACTACAAACCCGATGGAAGAGATGGAAGAGAAGGCGGCGAGGCGGTGGGCTGCGGGGGCCGAGCGCAAGCGCCGCAAGCCGGCCGACAACCGTGCATTCGCAATTTCACATTCTCCCCCTCGGGGAAATGCGGGGGAATTTCGGTGTCTGCCTGTCAAGCTGCACTCCAAGCTCGAGCGGTGACGTGAGGGGCGGCGCCCACTTCCGTACGGCACACTGCGAATAAGCGGCTGAACTAGGCGTTCCTACTGTTTCCTTAGGGAAGCTCGTGGCGCGACAGGTACTAATATACACGCGGCGTTGGTTTAGCAGGCAATTCAGTTTTAGCATCGCTACGATGTACCTTCATACAAAGGGGGTGGGGGGAGGGGAGATGCTGCGAAGCATGCAGTCGTTTTTTGTTGTCGGATGCAGCTGGGAATGGTTATCTACTCCCAAAATGAATGAACTGTCCTGTTTTACTGCGCAGAACTTTGGCGGCCGCTACTGTGCCCTGGCGGCGGCGACGCCGTCATAACCAAGCGAGCGAAAACAAAGAAACAGCAGGAACAAAGCGTTGCGTAAGTGTGAGGGGGAGGGCAGTATTCTGAGTCTGCACGAGACGTTAGCCGGCGGCGACGCTTGGCGAAAGTGTGAGGGGGGGAGGGGCGGGTGGCAGGGAGACACTTGTGCGTGATAACACGGTGTATTTAAATTGCAAAAGCTCAGAATAGACCATTATGGATTACGATCTTGTACATTACAGGGGCATATGACAACGTAAACAGAGAACTGCTGTGGAGGGTGCTGAAACAAGGGTTAGATGAGTTAATGCAGTTTCTTATCGCAATCTATAAAGATAATACATTGCACCTTACATGGGAAGGGCAGAAATGCGCACAGCAGGTCAACACCCATCGAGAAGTGAAACAGGGATGCCCTTTGAGTCCAATAGCTGTTTACGCTTTACATGGTACGGTTAGAAAGAAACTGGAAGAAAGTCAATTAGGGCTCAGCTAAGCGCATATGTGGTGAGGCGAAGTGGTACAACAGCGTACTGCCGGAGTTTTATACGCAGACGACACAGTTCTTTTAACTTATAACCAGAGTGATGTGCAACGGCTGAAATATTAGTGGCCAGGAAGCCACAGACCTCGGGTAAAGTTTCAGCATTGAAAAATCGGGAATAATGGTTTTCAATGACACCATTGCTGACTCAGTATCAATTCAGCATGCAGAATTACCCAGAGTGAAGTAATATAAATATTTGGAGTGTGGATAAACGAAGGGTAAAACTACTTAAGAACTCACGAGGAGCAACTTAAGAAAAAAGGAAAGCGCAACGCAGCTATAATGAAGCATAGAGCTGGTGGGGGTATAACAAATATGAAGTAGTGAGAGGAATGTGGAAAGGAGTAATGGTTCAGCGCACCACATTTGCGAATGCAGTACTCGGCTTAAAGTCAGACGCACTTTCATGCTTTGAAGTGAACCATAAAACGGTACACTGTTTGGACTTAGAAGCACATGGTAAAACAACTAACGAAGCAGTGCACGGAGATATGGGCTAAGCGTTGTTTGAAGTTCGAGAAGCTCAGAGTAAAATATGCTTTCAGATAAGGTCGAGAGAAATCGATGAACATAGGCGGACAGCTAAAGTTTTTAGGTACCTATACATGAAAAGCGTGGACACGCAGTGGTTAAGGTAAACTAGAAAGCTAACGATGATATACGAAAAGAACAGTGCAGAAGCAAAGACAGCCAAGGTAACCCAAACTAGAAGAAGACAAACGAAAAAATGGAGAGAAAAAATGGCAGCTAAAACTTGGTTATAGATGTACATGGCAGAGAAATTGGACATCACAACAGGCAAATTTCTACGATAATTGTAACGGCAGTGCTTTGTTTTTGATGCTACAGCAGGTTGCTTGAGAGCTAAAAGCTTTGTGGGGAAGTATTCACAAAATGATGGGGTATGCGTGGCCTGCGGTAAAGAAACGAACTTGCGGCACATGGTTTTACAATGCGAATGTATCCATCTGAATATTCAAAAGGGAAATATTCGGCTTCCAGAAGCCCTAGGATTTAAGGGTAGAACAGAGGTAGTTAACTTCAGGGCTATCGACGTGACTAAAAGAAGGTTAGAATGCTGGTGCACGAAAAGCAGAGGCGGGAATAATGCCTAGGAGAGCTACCACCTGCAACAGGAAAAAAAAAAGTATTTTGTGCCTGCCCTCAGAGCAGCGCTAGTACCAAAACGAAGAGTATAAAACAGATATATTAGTTTTTTCTTGGTAAGATGACACGTCATCCCTTCGTTTCAAATGGGATAACACTAGCAATCAATCAATCAATCAATCACTCTTCGTTGCGTGGCTCATCCGGACCACGTGACGTTTGCGAAAGATTCAAACACGAATTGCAATATTCTCGGCGGCGGTGACACGCTGCGAGGTAACGGGAGGGTTGCGCGCACCTCCGTGCGTTCGCTGATCCCAAGATCACATGGCTGCTGATCCCAAGATCAGCAGCCATGCGCCGTGTCCGAGAAGACTCCACTGCACGCTGGACACAAATTTTGCATTAGGGAGTATACTTACTATTCGTCAGCCATGTTTTTTTTTTCTTTAAGGCATCAGCCCGCACCCTCCTATCTTGCGTGATACGGAGACTGACACCCACTCTTCACTCCCCTTGATCGTCCTGGTTTTACTGACAATGGGCCAGCCTATACTATGCTTGTGGAGTTGACGCCATGACAAGATACACGTGGGTGAAGCATGAGGCCATTCGATTTGCCGTATCTCGCCTGTGCACGCAGTTGGTTCGCTGCATCGTCGACGTTTCTTCTTTCTTACAGCTCAATGTTGAACACGCGTTTACTCGAATAAAGTGTATTAAGTACGAGAACCTTGCGTCCTCCCTTGCCTCCGGACAGTTTTTTTAAAGCGAAGCTTTCTATGCCCCACTGATGGTGTCGATGGCAGAGTAAAGCGCACTGCACGAAAGCCAACTTCACACAATGGGTTTCACAAAACTATGATGATGATAAGCGCAGGTTCATCAAACGCCTCAAGAAAACAAAACGCATCCCGTGTTCGGAGTCGAACATGGTTCCCTCGCGTTATGAAGTCGACGTCCGTCCCGTTGCGCCATTCCGACACGGTCGAAGAATTTGGATTTTGGACTTAGACTCACGTTGCATGGGAGAAAGCTTCGCGTTTTAACCATCTTTATCTTAAGTTTTCAGCAGTTTGAATGCGCCCCCTACCGTCGTGAATATTTGCTGCCGATGACCAGGCCTACGGCTGCAAATATTTGCTCGCCGTTATTTGTTACGAAATAGTTCTTAGTAGTCAGCGGACAGTTCCGTGCGTTCTCACAAGAATTCAATGGCCAAAAAATCAGAAGTTGGTCTTGGGCAGTTCTGGGCAGTCTAAAATACCTAATCGAGAAGACCTAGAGTGGCAGGTAGGTAACAGGAAGTGAAGCACGTACCCTCCGCTCGGTGTAAGTCTCCGTCGCCTTGTTGAATTTCCCTTTCCCGAACGGTCCCTGCGGAGAGATTATCGTGTATGACATCAACGCGTACCCCTCGGTGACAAACGGAATTCATTGGCTGCTTATTTAACAGCACTACACTCGCCACCTCGCGCAGCCTGTCCGTTTCTTTCGCTTACACAATATGAAAGCAAGTTCTAGAAGTTTGAAACGGACGTAAACTGCGAAGGTCGCCAAGGTGCGCCCGTAAGAAACATATAGGGAAGTTAAAGCATGCCAACTCCTACATACAGGGTAACGTATGAAGCAGATGGCAAAAATGTGTGCAGTGGGCCGAAGATCTTAGCGTGTTGTTTTGTTTGAAAGAAATGAGGTCTTTGTATACGTCATTATCATCATCGCAATCACCGGTGTCCACGGCAGGAAGAAGGCCCCTTTCATGTTGTAGACATTAGGTGGGGAAGAACAGGATGCGGTTGCCATTAACACCGCCGCACACCAGCGGGGTGAGGAAGGCGCGAAATTCGAATGAGTGCACGTCGCAGGCACGAAGGTATGCTTTATGGCTGAAAGGGATGGTTGAGGACCGAGGAAAGTATTGTCGGGCTTGCGTCAGTGTCGTTCCTGCGGACCGTGGGGCTTACTACACGTGACGGGTGGCGCTCGCATAAGCACTTATTAATCTGTCAATTAGCTGTGAATATAATTAAACAAGAGAGAGAGAAAACTTTATTGTAAACAGAAAACGGTCCGGTGGCGCCTAATGGCGACGCCCGGGCCGGCACTAAGAGCCACAGTTCGGGCGGCCGGCGCGCGGCCCCGAGGGACCCGCCGCGCCTGCCCGCTGCCGCTCTAGGGCCTCCCGGACGCACTGGACGACTAACTTCTGGGTGTTGTAGTCGGACGAGGTGATTGCTCTACAAACGAAGGCTGGTAGCTGCCGGAGGCTAGAGGGTGCGGGGTCTTGGGGAAAGCACTGAAGGATATGGGCTAGCGTTCCACGCGCGGCACAACACACGGCACACACTGCACTGGGATACACTTCCGGAGCCACATGTTGGCCCAACACAGGGGTGAGCACTGAGTCCGTTTGTATCTGGCGCAATAACACTCCTTCACTGCGGGTGAGTCTTGGGTGGGGGGCTGGGAGGCGACGCCTGCAGTACCTGTACCAGCGCAGTATAGAACCGTAGTCTTCGAGCGGGGTTGGTGATTGTAGCCGTGTCTCCGAAGGGCCCACCAGTTCCGACCCAGGGCCTGTTAGTGGCCTGGGGGACCTCGCCCGAGGGGATGCCTGACTGGTTAGATCGCGGGCGGCCCGGTCCGCATCGACGTTGCGGTTGTGGGCTCTGTCCCTAGTCAGGGCGTGGTCCAAGTGGGCTGGGAACCAGATGAGGTGCACAGGACTGCTGGAGGGGGTGGCGGTGTTGGTGAGAAGTCTCGCTGTCGGCGACGTGATTGTATTGGCTCCAAAGTTGCGAATGGCCGTCTTAGAATCACTAAGGATCGCAGTGCAGTGCGGATCCGTGGCTGCGAGGGCGATCGCCATCTCCTCGGCTTGCGCCGGCGTGTCGGCACGAAAGCTAGCCGCTGTGGCAATTGTTCCCGAGGTCGCCGTCACGACCGCGGCCGCGAACCAACCCGGACGGGTTTGGTAGGCGGCGGCGTCTACGTAGCGGGCTCCTGTGTCGTTGGTGTAGAGCTTGTCCAGAGCTCGCGCCCGAGCCTGGCGTCGTGCGTCGTGAATTCCGGGGTGCATGTTCTTGGGCAGGGGTGCAACACTGAGGCGTCGGGCAAACGGCGAGGGAAAAGACGACGAACGAGTAACAAACTTTGTTTATTTACCTTTAGCGGACCAGAGCGATCCACAACAGTGATTTTTGGGGGGCCCTTACCTTGAGCCCTCTTGCCATGGGGGGGGGGGGGGGGGGGGGGCAGTGATATGTCATCGAGCGGAACAGAGGGTGTTTTATCGCCGCTCTCTCCCGCAGTAATCAAGGCATGTAATCGATCCAGAATTCAATTAGGAGAGGTTTCGGGATGAGAGTGGGCACGTTTGCATGTGTAAGAATTCATTAGGGTAGAATCTCTATAAACGGAAATCGCTTAAATGGAACTTCCGCTTAAACGGAACAGCAGCCTGTAAGCTGGTTGGTTTTGTATTCAGATACCGTAAAAAAACTGCCTGTAATCGGAACTAAAATATCTGCGTCATCACGTAAACAGAACCACAATTGGAACTTCTTGTGATACCCATTGGCATGAGAATCAGCTTTTTACGGTCCCGGCTGTTTTGTTTTTGTTTTTTTCTTCCTCCATGTTTTTTTTTAGCCTCGTTGGCTTTGTAAGCCTCGTCTCGTAAGTGGTTAGCCGTGTTAACGCTACGAATGCAACATAGCAGTTCTTGTTCCATTCGTTCGGTCTCGATTCAAGACGCCGAGGTTACAGCGCTCAGCTCCTACCACCTCGTTCGTGCCACCGTGGTGCTATTCGCGCTTCATTACCAAGTTGCCGTCTTCTAAATGCGGTGGCTCGTAAGCACTCCCGAAGTTGAGGCCTCTAGCCTCCTTGAAGATGCAGTTGCAAGGACTCAAACAGAAATAATTGATGCATTTTGTAGTTCATAGCGACTCATCGTTGCCAAATCAACTTTGTGAATGCTGTGCCTAAGCCTCTTGTAGTTTTCTTGCTTTCTGAAAAACTATCAGCTACATTCACCTTCTAGTGCTTAGAGTTCCATGAAATGTCATTAAGAGTGCGTACGCACATAAATTTTCTCCTTTGCACATCTCTCTCAGTAAACGAAACTCCTGTTAAACGGAATTTTTTCGGTCTCTTGAAGTGCCGTTTAATGAGAGTCTACTGAATATGAATGTAACCACGGTGAAAGATGACCTTCCAATAAATCTTCACGTTCGTCTCTTCGCTGGTGACTGCATCATTTCTGGCCATACAAATGCTAACTGTGACGTATCCGCGTTACAACTCCAGCTTTTCCTCGTGCAACACTGGTCCAATAACTGGCTCCAAAAGATTTCGCATATCTCTTCTCCAGACAGAAGGACAGTAACACTCTCCCTACCCTTTCGCTCGAGAGAAGCGTGTTTTTTTCTCAGTCCCAACATAAAGCCGTAAATGACAAGATTTGTCACCAAAAAAAACTTTCTAGTTTAGTGTCGTGTTGGTATGGTCTTTTATTAAGCTCACGCCGAGAAGTGCCAACCGGAAAGTACATGATTCCCGTCATGAACTTCCGTAGCGAGAGTTCATGTTCTGATCCTGTGCGTAAAGAGGAAGGCCGGGAATGCAACGTATATGACTCTTTCTTCAGCTGATTGTATAGCTGTAGTTCCATTAGCTAATGATAAATGTTACCTAGCCTAGCACTAGTCACAGACCTGGTAAGCAGTCAAGCAAAATGTCAAAATAAAACAAAACTCACGTCGTGCAGGGGATAAGCTGCCAGGTAGACCTGGAGACTGAGGAGGTTGTAAATTCCTGGAATAAACGCAGAGGAACAGCCATGGCATTACCAAAATTCGTTATAATTTCTGATCTGAGCGGTGATAGTTGGTGTCCGTCAAATAAGGTGCTGCCGACATCGCTACTCCGCTTACGCGTTCCTATCCTGTGCGGGAAAGGCTAACATTTCGATTCGAAGTACAAGTGTCCGCGTCAGTTACGGCAGTTCCCCGGAAATATGGAATAATTTTTCTTTTCAGGCGCATGAAAGTTGAGTAAAATACGCGAGACAAAAAAACCAAATCAATGCATATTTCAAACCAAAGTCTCACGCGTTAGTCACGGAGAGTTTAGCGTTGTTGGTATCCAGTGCTGGGCGCCTACTTTGACGACATCAAGCTTTACCGCCGGATTTGTCTGCTCGAAATAGGCGTCACGACGTCCTAGGCGTTCCCAACAATCGCCAGCGTTCTTCTAGACTCGCTTGACCACCGAAGCGGCGGATATGTATTTCTTAAGCTAGAATACAAGCTGGCCATGTGGTAGCCAGCAGCCCTAAACAATTCCCCGTAAGGGGCTACAAATGCCGTCAACTCGTTGGACGAGTCTGGTTCTTGGCACTGCCTGCGGAGTACATTAACGCCACGCCGCTAGCCCAGGTTTACGCTGTAGCCTAAAAATATCCGGAACCCTCTTGCCACGTAGGTATGTAAAAATGACGGTTCGGAATAGTTGTGGGACTCGTGGAAACCCGTGTTCCTAATTCAGTGTTTGCGATGCGTGGTAGCAGACGACGGGCCCACACCGGGACGCCTTGGGACGCTCGTACTCGCTTCGACGTCGCGCTCGCAGCACGGGACGTCAGGCGGAGCGATGGGCGAGACGTTGGCTGGGCCTCGAGAGATTGCTCCACCGTTTCAGCGCGCGTGAGCGGACATCTCAAGAGTTGTCTTGAGATGTCCCTTTCCTGTCTGTTTTACTTCCTCCAGTTGTGCCTGGCGCTAACCTGTTCCCATGATCAAGAGTTGTGCCGCCGCGGACACGGACACTAGTTCCAACTTCCGGACGTCATCCGACCTGGTCCGAACCTGTCGTCGACTGGTAGCGCCGGAGTCGAAGTCCAGCCATCTTAGTCGAGGGGCTTCGGTCGCTCATGCAACGCGCCATTCGTCGAAGACGTAGAAGACGGGAGCGCTAGGGTGTGCTGGGAATAAACCCCCTAGAGGTTTGCCCCGGCTGCCTTTGTGTCTTTCCCACCTCTCACCTCGGCGCCATAGATACTGCTGCCGCATGGGGAGTATCATCCGTGTAGGGCGCGTCCAACACGGTTCAGGCCGATTTCAACATGTTTTGTCAAGTCGTACACCGACTGCTACTTGCAAACTCTGATGCTTCTCAATGCAGGCGAAGATTTTCCCGTGCTCTTCTTGGGAGAGGACGTGTTTGGCTTTGGTGCGTGTTCTGCGCCCGATTCCTAGGTGAGCTCGGTGAAACGGGCGTAGCGTTGCCGAGCGCGAAAGCCCACCTGAACCCCGAGGGCGTTGGACTGTAAATAAGTGTACTGTTGGCTCTCATCGCGTGCGCCACGCACACCAGTGTGGCGCCGCGGTCTTAGCGCGTGCAGATCCACCATAGGGCATTCTATTCCAACATTGCGTACGCTGGAAAATTGGCGGTGAAAGCTGGCTGAACATGAGAAAATGTCACAACATGTCCGGCTTATTGCCGTTGGAGTTTTTCAGGCTCGGTGACCTACTAGTCTTCGAGAGCAAATGTATGGATTGCGAACGCCACCGCTTCTGGACGCGTTTTGCAGTTGAACAAGCAAAGATGCTGCATTAATTTTTCTCCCAGCAAAAACGGTATTCTGAATGTAATCGTACGTAGCTAGTATACCCTGGCTAAGTTATTTGTTTGTTGATTTCCTTAAGGTAGGATTGAGGTAGAAGGGTTTGCTGTCCCAAACCGCGACAGGCCGGGTATGCGACACACTGGATTACAAGCCGCATCAAGCATACAAAAGTACGAATAAATTTATAACGACGAAGCTGGACAGGCGGAAAACACGTGTAAGTTAGGATGCAGAGAGTTGAAAGAGAGCGCGGACTAGTTCGGTAAGATTCGCTGCAACAAAATAAATGCCCCAAAGGCTTCCGTCTTCGCACACCCACTGCATGTACTTTTACAAGATAAAGTACGGGATACGTCAGTCGCCGTTTATTTAAACTACTCCTTCTTCTGTTTCTACTGTTTTCCCTTGCAGGGAACGCAGGACCAGAGGAACCTAAGTCAAACCTAGAAGAGTATTCAGTGAAGCATTCTGTTAGGCTTTAGTGCATCCTATTCGTGCAATTCCATAAGCGTCGATTAAATTGGGCATGCAGGCCTAAGTTGCAAGATACATGAACGTGATCCAGCTAGAACACAAGAATGCACTAGGAAAACGCGCGCTGTCTCGTTAATGTGCAATTGTCGTTCTGGTCCGCCGCTCATTCCCGACAAAATATTCCGCTATGCCAAGAATATGAAACGTGAAATTATAGGAGACATCATGATGAATCAGTTTCCCCTCGGCGCATTAGTTATCCTTGGATCTTCCATTACTGTGTTTCCTTATTACTAATACCTGCGAGCAGTCTATTGTATGCTCTCTTCACGCGCTTGGAACGGTATAGGGTTATTGCTTCTGATACAGTTATTAGTAATTATGGGGAAGGTGCTGCTTAGTAACGGTATGAAAACTCGCAGACAGGTTTAAAGCTGGTAGCGTTTCTTGGGAGAGGCAAATGGAAAAGAAATTATTCTCTTGCCTGTCTGTAATCTGAATCAGTGAGAAACATACTGAAGGGTCGCTAGCGGGCCCCTATACTCGGGTACAACTTAAGAACGGCAACGGAAGTTGCCGCTGTGCCTGATCACCACAGCAGGATGTTACTCCGCGCGGCGCTAGTAGTGCGTTACTGGGAATATTTTGAGAATGGCACGAGCTGTTTCCATGATTTTTGTACTTAACATACCTATCAACCACTGCAGCGACGACAAACTAACTACGCGAGAAAAAGCAGACGATATCACGCATTCACAGCATCTCCTTCCAGACCGCGCGTTCGTTGACATTCGGGTCCGTCGCTTCGGCGGAGTGATACCGTACATGAGCTGTTGCCGTTTTAACCTGCTCCAGAGTATAGTAGCACCCTAATAGTTCCCAAGTTATCAGTAATCCACATATCGTTGAACACGTGCGTAATGATGTAGTAGCTGGCTGTGCAGAGGGATAAAAGAGCAGAAATAAAACAGACGCAGACTGAAGGTTGAGGGAGGCGAGTTTTCGGTATTTTATAGCATTGCGTAAGAGGGACTTGTTGATGGAGAGAGAAGGTGGTGGGGGAATGGTGGGAGAGTGTGGAATGGGAGGATAGGTACAGCGCACGAAGGAAAG